>NC_045479.1:47104972-47469972 GCF_009650955.1 Corvus moneduloides
ACACCCCCAAAATATTACATTGGTTTTACTAAATTTTTATATGGTACAGGACAAAAGCCAAATTCTTACTGTAGATATACTGTAATAGACTGATGCTATGACTAATAAGAGCTGATTTATGATTCTAAGGTCAGAGACTTAATGCTGAAGTTCTTTGTCAAACAACTTCTTACTAAAATTAGTCATACAAATAAACCTGGAGAACAACATTTAAAAATGATTCAATATCTTAAAAAGGATACAAGTTTATATTCAAACATAAATCTGAAATTAAAATCTTTACAACATTGATTTTTTTTCCACTTGTTCTGTTATATAGCCAGTCACTTCCAATCTCCTGTCCTAAAGATCTATTGTCTTTACAGCCATTTTCATGATCCTTACTGTAACTTGTAAACAGGATGTTCTGCTCAAACAGCAGTTTTGTAATGTTCACTGCCATCTACAAGTTTTAGCAGATTTGACACACCTCACCAAATACAGACATTTGAGTAAAAATAACATGAGGTCATATAAATTTGATTATAGTGGGTGGAATCAGTTAAAGTGTGTGATGCTGTGGTGCTGTAAAATCGCTAAGTTCTGTAGTACTAGAAATACTGTCTGATATATGCAAAAAAAGTCTCTATGTAAGCAAATTGGCAAGATAGGGAAAGAATAATTAAAAACAAAAGATGAAGTTTCCAGATACCTTGTCTTCTAAATGAGTCAAGAAGGAAATCTAAAGAAATGATGGTTACAGCATTAATGGCTAAGAGTAGCAATAGCTGCCATAGATGTCACGTTCTGCTGCTTCTTCTTCAGTGTCGGAAGTATGTGGAGCAGGAAAATGTGCAAGATCGGAATTGAGTGTCTAGACTGTGCCTAGTGCTGGAGGAGCCAATCACAAATTGAGAGCTGACAAGGTAGCATATTTACTGCCTTGGCTCCTAGGAATGTGGGAGAAGTAGTTTCATCATGGTGAAAGAAATAGATTAATCTCCAAATACTGAAATAAATTAAGGAAACTGTGAAGTTACAAGAAATTATAACTTGTAAGTCTTTCTTATCTTCTTAGTTTAAATCATGTAAATTAGGACTATCGTTACTGAAGATAATGAAATAACAATCACTGCATCTGGGAAAGAAATCTGGATTCCTATTCTAGGCCCCAGACTTCATAAAATCAAAATGCTCAAAAAGCTAAGGTGTTGGGTGGAAAAGTCACAGACAATATAAGTAGTTATATGTCTTCTGAAATATTACTTTAAAGATATCCAGCAGAGTGTTAATTGCTTTCCTTGGCAAACCTGTAATTCCATATTTTCTGTGTATTAAATATCAAAGTGTAAATGCAGTACTTAAAGCTTTCTGTTCTGAATCTTCAATTATTTCTTGAACTAGATATATCCAATTGGCATATCTAAAATTTTTACTAAAAATCCCATAGATTACTTCATATAGGAAATGAACTACTGGAATTAATGTAAGTACTGCATATGCTAATTGAAATTCCAGTATTATAAAACTGTTAGTGATATCATGACAGGAATTCTGAATGATGAGTACATGATGAAGCTGGGTACTTTTCCTTCTAAAAGTAAGAAAAGTGCATATATGTAAGAATGGAAAATATTATTGAGAACTTGATGAACAAAAGTCAACTGATGTTTCAGTCCCTAAAATGTCACAAAATATATGAGGAACACCAGGTGTGTAGAGCACATTGTGGGTATTGCACTGTGAGAATTTCAGTTTTCTAATCTATTAGCCTGTCTTTTTAATGTTTTCATATGCTTTAATCATCCACTATGTATCCTCCAATAATATCATAAAGTATACTGAGAAATTAGTAAAGGAAAAGGAAAAGAAAAAAATAGGAAAATAGATAAGAAAGTTAAAATAGTAGATTATGAAGAAGTGATAAGAGATTACTTTGGATAAATTAATATAAGGAAGATTACCCCATCAAGAGACAGATAGGAAGAAGTAGGTATAAAACATCAAGATATATTCAGTGGTTTCAGTTACATTTGATTCTTTTTCAATCAATCAACTTTCTTCTCCCAAGTCTAGTGAAGGCTTGTGACACCAGAAGAGAAGCAAATGATGTCCGAAGACAGCTGTAGCCCTGTGACTTCTTTTATGCCTGTAAACTAAGTAGTGCCAGGGTCCATTTTTTATCCTGAAGCCAACTGGCATAGTCTTGTGAAGGTTTATCCTATAAAACTCTTTTGAGGAAGTGATGCCTCAGTTTTGCGGGGGGAAATACTTAGTCCAGAGGATAGTAAGGTGACCAGTTGAGCTGTAGACCTTTTTAAGTGTCTTGTTTAAAAAAACCAAGAGATAGCTAAAGAAAGTTACCTAAAGATAGGTAGCTCCTATCTTTAATCATAAAATCCCCTGCCAAATGCACTTTACCATTATTTGAACCTTATTTAGACTGTGCCTGGTTTTCATTTTAGGACAATTTCTTTAATTTCTGCCTTGCTTATAATGATCCTGAAAATTGCTTGGCAACTGAAATTAGCCATTGACTAGTATGAAATTTGATGCCCTAAAATCCAGACTCATGACTAAGTTTTCTATTTTTATTGAGATATGCTAAGAAGACAGAAAATTATTTATAAATAATAGGGAAACCATGAAAAATAATGTTAACTATGAAAATAATTATAACAAATCCGTAGTGAAAAAGGAGTGGCAAAAATTTAAATGACTTAAAATTATCAAGATACTTAAACGTGGGTAATATTTTAGCAAAGGTAAAAGTTAAAATCCTGACATACAATTGATTGCATGCTTCTTTCTTATCTGTAATCCTCACACACATGTATTCTCTAGAAAAATTTCATTGTCTTGGATTTTTTGTTGTTGTTGTTGTTTTGAAGTCACCTAAAAATATATATATTCAGACTTCATACATAAAGAGTTATCAATATCAGAAGCAGATCCAGAGCAAAAGGTTGTTCAGGTCCAGCACACAGCTTTCAGCAAGATTACTTTTAGTCTTGGTGTGTTTTGATATTTATCTTCAGATATCGACCAGACTTTGTCTTTAACTGTAAACACATCACTAAAATTGAAACCACTAATATGCTTAGTTTCTCATGTTCCACAAGCTACTAATAATATAGAAAAACCACAGTAATCCATAATTACCATTGTTCTTGCTTTTATTGATATGTGTATTAGTAAATAAGTAAGAATGAGGCAATATACAAAAATAAATGTATTATTTAATTCCTCGAGTACAGAAACATTTGGGAACAAATTCCTGAATTTTGTATGAGCTCTGTATTCTCAGCATACACAGGCTGTGATCCCAGGACCACCATTAAAAGCACATCTGCGAGCAGCCCAAAGATGTGAATGAACCTCTGATGGTTAAAAAGGTCCAACCAGGTTGATTTTGAGTAGCAGGGTTTGACCTGTTGTTGGGCAAGTAGGAAAAGTATCAGATGCTGTTTTAGCAGCACATATTTCTGAGTTTCATAATGGTAAAATGGTAAGGGAATCTAGAGCCAGGGCAAGAGGTGCTAACAGTGTCCATCTTTCCTACCAAGATCTCAATATTAACACACAGACATTCACATATTATACTAAAAGTTTTCTGAAAATCATGGAACTTTCATAACGAGACATTTTAAAAGGAGGGGGAAGTTTTAAAAGGAGTATAACAAAAATGAAGAATCTTCTAAAACTGAACTTGTATAAGAAAGGATCTAAGGAAAACATTTTTAGAAAATGGAAATACTTTTGCTGTCATGCAGGCTTCAAAATTCCATTTCCTTCCTATCAGAGGAAAGTGAGCCTGGTCTGAGATTTTGGAGCACAGTGGGGAAGCTCTACACTGTTTGTGCAATATCTCCTGGAATTTGTATGTAAACTTGATCAGCCTATCTCCCTAACTGGTTCTGTGCATATTTCACAGTTCTCTGGCGATTTCTCTAATGTGATCTGCTTGCTTCTCCTTCTTCTTTCTCCTCTGCATCAATGCAGACTACAGAATATTTGCATCTATTTTATGAATAGTACTAAGACATCCATAGGCTTGGTTTAATCACTTAGTAAGGGTCTTTCTACACCTTAAATATAACTGAAAGACAAGGCTGTCATACAAATCACAATGCTGTGCATGCAGTCCTGCCCACTGCCAGAATGAATCCCACAAGCAAGTAATTTTCACCATTTCAACTTTTCTTCTCCAAGGCATTTAGTATCTAGAAATAATGTTAATTTCGTTGTCAACCATTCACACATTCAATTAAAGCTGCACTAAATAAATGAGATGAAAGGAAAATATTAGCTATTAGGTGTTTTCAAGGTTATAAATTACAGAGTATTTCTTGCAAAATTGTTATTGGACTAAAGGTATGTTTGATATCATGTTAAGGTTTTAACATGTTTTAAGTCATAATGAATTTAATAATTTCTTCAAGAGAATGAAGGAAATAAAATGGGGGTTTATAATGGAGATTTAAAAATTCCATTTATCAACATCTTGGTGCTAAATTCAAATTACCTGAAATAATTATACAGTGTATTGAAATACTTATTCAATGAGATTTTAAATTCAAGAAAAATATATTAATTTCCTTCAGAACAGAGCTTTTGTGGAATCACAAAGTACTGTGTTGTCATTATCTGGAAACCCTTTTCCTCAGTGCCCAACTTGAATATTTGTCAATTATTTCACCCAGTGAATGTTAATCTTTGATGGACCACACATCCTTAAAAATTCACTTTTTCCCCTCATATTCTATTTTCCTACAGATTTAGATGTACATAAATATAACATTTTTAATAGATTATTTTTGTGTGTGGTTTTTTTAATGAATACATATTATACATTTTCCATTGAAGTTAATAAATTAAAACAACAAAACACATTAGGAGGTATGTGGTTTTCCTGCTATAACCAAATCCCAAAGGTTTTGTGAAGTTAAAAGCACAGCTTTTATGCAGGAATGGGGAAAAGGGGAAACCCAACACTTTTTCAACATTCATTTTTTCCTAAGGATTACAACATGAAGGAAGTGAGATAATATGTTTTATTTCTGTGTTCTGTTAATAATAACTTTGAATATTTAGACTATCTATTGATTAACATTCTAAGATGAGCTGTGAAATTTGCGTGCATTTTTCTAAGAAACATGTGAGAAGCAATTTTTATCTTAAACAGTTGTAGAAGTTGATTTTATGGCACCCTTAACATGCAGAAATTTCAAAAGACCAACACCACATATAAGATTTTTTGTAGTTTTAGCTTTTTAGCTCTAAAAATTGTTCACATAATAAAGTTTCAGTCTTTTTTGATGCTAATATTCACTGTGTTATCAGTCTTGCGTCTCAAATGTCTACGTGCTCAGTTAGTGATAAAAAAACCCTCAATTCTTTGAGATGCAATATCTATTCAAATTTGGGTGAACTCACATTGACACTATTATTATTCTATAGCAAGCATGATTTTTCAGTGTGTTTCTGTGCAAGGAAAAACCTTTCTCCCAATTCCCTATTTTGGGGTTAAGATTTGCTATTAATATAGCTAAACCCAGGGTTTGACATTATACATTTTTGTCTCTGAATACAAGAAATTCATACAAGGCTATTATAATTGTTAATTATCCTTTCCTCTCTGCCTCTCGACAAGTAGGATCATAAGGGTTATTCTTTGGGATGCTTCATCTCCACAAGGTGTCCTAATAATATTCTTCCGTAACATTCACCCTTGCATTCTTACACTGTTATCTGGACTGATTCATTAAGAAGTGAAGGAAACTAGTGATACACTGGGTCAAAAAAAGGAAAAAGTGACATTTTTCATCGGGGACTGACAATAGCCACTTCTGGGGCTGGGGTCAGAACAGTGTCATCTATTGTTTTCCTTCTGAAGTCTGTAAAAGCTTAAAGGGTGTCACATATTGCTCATGGTGCTCCTCATTTTGGGTACTGGCTATTATCTCAATGTCATAAAAAGTCTTTAAGTTAAAATGGTCAAAAATTTTACAAGTTTCAGGCCTGAGAGAAGATAGATCAGCACTTGTGATAACCCTCCCCTGTAGAAGGTGATGTCTTAGGCAGGAGTGGGCTTAATCCTAGAAATCTCATATGCTTCCTTGTTGTTTCTGTCAAAATTTCCCTCTTCTAGAGGATGGGAAGGAGATGCAAGCAATATACTACAGTTTACAGAAAAATTTCACTGTAAAACTAATTCCTCCCATAATCCTCCCATCATGATCCTTATTTCAGAGAGATGGATTGCACTTTCAGACCGTCACCTGCCTCTAGCACAGCAGATACAGGTCTTTAAAAGTTATTGGGGACCCAGTTCTTTTTCATGAGATGTTGTAAATTCCTGAAAATTCACTACTTTTCTGTGTCAGGCTCACATGGAACATACAAAACTACAGAAGTGCAATTGTCCTTTTGGAGTTTTAAGTTCAGGGGGTTTTTGGTGGGGTTTGGGTTTTGTTGGTTTTGTTTTGTCTTGGGATTTTGTTTGTTTGGTTGGTTTGGTTTGGTTTGTGTTATTTGGAGAGCAATACACATATATGCAGACCTGTGACAAAAGCCCCAGCACAGCTTCTAGTTGCTACTGGGGAAAAACACAAGGCATTTTGGAAAGTATTGCTTTTGGAATAAGAAGAGAGTGACTCAGGATTTCTTAACTTCTATTTTTTGTTCTACATTGTCATATATATAATTTTCTTTTGTATAAATAATAAAATTAGTGAAGTGTAACACTTTGTATTCTGAGAAAAAATAGGTACAAGTTTAATGAGCTGACTGCCAGAGGGTTGCATTATAGTGATCTTCAAAAAAAGAAGAGATACAATAATTACAGTGAAGAAGCCCTGGATAGCTAATAAGACTTGACTTGATAATTACTGTTCCTGTATCTGTGTTAGAACAAGACTGTCCTTTCTCTACAGATATGGTATTTCCCTACTCTAAAAGGTACACTGGAGACAGTTTAATTGCAAGTGTCACAAAACACACATTTTGGGCAACATGAAGAAGGGACTGAAGGCTGTTTATTCATGTTTTTAAACTGAATGGTTAACAGCTGTCTCGGTTACATAATTGTTTCACTGTGGGGGATGCTGTCTCTTTGGGAAATCAGTGAGACTAGCTGGGGTTCTCCTCTGGAAAATATTTTATGGGGCTATGGTATAGTGAAGTGGATGCAAGTTTCACACTTAAAGAAGGTTTCACCACACAGTCAAAGTGGCATAGGAATAATATGCAATATCCATTTACCCCAAGGCTATTTCAGATTAATCTGACATCTACCTTCTAAGACAATTATCCAAAATTAGCAAAAGAAAAAAGCATTTAACCCAGAGTCTCTGAATAGAAGTAGGAATTCTCTTTAAGAGAGTTCTCGATATAGTGATGGAGGAGATCCTATCCATGTTTTAGGAGGAGAGAGGAAGGAGGATATCTGAGCCAAACTCACAACTGGGATTGTTTGAAATCTTGCCTTTCTTATCGCTGTAGTCATTTCCCTTCTTAACTAAAACCCGTGTGAAACTGTTTCACAACCTACAGTTTACTCTCTGGCTTTGATACTAAACTAACTCCTGTGGATGAGGACATCAGTGAAGGACAGTAACCACTTTGTGTAACTTGTCTGTATGCCTGGCCCAGGAGGTAGGTTCTGGTCAAGAGATATTTTATGCTACCTACATTCATATCCATGTAATGTAGTCAGGAACAGTAGGCTCCTGAACCTTTGACTCCTCTTCTTCCAGCCATCTCACTATTCTTGTTTGCTTGTTTGTTTTGGTAGGGATTTTGTTTGTTTTTTTAATTATTTTGTTCCCGCCTTCCCTCTCCTAGGGGCATCTGAAGGCAACACTCCTTGGAATTCAAAATAGCAAGGCTGAAGACACTAAACATAGTGAAAAATTTAGATGCTATGCGTGAAACCAGGAGGGAAGCAGCTAGCTCATTCATGGACTTGGAATAACTCTTGCTCCAAACTCTTGTAACGCCTATCGATAAAATATCGCCTAAGTCACTCCAGAAAACAGATACTCTCTTCCTGGTAAGAAAAGACAACTTTGCTCATTGTAGGTAAATGGTTTGTTTACTGTTCCAGTCAAATACCAAGTCTGTTCCAATCCTATCCAGTGAATGATCTCCTTGTATCCAAGTAGATGTTGGTTCTAGCTGAGTCTGCACAGCAGCCAGGGCTGTGCCAAAGACAGCTGTGTACATTGAGTTGAATGCACGCAATAATTTCTCAGGTTAGAAAGTATCAGAAAGATGCTAAGAGGGTATTTTCCCATGGCAGAAATGAGAGAAGGGCAGGTAAGTAATGACTCTTGTTATGGAGAAACAAGTTAAAGAAAGGCTTTGGTGTGAAGGCCTGGAATTGAGATTATGGGTTATGTCAGTCCTCCTGGGAATTAGCTGATTTTGCTTCCAGAAATAAACTGATTACCTTCAAGTGAGAGTCGGTGCAACTACAAGGTGCATATTTGTTTATTTATTTTAAAACTCCTTCTGTTTCCTAAACTTCTAGTTTGAGTGTAAAAAGATCATTTTGCTTTGTCTGGTGGAGTTTTTCTAGGAACTAAAAAAAATATTTCAAATTTTCTGCATTTCCTTAGGGATAAAATCTCTGAGGCAATGATGAGTTCCTTAGAGAATTATGTCTCTCTTAGAACTAAACACTCAACAGAAATAGGGGGTCCTCAGTGGGGACACCAGCCCTGAGAGCTAGAGAGGTTTTTCTGGGGCAAGTAGCATGAAAGGGAATGATCCCAGTAGTAGATAGCTATTTGATTCAGATCCAGTGAGAAAGTGTAAGACCTGAGAGGTTTCCTCAAAACTGTGATATTCTTTTTATTAACTTGGACCTTACTTCACAGAGTGCACAAACTGCATATCAGGATTTTCGACATGTATTTTCTTGTATGAAGGTGATTTTGTGTTTGAATAGTTTCCTTTGTATTATTTCTGATTTGTTTAATTTGTTTTCATTTAAAAAAAAATCTCTTTTACTTAGAATAGAATTATTTACATTAATTTCACCTGGTTTTATTTATTTTATTTTATAGAATATTGTCATAATCTAAAATTAATTTTGTTTGTTTCACATTGTTTGTCTAGAATAAAGGGTGATAGTTAATGTTTGCACTATCTGCTTATCAAAGCCAGTGTAATTGTAATGGATTTCTATGGTTCTATGCCAGTTTACACAGGTTGAGGATCTGGCCCCTTTTTTATTATATTCTTGCTGACAGTATTTAAGATTTGAAACAAAATACTGATCCTGTCACAACTAGGAAAGCCTCTGGACAATGATTCCAGAAATATGCCAGTCTCCATGTAGTCATATAAAATCACTTATATGTGTGAACAGCATTTGGGCTGGGGTAGAGTTAATTTTCTTTACAGAAGCTGGTATGGAGCTGTGTTTTGGATTTGTGACCAAAACAGTGCTGGTAACACAGGCATATTTCAGCTTTTGCTGAGTAGAGCTTACCCAAAGTCAAGGCCTTTTCTGCTTCTCACCTCACCCCACCAGTGAGGAGCTTGGGAGTGCACAAGGAGTTGTGAGGGGACATAGCCAGGACAGCTGACCCCAACTGACCACAGGGTTGTCCCAGACCATGTGGTGTTGTGCTCAGCATATAGAGCTGGGGGAAACCAAAGGAAGAGGGGGATGTTTAGAGTGATGGTGTTTATCTGCCCAAGTCACTGTTACCTGTGATGGAGCTCTGCTTTCCTAGGGATGTCTGAACACCTGCCTGCCCAGGGGAAGTGGTGAATGAATCCCTTGTTTTGCTTTGCTTGCATGCACAGCTTCTGCTTTACCTGTTAAACTGTCTTTATCTCAACCCATGAGTCCTTTCCTTTTTACCGTTCTGATTCTGTCTCCCATCCAAAAAGGGGAGAGTGAGCAAATGGCTGTGTCTGCTGAGCTGCCAGCTGGGGTTAAACTGTGACAATGTTGACATTATCTTGAGCATGTCATCCTCTCACTCATGTTTTGTTTATATAACCTGAGTAGAAGTCATAAGCTTACCCAACACAGGAGGGGAAAAGAAAGGAATGGTTTTCCAACAACGTGAGAGGAAGAGACATATTTCCACAAAGCAAAACGTAGGATTGTGGAGAGCTCTGGATGAAGTAACAGTGCTAACTGAATAAAGTAGCAAAACCACTTTTGGCAATGTGGTGCCTTGGCTTATTCATATATACTTGTTTACGAATTCAGCAAGTGATATGGCTGAGCAAATGTGTTCAAAGCTACTTTGAGTCCAGTGATGTAGTCTTGCATCATATCAGCCTCCTAAAGCCTTGCAGATGCACCTGCCCATGACAGTCATTTGTGAATGAACTAAATAATGTAACATGAGGGAAATTAAAATACATATCCTCAAGCCTCAGATCACTTTTACCATTAGGAAAGTTAGTTCTTAGAAATGCTAGACTGCTCTGATTTTTCTAAATGGTGGCACTGCTGTGAATAAGGAATAAAGTCTTTCAATAAAAGCTGATGTGTTTTTGGTGATGTTCTTTTCCGTAATCAGGGGATAAGGTAGCAGTAATGTTTAAGCCTGGGAGAGGACACCTACTACTGTATGTGTAAATATAGTTACAGTGCCATCTTCCTAAAGTTTCTCAGTTAAAATCCCTGATGGAATGAACATTATGTAACAATGTACATGCTATGTAAATTCAATTTCTTCACCCTCTTTCTTACACTCATTTGAAATGCTTCCACATAGCCCTTTACACAGGTTACCCAGTGTTACTGTAATTACTTTTTGTGCTGTCAGCAAGATGAACAGATCAGAGACAATGTTTTCCCTTTCTGTCTTCCTCACATTGGACGCTGGTGTTTCCTTTTGGGCTCAGGTAGAAACATACTGCACTGAATGTAGAGTGCCATGAGAAAATTGCTTCTTTTTTTTTTAACTTGATCGGTATTTTTCTATCCACATAATTTGGGAACAAAAATGAATTGTGATTTTGAGCAATATTTTTCTCCTTTGATAATATCCATCATTCAAGGCCTTGGCTAAATGCCCATATATAGTCCAAGCACATTGACATATTAGCTAGGTTTCCCTTAATTTTATTTTTAATCAAGCAACATCTTTTACTGTCCTCTTCTGACCTACTTTCTATCAGCTATTGCAGCTATATCAAAGAAGTCACCTTTCCCTTTTTCTATATTGAACTGGTAAAAATACTGTTTTTCTTCCTTATTGTGAATGTGGATAGAATGCAATTGATCCTGTTTACTTGCTCTTGGAGAAACACTGCCTTCATTTTGGTCTTCATGTCATTTTCTGGATGGAAGTATTGAAACAAACTACCTAACTAAAGAATCCCCAACAGACTGACTTCAGAAGGATATCTAAAAGAATAAAGATGAAAGACTGATGTTGAATATAGATATATTAGAAGGCAAAAACATACCCCCTTTCTGTCTCCAAAAAATGAACTAAAAGAAGCAAACAAACGTATAAATCAAACCCCATTTCTTATTGTGTGAATGAATGTTCTATAAGTAATTTTATTTTGAAAGAACATCATCAGAATTTTTTGGAATATAACAAGCAGAGATGACAACTGGAAAGATGACAATCAGAGTGGGAAGGATGGTTATGATGCCTTTTCCTGGTCTTAAAATCAAGAGTCAAACACGACTAGAAGGGGAAAAGGGATTTTACCTTGGTATTTATTTTAAGGATCCTCAGGTGCACACGTCCAGGTCAAATGCACTGAAATGCACCCCGCAAAAAATGCCCACCCCAAAAGATCGGGTATAACATTATAGGTTTTACTAATTAGCATATCTATCAAAGATTCCCCAATGCGAGGCTCAAGTGAGCCCCCTCTCCAAGGAGCCTTCCCCTGGATGGTTCTATCTTGGTTTACAGAATGTGTTCTGGAGAGGACCTTGGGGTCTGGGGCACACTAACCCCTACCTACGAAGCTTCTAAAATGTTGAGTCTCTCAGCTTGACAAACAAGTCCAAGAACGTAGGCAAAAAGCACTAGGAATACAGAAGTTGTAAAAAGGTATAACAGGGGTATAAAAGAAAAGGCAAAAAATCTTCATGGCATCAGTTACACACTCATAAGTAAGTAGTGGGCAGTCCTGACCTGACACAATCAAAAATCACAACTTTTCTGTGCTCCTGGCATTGCAACACTAAGGCTCATGGAACACGAATGGTAACGGCACAGTTTGTAAAGCAGAAAGACAGACAACATGAAAGGGATCTTTCTAATACAAAAAAGTTCAAGTAATCTGCAGGTCCAATATTTATTTCCCAGCTCAATAAAATTCTACTTAGAATTCTACTTCTCAGCATTAAGCATAACAATGAAAAGTCCTGTTCACCTTGAACTTCATTAATTTCATATCATAGAAGAGATGTAAACATAACTTGTAGAGTTTCATATATATTTGGTTACAAGTCTTTCCTTCTCCGGGCTTTTTCCAGATTTTTTTAATATTTTGTTTTCCTCTCCTTTCCTGTCTGGTTTTGTGAATAAGTGACTAAGTAATTTGAGAAAATTAGGGAAATAGGCACACTAACTGTGAAAATATCTTTGCAGTTTGTAAAAAACATTAGAAAAAAATTAAAATGTAGTGTTGAATGAACTACTACCAAATACGGGGTAGAGAGATTAGTAGATATATGGTTTGAGAAAAAACCCCAGATGCTATGCATGAATCTTGGAATTCCTTTCATGCTATAGTACTGACAGACTATTTAATTTCTAATAATATTGCAGTAATATTGCAGTCTGATATGAACTGCTTACTTGTCTTTACATCTTCAAACTTGATAAATGCTAGAAAACAGGAAAGGTTCAGATTTGGCTTTCTTGTATTTAATTTTAATCAGAGAAAGTATTGGCAGAACAAGCTCCTAGAAAATTTGGACAAAAGACTCTACCTTGAACATCAATATTGTATTGATCTGTGGCATGCATACAAAGAACATGACTCCTACTATTACTGTTTTTCTCTATTTTTCTGTAATGTATGCTAGCAAGATACTATGTTTTTGAAGATAGAGAAGAGCTTTAAAGGTCATATGTACACCTACATTTTATCAAAATATGGAAATACTCAAAAAACTATCTAAATTCTTTTCTCTTTCTTAAAATAATGTAATATAATTTGTGTTTAAGAGTATTTTTTTGTATTTTTTTTGTCTTTGCACATGTTAAACTGACAACAACCACATAAACTCCCAGTGGATATTGAAAAGTAGTTAACTGGTAAAAATGAAAAGAAGATGAAAAAAAAACCAAAAAACCAACAGAAATACAATACTGTAAATTGAACTGCCCTGATTTTTTGTATATGACGTAACAAGTATTTTGATTGCTATTATTGTACATCTATGACTGTCATTCCCATTTAAAGTCTAGACAAGCAGGGCAATCAATAAAGCTGTTGTGTGTGATTATACTGTGCTTAGATTTTGCACTTTTTGTGGGTTTCACTGCAAAGAAAATACATGTCCAGACACTACGAGTAGTGTTGATCTCATTGACACAAAGAACTATCATGAATTGTATACTTCTCTTCCCAGATTAAAATGGACTGTATAATTTACATTTGTTAATGAAAGCTTTCTTCTAGATAAATAAAGTAAAATAAAATACAATTCAATTAAATTGAATTCAATTAAATCTTAACACTTAATATTAAGCTATACACATAGATACTTTCTATGTCATTGAAAAGTGATGTGAATCTTCAGGTAAGTATCCATACCATTGTAAGGCAGATGTCACATGGAGATGTCCTTCCTTTAACTTTGGAATGCATAGTTTAGGTTAGATATTTGCTTTCCAGAAGAGTAAATTAGGTAAAAACAAATCAAAAATCAAAAAAGCCTCATTAAACACATCTTATACTTTTATATTTAATTATACTGGTCTAGGGATTTCACCATGTAAGAAAAAAGGTGGGGGAAAAAAGAAAAAGAACACTGAAAGCTTGAGAATGACATCTTTCTACTTGAATTATTCACAATTTTTTTGGCACATACCTACCCGCAGCTCCTGGTAACATCTGAACCACTTTGGCGTCCTGATGAGGATGGAGAAATATGGGATGCTCATGGAACAGACTGTTGAGGAATCTCAAAATCATGAATGACTTGTACTTATTTCTCCTAATTGCCACCCAATTATGCCCATCTCTTTACCAGTATTTCTATAACACATTATTGGCACTAGAAGTAGCTTTAGACATTAAAGAAAATATATGAAACTTTTATTTGATATTCAAATATTAAATTTATTAAAAATAATTGCATTTTAAAAATTGATGAAAGAGTAAAACATACTGGCATGAATAACAAAATAAATTAAATATGTTTCCAGTGGTGTTGCAATTTGAGAATAGATTCTTTCTAGTAAGTAAAAACCCTGAGTAGTGCCCTTCTTGCATTTGGAGTGTTGGTGAGTTTTGTGTGCTATATCAAATAAGGAGCAGAAACACAATGAGTGGGTCATAGGTAATTTCTCTTGATTTTCTCTTGACTTCCATCAGCATTTGTTTTCACATAGTTTGTATTACCATGCGGTGTCATTGCGATGACAACCTTGTGGGAATGCATGAATAAAATTGCCCACGGACTACATAACAGTAGGTTGAAATAAGTAAATGGATTTCTTTGTTAAATGGAATCCTGCTAAAATTGCTTTGACTGTATCAGAGCTTAGTCCTCACAGCTACTGACCTTCATGCAATCATTCACTATGGTCGAATATTTATTTTAGAGACACCTACCTTCAAAAAAAACTTCAAGGAAAATGAGCACAATTTGATATAACATCAAGGTGGGAAATTAAAGCAAGAAAAAGAAAAACTTCATATATGTGTGTATGGCTGCATCATAATCAGGGGGCAGAAAAACAGGGTAAATGCAGCTGCATCTATATCATATGTTATTGAAGGCACAATATCCACTGCATTGTTTCAGCTCTTTTATGTAATCTGACCTCTTTATGTCCATTTGCTCATACTGCCCATCCAGCTGCATGAATGTTATTGTGGATCAAACCTCAAAGCATATCCTAACACAAGCTGGCTCCCTTCAGAAGTCACATTTCTGAAAATCACTCTTCAATATTGTAAAGAAATATCAAATCTAGGATGCAGTAGTACTTGAAAATTTTCCAGAACATTTACTACTCCTACTGTACTTCATAATTGACAGAAGGGCTGCAGCCAAAAAACTCCAAAAGATTAAAAATAGAAAATGCACCAGAATCAAATGAGGGACAAAAATTATTAAAAGAAGATGATAGTGAAGTCCTTATACCGTGACAAATTCTAAAATGTGACTAAAAATTAATTTAAGCATCACAAGTTTTTCTGAGCATTGAAAAATGTGCTTTTTAGAAAAGAGGCTAAAAGTAGATGCATCCTCAGAAGAATGAGATTTTTTTAATGTGAGGTGCAATTTTAGACATCTTCACAAACTAGTTACATTTTGTCATCTCATGGTCTAATTATGTTCTGCTTTCTCTTAAGTAGCTATCTTTGTACTACTCTCACTGTAGATGTCCTGCCAGTATATATTACATTGCAAGCATTTCTTTTAAATTAGAGCAGAGCTGAATCTCAAGAATTCTTCTCTAGAGAGATAATTGTACTGTATGGAAAGAAGTGGAGGAGAAGAAGGAGGACAAATAAAACGGCGTGGTCTGATCTTTGTTTATGAGAACATTTTCCCATCAGCTTTCTCTGGAAAAAAAGATTTTCATTTTGCCTTAAAAATCAGTCAGAAAACATTGCTTAGCACATATTCTTCCCTGTCAAACATTTCACTGATGCTTCATTCTGTAGACAGCTTAATAAAAGCTATTTCACCCTTAGCATGTTACTGAAGTTGTGTGTCATTTTCTTTCCATTTCAGATGACATTTGTGGAAGCATGAGTCTCAGATACCTTTTAAGTACATAACTATTAGAACTGTTAACTCCTTTCTTTCTGCATGCTTTACAGCACAGAGAAAAAGGAAACTGAACAGTTTTTTCTCTTGTGAAGACCATTTGTGATAACTAGGCAGGTCTTAACAGTCAGTAATATTTGAAAGATATGAAAGTTGCATATTTTCCTCCCCTTTTTGAGGGTTTCTCAGAGGGTGGCAATACTCCAATACATGGAAAGAACTTAATACAAGAGTTGTCATGTTTCTTTACATATGATTGTTTTCCACTACTGTATAAAAAGCAAACTATTTATATGATGTTCTATATGTAATTTTGATAAAATAATTTTGATTTCCAGTCACCTTTTAGAAATAATAGTATGAGAGTTCAGAAGCTCAGAGGAAGATGTCTCATTAAGGTTATCCAAGGAAGGGCCTTTTCATTGGAAGGAGACATTACATAAAGGGGGAAGCAACAGAAAAACTCCAGAAACACACAGAGAGATACAGCCCTAACAGGTGAAGGTTAACAGAGGCTATCCCAAAGACAAAATGTCCCCAGTTACAAGTTGAAGAGCCATCAAGAAACTCCAGGCACAGCTCTGGAGGCAATCAACCTGGACTTTGTAATTGATAAGAAGGGGGAAACTAGAAGAAATGAGGAATTAGGATATGCAAGGTGTGGTGTCATCAGTTGGAGGCAGGGAGGTTTAAGTGCTAAACACTGGAGTAGGTGGGGGTCTTGGCCCAGCCACTGGGCTGGGAATGGGATGTGTTCCAAGTGTCAGCTACTGGACGAACTGGGGTAGAGTGAGGTGAATGAGGGGTTCTGCACTGGCAGCTGGAGATGGACCATCAATCTCAGCCCATGTGCCAGATGCTGGTCGTGTAAGTTGCTGTATCTTCCCCAAACCTGATGTGAGTCTGAGTGTGTGTTTGGTTGAGTCAAAAAAACTCAAGCTGGACTAGGGACAAGTAGGATGCCCTTGGTCTAGCAGGGGTATCAGGCAGGCAAAAGGTCTGTGCTGGTATTTGGGGGAGATCTGTGATTATGGGCTGCCAATGAGATGAGTGTTTGAAAGTGTTTGTGTTTGCTGGCAAGTGAGTAGAGGACCCAGGAGGCAGGTAAGAGACACACGATGTGGGCAGGCATGCTGGACAGGCAGAAGGGCCATGCCATACTTGGAGGATTCATGATTGTGCTTGTCAAGCTAGAAAACGTTGCGCGGGTGCCTTCACTAGTGACCTTCGGCCCAGACCAGCTGAAGAGGAGGAATCTGTACTGATGGTTTTTGTCAGTCGTGTATGTGGGTGCAGTTAAATGTAGCACCCTTTCTGTGCCTGGCTGTGCTGCAGGTGCTGCCATTATCTTCTCTGTCCGTGTCTGTACATCTGTGTGCATGAGTGTGTCTGAAAAATGCTCTCAGTGAACCAATTGAACCTTTACACAGAAAAGGGCTGCTCAGTCTGGCACAGAGACCCCAGGAGCCTCTGGATGGGCTTCAATGGCCAAGAAGGAGAAGAACCCATCTCCAGAATTACTGGAAGAAGCAGCCCTCAGCATTAAACATTGATGTGCTGTCAAAGGATGCTTCTATTTTTTTGCCTTCTGACAGCAAAAGGTATCATGGTTTTCTGTCTTTAGAGTCTAATTATATGTTTGATTTTTTAAATACAATTCCTAGACATTTTTTGGTATTTTGAGTTCTTCATGTATTCTTGGATATTTCATGTTCTTTTGAAGTTTCTCATCCCTTCATTCCTACAATACAATAGGATGATCTTTGGTATACTTTAGTAACCTTACCCCTTTTTCCCTCACAATCGTCTCTGCTTTCATTAATGTCTCTCCATTTTGGATTCCTATTCTACCTTAAGCACAAATAATCATTAATTATAATCTCTTCCTAACTTTTTAGCAGTTAATTAAGAAGGTATACAGTGGGCTTCTTCCTTGGTAGGTATTTGCAAATATCCCAGATATTTGAGTAAATATGGATTACTCCAATCAATTGCATTATCTTTTTTTTTCTGTCCTTTCTCTTTTCCCTGTGATTCTTATAGAAATTGTGTAAAAGAGGGGTTTTTTGCAGTGCAGCTCCAGTAAGTATATGGTGGAGACCTCCATATAGACTTAAAAGCCTGCAGCTCATGTGTCTGGAATGAGCTAAATCCAGCTCCCTGTGAAACAATGATGATGGAGATATTAAACGAAGAAGAATTTATAAAGACTGCCTCCTTTCAAGTTCTCATCACAAGAGAGAATGAGTTGGACCAATTACAATAGCAATGTAATTCTCTGTTTCAAGCAATTGTCAAAACCAGAAAAGCTTGGAAAGCTGAAAGAAGATGAAAATTGTTAGATGCACTGTATAACAAACTAGACAGCAGTTGTTTTCAAAAAAATGTTCCCTAAAAGTGTTGCTTACAACAAATTTGCACTTTTATCTATAAATTAATGGGCACAACATATCTGTCGATGCAAAGGACAATTCATGTAACAGGAAAGTGAGTCACTCTACATTATACATGTACTATAATTCCTTATATGCATAGAAAATTATTCAGATATATGAAATAGCAAGAACCAGTTGGTAAAATTAAAATGCATAAAATACAGAATGAACAAGCAGGAAAGCAATAGCTTTGGATTTACAAGACTTCTTAAGTGGCAAATAAAAAGAGACGTGGAAATAGATGAAAAAAAAATTAAGTAACACTGACAAAGTCCTTGGGTTTTATAGAATTCACTCTTTAAAGCCTTTGAGAAGTCAGAGGGGTTTTTTAAAAAGTAATCTATTCCACTCCTATGACAAAAACCACAAGGATACCAGGAAGATGAATCACAACACAAAGGTCTGGTTCTTATTTCTAGATTCATTTGTTGGGGTTTTTTATCCAGATTCCAAACCAGTTCCTTATAAATTTAATGATTTACAATAAGACTATGTTCAAAAATAGATTTGAACCACATTTTCTATATTTCCATATGCGGCTGTGGTATTTCCAGTGTTACCTGCTTTATGTGATTTCATGAGTGTCATTTTGCATTGTCATTATTTGTTTATATGTCAGTAGTGTTCAGAGGTTTTAATCCCTATCAAAATCTATCAGTGCCACAGACATTGCAGTACAGACTATTCTCAGGTGAACTTAAAATTGGAATAATCAGAAGACAGGATAAAGAGAGAGCAGATTCATTCACAAAAATCTGAATCTGAAAATAGGCAGGTTTCCTTACCGTGTAAATACTGGCATCTTGGATTCCATCACCATGTCTAAATGTAGTACATTTCCCTCACAGTCATCCAGGAATTGAGTCCTGGTCCCCAGGCCAAGTAATGTAGCATGGCCCTGGCCCACTCTGCCTCAAGCAGTGAGTGCATTAGTAATACAAGGCACCTGTCTCAGATCTTTTCCAGCTTCCAGGTGGTGCTCTGCGGCTCACATACAAAATAATAGTTATTTTGTGCACACACAAAAAATAACTATTATCGTGAGCTTTCTTTAGTTCAAAGTGTTGTAATAATACATTGCGAATTTGCTGAATCCAAGTTACAGAACGGATAGCCTGAACTCCTACCAGTCAGGCTCTTGTTATGGTCCAAAGGAGCAGATTGTGAATGCAAAGGAGAAATTTTATTTTGGTCCAAGTCTTAATAATCTAATAAAATAATTATTTTTAGACCAGTTATCATTATATTAATACTTATATTTTATACAGGTAATTTGATATATCCGCTCAAAATTTCTAGAATTCATCCTGCTATTACTGACACCTTTCACTTCCTGTCTGACAGTTTAGCTCAATGGTTTCAGGCTGTGAGGGAGGGTTATGGCAACCTTTGGCATTCCAGGTTCTTCACAGGGATGGGCATGAGGATGCTGTTGGTGGTTTCTTTCTACCCCCTCCAGGATCTTCCTCACATTATTTTTACTGTCATGCTTTATTTATTGACCTGCAAGTACACAATACAAAATCAAAATTCACATCCACAATCACTATATGTAATGTTTTGCACTTGTTGTGTACTTGTTCTCTGTTCTCTGTTGCCTCCAGAACTGGTTTTACTCAGCTCCTGATGTTGCACTCTTTTTGTGACTGGTTAATTGGGCACTGGTGAGTAGTTCACAGCCCAGGAGCCACCTGATTTCAGTGGAATTACATGGGGTTACTTTTTTCCTGTATTTATTGTATACATTTGTATTCAACTTTTCTCCCCTAATAGACTACCTCAGAAATACTTATCAGAGAATGTAGAAAGCTGCAGGAGCTTTTAAATTACTTAAACCATTTCCTCTTCAGTAGCCTTGATTTTTGAGTGAAGCCCATCTCAAAATTAGAAGTGTTCAATGGCAACCTATAAACTACATTAAGCTCTATTAACTCATTGGAGCAACCTATTTTGGCAGATGTGCTCATCCAGAAAATAGAGAACATAAAATTCAATGGCTCTTTCCCACAGCATCAGACAAATTTAAGCCACTCATAACATCAATTTACAGAGAAGTGGCAGACTTATAAATTACTTGAGCTTTATAGGCAACATGAAGCAAACATATGGTGTAAGGTATTTGGAGAGGCATTTATGGGCCCTGTAAAAACACTGTAATGAAGTTCTAAACAGTTTATTCCAGGGTACTTTTTCAACGCTGTATATGTTCCTGGTTCTTGGGTCATCTTTCAAACACAATTCAATAGTATCAATGTATTTCTCAGCTTTTGGGACTGATTTTGTGCAGTCTTAAATTTTTTAAAATTTTAGCTGACACTTACTAATATTTTTTCTTTTTTAATTTTAAAAATTAATTCAAGATGACTCCATTGCTAATCTCAGAAAACAAAAAATTGGTATTCTTGAAAATCCATGAATCGACTATGTAAAATAGTTATATTTTATAGGCTGTTTGCTGCACAATTAGACAAAATAATCATTAGTGAATATCGAGAAGAGTAAATACTTCAGTGTAAATAAGTCTGAGCAAAGAAGTCCATCGATCCTTTTTATTTTGATGGTAGACCTTTCCTTCTAACCAGTGGCACTGTAGTCTGTTGACCTATTCTGTGAGCACTACATGGGTCCTTGCTCTGCAGAGCTGCTCACCCTTCACTGTGGCCATACCTTCACTGCTTGATCTTCAGTATCACTCAGGAAGGCAACTCACTTTTTCAGAGTTGACAAATAAGGTTCTTGCTTCATGAAAATATGGTAATGACAGTCATAATACTGTATGAGACAACAAACAGAATTCAGAAGGTCTTAAGTGTCAGCTTCAATTCGAATCAAACTATCACAGTTATCCTTAGCCCTGAATTAGCCTTCAGCCTTTCTCAAGAAACGACAGATTAGGGGAGGATTCTTGGTATTGGTGTGTGCTAAAGGATATATGTTTTTTAGTACTAATGACAGTACATTCTTAAACATTGACTCCTAAAATTTTATTTTATATATTTTTAAAAAACTACACAGAAAGCTTTGAGCATAATGCTTTTACTGAAGCTCATTACTACTGCAGAGATACAGAATAATTTTGTGAATCCCTTAATTTAACAATGACACCTGTTAAAAAAGCATTGCATACATAGACACTTTTTAGTTTTCGGTGACTGAAATATGAATTTAATTTAGAAATCTTATCCATTTGGGTGTTTAATTCTGTCCTTGTACTGCTTTTTGCATTGATACAAGAGTCTCTGGGGATGTATTGTAATTCACTGAACCAGCCTGGCTTCTTTAGAGTCAGTTCACTGAGAGTATGTTGTCACTTCATTTATTTCAGAATTAGACAACTAAACTTTCTGTCATATGGTTTATTTATGAAAACCAGTGATCTGAATCTCTCCTTGTGTCCCATCTTGAACTTTGGGTCTAAGTCATGATGAAAATTGGTGGGACAAGATAATTTTTCTACTCCATGAATTCAGAAGCAAATCCACATACCTTAACAACCATCACTGTTTAAATAGAAGTTTATGATAGTTAATTAAGTTTTTCCATTATCCCTTCAACTTTTATTTCAACCACAATCTCCATATCAGCATAAACCATAGTCCATCGTATGTAATAATAACAATAATAATAATAATAATGATAATTTTCAAAGAACCTTGCAGAAATATAGTTTAACAATAGGTAGTTTGGTAGAGATCAAAAAGTAAAGACAGAAAAGCTTATATCATGATAGGAACATAAGAACATCAACAAGAGTATGAAAGCAAGATCTCTGCTTGGTATTTTGTCTCTGCTGTAAGCAAATGTCATGGGCAGGAGGTGAATGGGGTAAGGGCATATAGTACCTCTCCTAATACTCTTTGACACTCCCTATATTTTCCTTAGAATTCCTGAGGTAGATATGGTTTGTGTAATGTATATTTCACTTTATAAAAGAACAGAAATTCCTGTTGAACTTCACAGAAACTGTTGAAGTATTTGGCCTTTGCCACCACCATTGCTGAATGGAGGGATAATAGCTGATTTCACTTCTTGGCTGTAGAAAATGTCTACCTATGATTTTTAATTTCTTCTAGAAAGGAAATTTAAGCTGAAATTTAAGCTCCAAACAAGATGCTTGCTATAATTATTTTCTGCTGAGACTCAACTAAAAAACCATGAAGTATACAATGAATGGTTATTAATTTTTTTTTCATAAATAAAGCCTACAATATTCAGCCTGTGTTTTATGAATGGGAATGGTGATGACAGGGTGGTATAGTCAAAATTCATCTCTATATTCAGTTGGTGCTCTTCAAATTCTGGGTGGCAGCTTATAGTAATTGCAGTAGAATAAATGAGAAAAATAATGTAGGTTCAGTTGAAATACATAATTAACTCACTTGTTTGGCATACCTTTGATAAGTCCCCTCCTTAATGTTTTAGTCTATTCTTCCTCTAAAGTTTTGACAAAATCTTGGGCTGTAAAAGAACCTTGCTCTTACTGGATGCTAAGCTGTTGTCTTTTTTATTCATTTAGCTTGTTTTTAAATCATATTATGATTCCAGGCTCTCTTACAAATGCATCTTGCTTTAGCACATTTAGTGCATAAAGGAAAGTGTTGGTAAGTATGCTGGAAGCAGATAGGGATTTAAAACATGAAAGTGCCTGTAACTGTACAGGCTTTAAAAAGGAAAAACAAATAGAATATCTGAATTCTGCATCTTAGACATGCAGGAGAACTTCCTGGAAAAAAGTTGTGGTAACGTGTCCATGACATACGAGCAGGCTGAGGATGTAGATGGGTCAAAATCAATGCTGGACAGCTATCTGTCATTCACTTTAACAGCTCAAAATTATTCTATTATAGATTAAAGTATCTCCACAAGAAATACCTGGTGTTCATGGTCTCTGTGATGGCAACAATCCTAACTGTATGGGCAGCTTGTCTGTTCTCTGAAGTCCTGGTGTGAAAGAGACTCAAAGCAAGAACTGAGGCTGCACTTCCTTTAGTAGGATGTTTAGTAGGATGTTAGAAGCAGGACAATATTTCTAAGGCTTCTCTAAATAAAACTTTTTTGCCTTTTGGAATAAAACACAGAGAAAAAAAAGAAAGACGAACAATTTAAGGCAGATACATATCAAAGATGGAACGTCTTGACTTAAAAGCCACTGTGGGTTGTTAGAGATGGAAGTCTCATCAATCATCAAAACTAAGAGTGAGGTTGTAAAGGAACCCAAATCCAAGGAAAGAAAAGAAAAGCTTCTCAATGGAGACATACAGACTTTTAAAGGTATGCAAAAAATCATGACAGAAATTCTCCTGGTTTTACTCTGTTGAACAGCTTTTCCCCCCATTCCTCTTTTTGCTTTGATCAGCAATATTTACTCTTCTTCAGTGATGCAGTTGAAAAGGGCAACATAATAAAAACTGCCATTGTTTTATACCCAAAATGACAAAAAAAAAGCATGTGGCCTTTAAACACATTCTATGAAATGAACTTACTTATGTAGTCTCTATTTTTAAAACAATTTTAGAGAAATACAAACTTTTAATTGTTGATTAAATATGAATACTAGTTGAGTGACACAAATCAAACCAGAATTATTTGAAAGATAGCAAATAAATCAATATTTAAAGTAGTGTATTAGAAGTATTTATTGCATAAATACTATCTGTTGTAGGTCTATCCTGTACACATAAAACTGCCTGCTGTAGATAGCTGTGCAGGTTGACAGAAAATTAATATCTTCATTGTAGTTCCATAAAAACTTGTTTGTATACATTTACTGTTTGCCATCTTTAAAATGTTCCCTCTTTGGAAAATTCAGTCCTTAAGGACATTAAGAATAATAAAGTAGAAGTTTCTGTATACCTAATAACATAAAATCAAGATAAAGATTTTTCTAGTGAATATATTAAGACTGCGAAATTCATTGTTCAAGATGAAGTTGGGAGACATGAGATAGAAAAGATTATAAGGATATTGAAAGCTTATAATTATACTGAGACTTTCCAGAGTTATATCACCTAATACCATATCTATTTCAGGCATCAAACTAAATGTAAATTGGATTAAGACAAAAATTCATGGGGACTTATTTTGCCAGAGTGCCCTATTGATTTTGGGTGCTGATGGGTAAGGATTTGTCTCTGAACATTTTCTATTGCTCCTCAAAGGAGACAAGATATTGAATTAAACAATATCTGGTAATATCAGTAAGTTTCCTCTTTTTTTTCTGGGATAGTGTTAATTTTCATCCTAGCACCTGGTACAGCTCTGAGATTTGGATTTAATATAAGAATAATGTTAATAACAGACTTCAGTGTGTTTAGTTTAGTAGCTTTAGTTGTAGCTGAGTAGCGCTTACCCTTAGACCTTTCCAGTTCCCCAAGCTCTGCCAGTGGAGAAGTGCACAAGAAGCCAGGAGGGAGCATGGTCAGGACAGCAGACCCGAACTGGCCAAAGGGATATTTCACACCACAGAATGTCATGCTCAGCATATAAACAAAGCAGTTGACTGGGGGCTGCTGATCACTGCTTGGGGATGGGCTGATGTTACTTGTTTCTCTTGGGTGCTATTCTTCTCTCTCCTTTTATTTATTATTATTAGTATTATTGGTATTATTCGTATTATTAATATAATAATATTATCATCATCATCATTATTTTAAATTATTAAACTGTTGTTATCTCAAGCCATGAATTTTACCTTTTATTTCCAATTCTCCTCCCCACTGAGGGGAGGGTGACAGAGTGAGTGAGCAGTTGCATGGTACTTACTTGATGGCTGGGGTTAAATGACAGCAACAGTGCAGCACAATATTGTTTATTGAAGGTCGTTTAAATTTGAAACTAACAAATTAACTTAGATGGTGAAGAGTTCTGGACGGTTACATGCTCTCAGGTTATGCTAGTGACCCAGAGTGAAGTCCCCAGCAGATCTCAGGTCATGTAGGTGTTCCACAAGTCTTCCCAGATACATCCATATATTTTTAAAATAAAATTAAATTTTTTTTAAAAATTGAAAAAACATTCGTTCCTCCAGAGAGAGAAATAAAGACATAACATTTCTTGGCATATATTAAAAAGGAGAGAGAAAACCTGAAATAGGCTAAAAACTCTTTTGCATGTGAGAAGCACTGCTAGCTTACTCCACCAATTAAATCCATAAGAAATTATTCGTTTTTAATACAATTTTGTTCATAAAATCTGTTAGAATTATGATATAAAAATAGATACACATCCAGACAGGTCTCTTGGCCACTAATGTTTAATTATCTTTTTATTAGATAAGCCATCTTTTATGGAATCTTCCCAATATTTAGACATTACAATATTATTAAAATGGTTGGTAGATTACTTTGGCTATTATGATGTTTTAGAATTAAATTTAGGATCTATCACTAATGTTTATATGACAAAATGGACAAGATAAGCACTTAGACACTAATAAGGTTTCTCATTTCTTACAGTATATTTGGAGGAGAGATTTTGACAGAATACCTTTTCAAACATGACATGCCTGATATCTTATCACATACTTTTAGAAACCAGTTTAAAATTTAAGGGCACATTCAAGGTGTGTCAGTTCCAAGAAATTAAGTGTCAGGTCTTCTAAATGTTCCTTTCCTGCTCTTCCCGCTACATTGCAGTGAATCCTGTTGTGTATTACTAAGAACAGTGTTAGCCAGTAGATATATTTTTAACTAGGATGACTGTAACCCGTCTCCGTCATATGATGCAACATCTAAGAATATGTCCAAATATGAATTTTTAAACAAAAAAATAAATTTATTTTAACAAAGTGAAGAAAATATCTGTGTAGTCTGATGATTGAGCAGAGTGCAAACATGTCAGTGTCTATCGTTAATGAGAAGCAAAAGAGTGTTTTGAGCTACCACTTCTGGCTATCTTTAGCCATCTGGAGTTCCCATGCTACAGTCATGCAAAAGTCTATAAATTAATGATGGACTTCAGGTGCTTACAGCCTGATCTAAGTCAGATCTATGGCTGGCAAGATTTTTTAATTAATACATTACTTATCATGTCACAATAAATAAACCAAAGAACAAGGACATCTAATTTAAAAAGCATATTAAAGAATATGTTTGGTTATCCTGTCCAAAATAAAGATTCAATGACACTTAAAATATTTTATCTGCATGTACTTGAAACAAGTTTTCTTATGTTTCTTGAGACTGTTATTCATTCTTTTTTCTAGCTCTGTCTTCTAAGCTAAATGAAAGTCAAAATAACCCAATTAGCTATTAACAAGACCAGCATTGTAAGTGACTTCATTTTTTAAGTCAACTAGTTATGACAATGTCAAGCATCACAAACAAAAGAACACACTAACATTCTCCTTGGAAATCAGAAAAAAAAGCAAAACACAGAATTCATTATCTTTCTCCTGGGGCATTCAATGTTAATGTATCTGCCAATCATTTTAAAACTATGACCACTGTACAGTCTCCCTAGGCAAATTTTTAATTTATATGCAATTATATCACAGATGTACTTTCCATATCTTACATAAATAAGTTGCTAATATCTCCCAAGATTTTTAACAAATTGTAGAAAGACTGTTTTATTAATAATTCTGTTATAATTTAATGGTTCTACTTGTCATCAGGTCATAGTTTTTGCTGCATTCCCTTAGGGAACCAATGCTTTACAAATTCTAAGTAAATTAGTTTAAATGAAAACAAATTAACAGTGAATCATGCAAGCTGACCTTTACCTATTAGTTCTAATGCAAGATTATTATCTGTAAGTCAGTAAATACTGAAGGATAAATGATTCATTTAAGCTTTATTCACATTAATGAGAAGTGAATTTTAATTCAGCAAAATATCCTTAGTGGATTTCATTGTAGGAATATTATAAGTAGAAAGGAGACATATGAAAGTCAAGGAGGGGAGGAGGAGATCTCCTAGAATGGGTGGAAAAGATACAGGGCAGGTCAAAACTGCCGTATTCAAGCTCACACAGGCCTAAGTGGACTTGGGGGGACACAAATACATGTGCCCAAGGATTCTATTTACTGACAATCAATGATCTGTTACAACACATCAGATTAGTTAGCCAGGCACTTTGTGGCTACTCTGTCAAAGATAGCATATGCTAAAAATCAGTAATTTCTGGCTTTAAAATATGCCCCTAGAAGCTGCGGGTCCCAGATGTGGCAGACAGTCAATGTGACCATGTGCTTTGTAAGTTAACTGCCATCCAGTGAATTGTGCTCCTGGATGAAAATAGCAGCTACCAGCGGTACTTGAAAAATACAGGAAGATTTTAGTTACTGGATATATGTTTTTTTGAAAAAAAAAGACATGTTGTGTGAAGACAGTAAGTATGCTTTTAAGAGATATGAAGAAAGGCTCGATGAAAAAGGAATCCATGCTCGCTACAGCTCATAAATGTTTTATATCACTAGGATTATGACATGACTGGTGTGTAAGACATGAGTTATGACTGCAGCAAGTGGAATGAGCTGGGGTTTGACTAGAAAGCAAAAACTGATCAGCAGTTTTGGATGGAAGATTATGGCACAGCTAAACAAGTGGGGCCATCTTTTCATGTCCTGTCTTACTGTGGAAAGTGGGTAAGATCTTCCCTCTTTCCACTTAGATGAGTTAAAAAAGCTACTAGTCCTATGGAACATTAGTTTTTGATGTTTTGTGCTTGTATAGTGCTCTCTGCAAGTCACAGACCTAGTTATGAAGAAGGTCCATAGGTGCCATGATAAATAATAAACAAAGAGTAATGTCAGAAAGAATTATGATAATATAATACCAAACAGGTATTTTCTTCTAGGATTCAGGAGAGAATGTAACTTCATATCTGTCAGTAGAGAGGGCTGTTTTTCATAACAAATAACTCTGTTGTAATCAAAGTTTGTTTCTGTGCCAGGTAGATTTTCTTCTGTGCTCCTTGACATGCTGTTGTAATCTATTACACTGGCAGTTATGCTGACAATTCTGAGTAAATTTAGGATGTTCCTGAGAGAATTGATTTGTTATTCAAACACGCTTAAAGCTTCCTTTTCAGTGAATTTCGGATTACAAGATATTCCCCAAAATGTGGTAGGGCAGAGTTCTTAAAAAATAAATCAAAAATTTTATTTATTTAATTTTTCTAGTCTATGCATTTCTTCTGCCAGTATGGTCAGGACAAGCTTATCTCTTAGTCTAATTGTCCATACTCTGGCCATTTTCACTGGGTTTTTTCCATGGAAATTTCCATGATGTTTTTAATCTTCACCTGATGATAAATTTTCTATTTTTCACCTAGTCCTGTCTTTTTCAAATTTGATTCATACCCACAAGCTCCAAAGATCTCTTCAGATCTCTTGCTTATTAAGCTACACAACTGTCAATAGTGCACACCATTATGGAATATCCTAAAAATTAGTACTGATTAACCTAATCATATTTCCATGTCTATTTTTAGCTTTTCAGAGTCCCAAAGAGAACTTGCTGTGAATTTAGCACATCAGACTCAAGGTCTAAAGAAAGCCATTTACCAGATTAGACCACAAGAGAGTGGCTGTTTGAATCACCTTCTGCTTAATAACTGAGAGGTTTTGAGTTCATCCTATCCAAAGAAATGCATGTACTTCCTCATGTACTCTTTTAGTTGATGACAATAGGTAGGCATTTCAATGTCAGAAGCTTTACAGAGGTCTCGTGTATGTCCAGATCACCTAACTGGGGCTGTGCAGCATTTTCAGCTCTGCTTCTTTGGACAAATATATTTATGCATGGACACTATATATTTATGCATGTTCATTTACACATATGCATGTGACACCTACATGATGTATGCAAAAATACCTTATAAAAAGGTATTTGGAAAAATATACCTGAATGGCAGGCGTTTAGTCATAAGATTGAGAGCTGACCTCTCAAACATGGCAACTACCTGTGCCTGTTTTGTCCTTTATGAAGTTTTCACTCAGGATAATTTGAAGACCCTGGCAGTTTCCAATTCTAAGTCCTAGGATTCATTAACAGAAAGCATTTCTAGTAGAAGAAACAGATCTGGGAATCTGGTGATTGACATGTCAGCCATCAACTCTACACGTTATTGGCTATTTAACACCCATTATTAGCTTTCAGCTGCTACAATATAAAAACAGTCTGTCATGGTTCTGCCCTTGCCGCATTTAACTTTACCAAGTCATGGGACAAAGTAATTGAAATTTTACTGGGTAGTACTTTTTATTTGCTGCAAGTAAGTGGAAAACATAATCTCATAGTTCTTGATACTCCATGAAAACCAAAAAGAATAGATTTTTCCAAACACCTGAATATTTTCATGTTAGGCAGATCAAGTCGCCACCTGATTCATGTCAATCTAAAACACTGCAGTGAGATATTTTCCAAGATAATTTAGTAAACTCTGAGAGATAAGACTTAGTTTTTCCTCCTCTGATTGTATTAATTTCTGTGTTATTTCTTTCCTTTAACAAATTTAACCTCGATGTTACTGTTCCTGGATTGCATAATATCAAACAAATCTAATACAAATAAAAATCCTTCATTAACAATTGATCTTTATCAACATGCTTCAAACTTTTCTAAAGTAATGCTAAATGACAGCAGGAAGATTTCAAGAATAAAGCTAAAAATAATTGGGCTGTACAGCTGGTGTCAAGAGCCATGAAACTACGGAATGTGATTTTATCCCGCTCCTTATTTCCTTTTCTTTCTAGGAAAGAAATTATTTCCCTTAGAAAATTATGAATGGTATCTACAGCATTGTTACTTTTTTAGTTATAGTGATATATCTCTGAATGATGCTGTCTATTCCTGCATGAGCTAAACTAAACTCATTATTGTTAAACTAAATGCCCTTACTTTCTGAGGTCCCTACTTTCCAACAGACATATTCCCTTAAAGTCTGTTTATTTTAATTGTAGAAGCCTAAGTGAAGAGTGCTCAAATAATTTCTCTCCCAGTTTTTCAGAAAACCTGCCAGGCTAAGATTTAATTAATTTCATGTGATTTTAAACAGCCTTTTTCCACTTGGATTACTATACTGCCAAGATAGCTGTCTGAAATACTAGCAGGGTGTATCAGGGTGCAGGGTGGATTCCAGATCAGTCCTTTATGGGCTGGGCTCTGGGAGTTCCAGGAGAAGTCCATTGAGCAAGTGGGGACTGATGGTGCCAAACTGAGCTGAAATGGGCTCTTGGGCTATGGACAGGAGTGGGAGAAGGCTCAGGGAAGGGTCTAAGGGAGGGTCGATCACAAAGGCCTAAATAAAAGGTCTTTGCTAAGCCTGAATAAAAGCTCACTCTTGTTCCACAGTGCCTAGAACACTCACCCCAAAAATGGAAGAATTAGCATAACTGTCTTTTCTGGCAGCAGAGATTTTGATCTACTTCCTGAAATTACCAGACTGCATTGTGTTTTCAAGAACAGACTCTCTTAATTATGTGATGCCATCCATAGTTCCAGCTACCATGGGTGCAACCATCTGCCAATTGCTCTTCTCAGATTTATACTGATTTTTCCCCTTGTCAAAGGTATGCATTGAATTCACCTCAAATTTTTTAAAGTCATGGGACCAAACCCCATAGTTTTTATGGATTCAATTTTTCCTTAGGAAGCCTACCAAGTCTTAATGCTATTCTTTTGTTTCTTAGAGATGGAGTACAATAGAGCTGCATCTTGTCATACTCAAGTTACTGTACATTCGACTCAAGAAGTTTCAGAAACCTCTAGAAATTATTTTGGTTTTCACTGTAAATGAATGGAAGAAAGTGAAACTAACCCTACTGACAGAAAGGATCCGTGGATCCACATCTAGAAGTGATTTTGTTTTGGATCTAAATTTTTGCTAGACATGTAGTAGATTAAACATATTAAGTCAATAAATTGTGAGTGAACAATGAAATTATGTAACGGGATAAATAATGGACTTTCTCAGAATGTTTATATGTCTGATATGTATATGATGAATATCTTGCTTTGAAAAAAATTAAGAAGAAATTTGAGCAATTTCCAAAGTTTTTTGTAGCACTCTATCAATATCCTGGATCTTCATTATTTTCCATTAATTCTTTGCTTGTTTTATTTCTTATAGAAAACTTCACTTAGTGACTGAAACATTAAAAAAATAAGTAAAATACAAGACTAATAGTTAATTTCTTTTAAGAATTTTCATGCTAACACTACAAAGTTATACAAGAAAATAACTTGTCTCAATCTGAATTCATATCTACAGGTATAAAACTGCATTAGTTATCTTCTCTGCAATGATTGCACTGATTCTGGGTGCAGAGAAAATTGTTTTTTTCTTTTTGTCATTCTAAAGCTTTTATGAGTTTATGTCAGAAGACTGTAAATAAATGGCAGAAAATAAGGGGTTGTGGAAATAAAAAGACAATTTTATGGCAGCTTTCATTTTCTTTCAAACTTTAATTCCATTCTTGCTATTTCATAGAATCTTAGAATGTGAAAGAGACTTTCAAAGATCATCTAGTTTCAACCCCTTTGGTGTGGACAGGGATATCTTTGGATGGTTGCATACAGAGGGTAGTGGTCAATAGCTAGGAGTCCCAATGGACATTAGTGACAAGTGGTGTCCCTCACAGGTCTGTACTAGGACCAATGTTATTTAATATCTTCATCAATGACATAGACAGAAGGATTGAGTGCACCCTCAGCAAGTTTGCAGGTGACACCAAGCTGAGTGGTGCAGTTGACAGACCTGAAGGATGGGATGCCATCCAGAGGGACCTGGACAAGCTCAAGAAGTGGCCTGGTGGGAATGTCATGGGTTCCAACAGGACCAAGTGCAAGGTGCTGCAGCTGGGTCAGGGCAAACCCCTGTAACAACACAGGCTGGGGGATGAACAGATCCAGAGCGGCCCTGCCAAGAAGGGCTTGGGGTGCATGAGAGGCTGGACATGAGCAGGCAAAGTGCCCTCCCAGCCCAGAAAGCCAATTGTATCCTGGGCTGCATCAAAAGCAGCGTGGCCAGCCGGTCAAGGGAGGGGATTCTGCCCCTTCTCCAGTCTGGTGAGAGCCCACCGGGAGTGCTGCATCCAGCTCTGGGGCCCCATCCCAGAAACGGACCGGTTGGAGTGGGTCCAGAGGAGAGCACCAAGGTGGTTGGAGGGATGCAGTTCCCCACCTGCAAGGAAAGGCTGGGAGAACCCAGGATAGGGCTTTCCCTCTTGGAACACTGTGGATACAAAAATGCTGTTAGCAAGAAATTTTCCTGCTTCTTTCTAGGCCCGTGAGATATTTTTCTCTTTCATAAAGATATTTACAGAGTTCTGTAAACTATGAACACCTGCGACCTTGTAGAACTATGTTTATGGTACAGTAGAAAAATATTTTGACAATGGATGTTTTAGGATTTTAGCCAATCACCCCAAGGGATGGCTGATCCTTTGTCCAATTAGACTATGAAGAAAAGGTCTATAAAAGAGTTTGTAAAATAATTAAATAAATCAATCTTGCTGCATAATTCCTGCCTGCTGGATCTCTCTCCTCCTCCCTACTACTGCGGGATGCAGGGATAGAACACTGCTAACTTATACTGAGCCTGCTGCCAAACAGCGCCCCTAGATCTCTTTCTGCAGGGCTGCTCGCCAGCTGTTCCTCACCTAATTTATTCTTGTGCCCACCATTACTCCAGTCTAGGTGCAGACTCTGGCATTTGAACTTGTTAAATTTCATCCAGATAAACATTGCCCAAATTATGTGTTGTTCTGAAGAGAGGCATGATAACAAAGCACTGAATCTGGGCTTAGCATGTAAGCCCAACATGCAACCCTATATTATTCCTTTTCAGCTACCTTGCCTATCAGACTCATGTGAGACATGTAAGGGAGGGAGCATCATGTCTCATAATTCACTCCCCAGTAAAGTACTGGATTTCCTGCTCTGTAAACTAGAAGTGGGAAGGGAAGGGAAGGGAAGGGAAGGGAAGGGAAGGGAAGGGAAGGGAAGGGAAGGGAAGGGAAGGGAAGGGAAGATTGGTTAATATCCAGGACAGCCAATGTCATTGCAGTGCCACACTACCCCATTTTAAAAGTAATAGTAGTTGGACAAGGTCTCTGATTGGAAGGTTCCTGGTGACTGTAAAAAGACAACTATCATTTCCATTTTTGAAGGACAACAGAGAAGGCTAAGGGAACAGCAGCCTGACTCTACTGCCAGTTTAGTCTATGAATTGAATCTTTGTGGAAGGCATATTCAGATACATAAAGAGGATGACAGGGAGCAGTTATCACAGAAGTGCCAAGGGTAAAGTTGTGCCAAATCAACACGTCTGATGTCTGGATCTTTGCATGAGGTTAGGATACTTGAATTCCCATGGCATTCTTGTAACTGAATTAGAAAGATATGGGATAAATGGACAGACTTAAAAAATGGATTGAGTTGTGAATAGAAGTCACAGTTACAAGTCTAACTGGTAACCTGTTGAAAGAGTCCCACAAAAGCCAACATACAAGGAAAATCTGAGGAAGTTGGCTGTGTTTGCCTGTAAAAGAGAAGGAAAGAGAGGACTTTATTGCTTTCTTCAGTGGTGTAAGAGGATCTATAAAGGATACAGAGTCACATTATCACAGTTGCAAAAAAAAAGTTAATAATTGCAAGCACTAGAGGCCTTGAAAAAATATCCATAAAGATTACAGAATCTACATCATTGAAGATTTAAAAAATTCATTAAGACATACCCTGAGCTGCCTGATCTAGCTTCAGCGTTAGGCCTGCTCTCAGCATGTGTTAGAGTTGGAGTACCTTAGAAATCCCTTCCAGCTCAGAATATAAAACAAACATAATCCTTTATCTCATATCTGTTCTGGTTTGCCAAGGCTGTCTTTGAAGGCTGAGATCTCAAAATTCAACTACAATTAACAAACTCAGTACAGCACCTGGTACTTGTGAGATTTTCCCATTCGTCCATGCATGTATCTAGTGAACAAATAGTTTATTCTTAAAGTCTCTGTATGTGGGTATATCAAGAAATATTGAGAACAGCAGATTTGAATCAATGTGTTGTATACAACTCCTGACCTTCTTGTGCCTAGCACTGTTAGGAAAATATAAATGAATCTCTCTGGTGTGCAACAAGGAATATTCTCTTTTTAGTTTTTTATATCCTATATACTTATACTTATATACTTATACTGTTATCATGTGATACTGGAGAGCTCCAGCAATAAAACATGATCATCATGGTATGCACAGCAGTCAGTTTTACAGAGAAGTTAATTTGTAGCTCAGCTTGAATAGCAATTGCTGCATTTGGATGCTGTTTCTTTTAATATTTTTAAATAATTTAAAATCATTTTTAATGATACTATTTTTATATATAATACATATATGATACATATCATATTTTTTTATTTTATGATACGATACATTTTTAATTATACTATACTCATATTATTTAATCTGAAAACCTAGTCCTGCTGGCTATCAACTGATGTACAGTCACACAGAGCAGTACAGAGCTGAGTATTTCACACAGAGAACAAAGCTTGAGTGTAAGTACTAAGCAGTAATTTTTTTAATCTCTGTGGGAAGAAGCTTAAGTTGTATGCATCTGAGAATCCCCTGCGGACTGGTGTGACATTGGTGTCGGCTATGATGTAGAGTCAGAGGAGCTCAGGAAAACCTTTTTGATGGGCTAAAGCTCTTTAATACAGCAGAATTCTCAAAACTGTTAACTACAGAGACCATAATTAAAGATGTATATGGTTAATCTAAAATATGCCCAGCTCTTTTAGATGCTACAATATGTCAGTGTGTGAACAAGCATATTTTAAAGTGACGGGTTAAAAAAATAATATTCAACTATTAGCCTTACACGTTCCAAGTTAAACTGTTGGGTTCAACAACCTAAATTCTGTTTCCTACATCATTACACCATTTTAAAATGCAGTTTACTTTATTTTTCTTTCAGCATATCCTCTTCAACTACTCTGCTTGAACCATATGGTTCTATCAGCAAGAGCAGAAAGAGGGGGTTCAATCCTCTCCTATTGCTGAGAATAAAGAATGCTTTAGTTAAAACCAAATGTAAATAATCTCCCTTAGAGGACAAGATGGTACAACATCTTCAAAATGTCTCTATCATTATTTAGAAATTATCAAGAAGGGCTTTAAGTGGAGTCCAGGTCATTGATCCCTGCCATTTTCATCACAAAATACAGAGACATTTGAAAGAGAAACCCTGCAAGCTAGAAGATGTTCTTACTCTTATTAAAAGGTTTGAATTACTGCTCTTGCATTCGGGATGAACACTGCCCCCAGAGTAAAAGCAGCACAAAAATGGTAGGAAATGGTTTAAGCTATTGAGTCATAAAATAAAAGTAAAAATAAAAAAAAGCATTTTAATATGACAGTTCAGATGCCAAAGAGAGGAAAAGGCCTTGATAAGTTGTACTCTCCAGGCACTCGCTGGTTGATGTTAGGAAGAATGTCCTGATATTCCCTCAGTGATGATAGGGAGAATTGGCTCATGTCCCTCATGGTCTTGGAGGTAAGTCATACATGATTAGAGTGGAAAAAGTGGTTCCAGACCTGCTTGAAATTATGGTGATGAAGCACAGGGCTGGGTGACATGTTCCTGATCATTCCCCAATGACATGATTTACTACTCTTTTCTACAGCTCTTTTCACAGTCCAGTTTCTTCATCTTTACCATCAGCTATTCCTATTTACTCTTTCCCCAGGGACCTCAGTTTTGCTGACTTTTTACACCTTCTTGTTATTCATGATGTGGCTGTCCTGGAAAATTCCGCCTTGGTCAGCAGTTCCGTAAGGTAATGCCTCTTTTAATACATAGTTTTTCATTTCTGCCATTTCTCATGTTTTTGTCATCTCAGTTTAGTAAGGCTTGGCCAGCTGCATTTACTCTTTTTATATCTACTCCTTTGCTATCTGTTACACCTGTATTTTCTCTTGCTATTCTCTTCTTAGTGCAGTTCAGGGCTTTTTTTTTCTGGATACTCCAAACAAGTAGCAGCCCATAAACTCTGCTTTTTTATCTGGCCTTTAATCTGCCCTAGATAAATACTTGTCTGTAGAAGAGAGCATCAGAACATAAAATGCTATTGTCACCAAAACATGCTACTTACTGGCTTTCAAACAACTTTTACAAAAAGAATGAAGCCAGGAATCTACACATGAGAATTTTTTGTGCTTGCCTCTGATCAGCTCAGTGTCTTTCCCTGAAATTCTGTAAGGACTTAAAGAGCACAGTTGCCTGTCTCAAACACTGTAAAGGACACAGAAAGACTTTGCCATGAGATAAGCACAGAATGGAGTGATAGGATGGAGTTTACCCCAGGCCTGGCAGAGGTGAGACCTGGTTAGCACATCCTGGGTAATGCACTCAGGCAAAAATTCCCACCTTGGCAAACTGTGTAAAGAAGCAACTGCTCATACACACATCACCGGGCAAACAAAGATTGCCCCAAGTTATGGGACAGATGGCATCTGTGACCACTGAAGGCCCCCTTAATATGCCTCTGTGGATATCTAGAACTTGGACTGTAATTTAAGCCAGTGTGATGAGAACTTCTGAAAACTTCATCACAGTTCTCCAGAACAAATTGCTGTTTAGTCAGGATCATGCTATTTCCCCTGTTTTCACCAGAGATGTAGGAAGAAGAAAAACCCTCTTTCTAACCCTTGTGGTAGAAGTGGTGTTTGTGTTGCAAAGTAAGGGAAAGCATCTAAAACAATGACTCTAATGGACAATGTCTACTAATGATGAGAACACTTCAGAATTGCCATCCCATAGTAATACCATTTTGTTTTCCTATTATTTGTAGTACTTCCAGTTTTTAAGAAAGGAGATGACATTATGCGTTGACTGGTATATATTGAATGGGAGTGCTGACAGCGCAGAAATGGCATAGTCTGTGAGCAAATGGAATAAAGCAATTAATACATATTTCTACTTTAACTGACTATTCTAGAGGTTACAAATAAGGTAATATTAAATGACTGAGAAAAAAAGACAGGCCTTTCATGTACATCTGCTGATGGCCATCAGTGAAAAGGAGTAAAAATAAACAGACTTTTTTTTTAGGCAGTACTTTCATTAACGTCCAAGGCCCTCACTAAATCAGACAGGGCTAAATTCATCTTTGTCCGCTAGCTCTTGGCAGCATCTACTTCCAGATATTGGACAGAGCTTCAGATGGCCTAAACATGGATCTTTCCATTGGTTCTGGAAGAGACATAATGATTTAAAACCACGGAAATCCACCATTGTGTGTTTGCAAAGGGTGTAAATCAGAGCAGTGACGGATCCATTGATTTTTCCTCTCACTTCCTTGCCAATGCCTTCTGCTTTGTAGTGCTTACCATTTTCTCATTAGTTCTTACAGATATCATCTGCACTGATTTCAGTCACTCCTGTTCAGAGGCATAACAGCTTCCAAACAAGTACGTAGTTAAATAATTCACTTAACATTTTCTTTCTAATCAGAGAAATAATGAATAACAGATTGAATAATAAAGAGTAAAAAAATGCTAACATTAGCTCATTGTGTAAGAATTTACTTATATTTTGATTTATGTTTTAGACAGTGAAGCTGTAATCTAAAAATGTATAGATTAAATACTACTATAATGAATCTGATACTGTAAATAATGATTACCCATTTTATAAGTCCTTGAATGAACTCAGTTTTTATTTCTAAACTGTATGAATGGCCTGGCATTTTTACATATCAGATCATTAGATCATTAGTGGAGATTTATGCAGATAATATGGTGATTTATTATGGTTCTCTAAGATCTCTAGTTGTAGTTTATGCCCTAATTTCAAGCATGAATGTTGTCAATTATCTGCTTGAACTAAATAATTTATCAGTAGAAACAAAAAAGATTGACAAACTGAATGCTGTACTCTGTAAAAATTGATCTGGTAATGGTAGATCAGAAAAAATGTCTGTTAAAAATTCTTTCTGCAATAAAGTAATACTTACACTATGTTCAATAAATAATACAGAAGGTGTTACTCAGTATACATGAAAAGGAATTATGGTTATCAGCAAACTAATGTTGAATTTGTTTTGTGTATTTTTAATTTAATATTGCTAGTAAATCCATACAATGGATGATCTGCACTTAAGATTAGGTTAATTAATTTCTTCGGTCAGTTACAGAGGGATGTCTTAGGAGATTTCTGTTTGCACCACTGTTTAAAATCTCTTTAACTTCTTTTTGCATGAGACAGTCAATGAAATGCAGTGCAATCCTATGTTACTTAAACAAAAATTCTATGAACATCAAATATTTGCACTGTCTGGAAAAAGACTGGAGGATCGATTTGCTGATAAAAAGGTTTTCTATGTGTCATTGTAATACTGCAAAACTGGTCACTTACTTCAAGAAGAGGAATTTTGCATGTTTATACCATTGTAGAAAAAGTCTTAGTACTGAATTTTTTACTGTAATGTTTCTGGAATAAAATCGCAATGCTTTATAATATTGGGTCATTCTCTAGGTAAGGGAAACATTCCATGGATTTTATTTCTTTTTGTTCAAATATTTTAATACTTGTTCCTCCTGTAGATTGGCAAGTCTTTAACATGGGTCACAAATAGTAAACGCATTGCAGATGCAGGATCACTTAGTGCTAATAGTCAAAGAAAATATTCATAGTCCTTTGTTGCTTTAATCTGCTGAATTCTTTGATGCCATGTTCTGAGATGTAGCAGTTTCTAGGTAAAGCAACTTGGAACAGGCACTTCACACTCCTTCCTACCTTCCCTTCAATACACAGAATGACTGAGAGAGCCAAAGCATCCCCAGAAGAATATATCACATTTCAGATATATAATGGCCCTGTTCCTGGTCAGGCTTAAATTCCTTTCTTAAGATTGCAAATGAAATTTTGTATGATTCTGAGAGATGAGTTTTATCAACCCACATATTTTCATAGCTCTAGGAAAAGGAAAAAACCTTACTTCATTTAGAAGTTTTGACAATGCTGTACGAATCTTTTCCATACACAGAGGGCCTACTCTATGACTTAGTATTGCTTATCTCCAAAATAAGCACCATTTTGACTAGGTCAAGTGGCACCATTTGATAAAATATCAATTTTTAAAACACTTGTATTGGGAAAGCTATCCTTTTCTAACCTCCCAGAGCAGTTTTTCCCTTGGCCTAATTTTCAACTCATCCTTACATTTATAGAGTTTTCTAGCACTGCTACTTTGCACTCAACCATTTCATAGCTCCTGAATGGAGTAATATTAAAACATCCTGCATAGCTGTCAGTAAGGAACTTTTTAAGACAGTGTTGGATACATTTGTTTTCTCTTTCCAGTCGCTTATTTAATCAACATATCTACTACAGAAAAATAATGTACAAGGTACAATGGGACATGTTATAATATCTCACTGTTCTTAAAACCCCTATGTGTTGTTTCATAGCACTGTAATTTTTTCATGCTTTGTAATCACTACTTTCTTCACACCTGCTGTACACTGGCTAATGCAATGACTAAAAATCCATCTTAGGGTTTCCTAATAATGTCTAAATTTATTTTTAATCTATGTCTGAATAATTAAAATGAAAATATTGCCTGGTCTTCTTTTTTAACCAATACTTGCATGTGGAATTTATCAGTAATATGAAAAGAAATGTTTAATTTCAGTATTTCATTTTCTGTTATATTGTTGGTTGTAGCATTTTTAATAACACTCAAATTGCTTCAAAAATATTTTATTATTTTACCAGAAAGGTAAAAATCATACATCTATATACAATCAGTAATAGAAAAGTTCCTTGCACCCACATTTAACTGCTGAGCATGCAGAATTGTATGCTTGACAAGTCTGGCTCCTGCCTCAGCCTCTGTGTAATTCTTCATTTTAATTAGATCTCTTGGCAAAGATGCAGACCAAAAGCTCATAACTCTCCTTTGACTGTTTTAGATGGAGCAGCCTTGCTGTGATACAGTGCACACCTACATGCTCACATGCTTCTTAGCTCTCTTCACAGGATAGCAAGAATTAAATGAATAAGTCACATGGGCACCTTACACAATGGGAATAATGGAAAGTTTGGCATTTTCACACTTATCTCCAGAGTGATATTTCACTCTTGCATCTTCTCAGTGCTCCAAGTATTTCACTAGGGATTTCTTGCAAAAACTTAATATGATCCTATGAAAAGTGAAAATCACACTAGAATGGCTCCAGTAGCTGGATATAGATTTTACCTAGAGGTAAAGAAATGTGATTCAAGTCATTTCTTCCTGAGGAATAAAGACTGAATTTCCCAAAGTATGATTACACTGTCCCACCTCACGCTGCTCCCCTGCTCCGGCATGGGTCCTTCCCGTGGGGTCATTCATTCAGGAGCAGACTGCTCCAGTGTGGGTCCCCTGAGAGCCACAGTTGCTACCAGGAGCCTGGTCCTGAATGGTTCTGCATGGGTGTCAGACAGAAAACCAGCTTCATTATGGTCTTCACCAGGGGCTACAGGGGAATCTCAGCTCCAGCACCTGGAGAACCTCCTCCTGCTCCTTCTTCACTGACCTGGGTGTGTGCAGAATTGTTTCTCATTCCTTTTAAGTTGCCTTGCCTCCCTTCGCCTCCCCTCTCCATGGTGGGTGGATTGGGGATGGAACTGGATGAGTCCAGCCCCGGGTAGTCCCAGCCTCTCCTCACAGAGGTGACCTGGCAGCCCCTATGGCCAGTGCCTTACCCTTCTAAAAACATACAGCTCCCTGGGAAAAGAAGCAAAGGTATAAAGCTGTACCAGAAACTTTCTTACACTTTGTAGTTTACTCAGTTATTTCAAACAATGACATCTGAAGTGTGGTCTGAAAGAAAAAAACTTTGCTTGTTTCAGTTATGATTATTTAAGTTTTTTGCAATCTTAGGAAAATAGTTTTTAGGATGAATATCCACCTTTATATCACCTTTTAAAACAAATAAGCAAATACCACAGTGAGGTAAATCAACTATCGAACTTCAAAGCAATTATTATTGACAAAAACCTGAACATTTTAATATCTGCAAAGTCAGTTTTACAGAATATTGACTATTAAGTAGAAACCCCTGGGCAATGAGGAATAGTATTCAATAAACTAAATATGTTTAGTGTAAAATCTAAATAATACCATTTTTTAGGTTTGTAGGTGTTGTGAGAAGTCACAACAGAATCATAAAGTTGCTACTCATACAATACCCTTGCCAAAATTTGGACTGAATTAATCGAAGTTCCCTGCATTTCCTTTTTTGAGGACATTTTTCTTTTCTTTTTCTCTTATAGATGGTTTCAGTATAGCTGATGTAGAAACACAAATTTAATTCATAATTAGCCACATATGCAATGCATATTTATAAGCTTAATGAAAAATAAAATCTTAAAAGTATTTTCTGAATATCATTAGAGGTCTAAGCTGGTTCAAGGTGACTCAGGGTCATACATTTTAAGTGAGCATGAAAATATTTATGAAAGTTTAATTTTGTCAGAATTTGTAGATATTTGTATCAACTTTAACATTTTGGAGATTTATGATTTTGTATTTGATAACCATATCTAAATCTGAAAGAGCTACATTACTATTACAACAGTCCATCCAGTTTTGGAGGAGAAAGTCCTAAACTAGTTTAAGAGGTGAGAGTATGTTGATTAATATGTTCCAGCAATTTTCTACTAGGCAGGAGCTACAAGTTTTCTTTGTGAAGAATTAGATGAGCTCTGTTGCAGCATCATAAAGTGAGCATTTCTCAACAGCTGTACTGGACTGAGACAGGATTTGTTCTTTGCCTTCTTAATATTTAGTTCATTGTATCATGATGTATTCAATTCTTCCTATACTGTTGGCCATTAAACTATCCATAAGATAATGTTTTTTGAAAGCATACTGACATGTAGCCTTTTTTTTTAATATGCCAGTCTATTCAAGTTTTAATAACTAAAGAAATTCAGGAAGAGTATGTATAAAAAACTTTTGACTGAATTACATTTCAGCTTTGCAGAGTATGAGAGGTTTATGCTTAAGGACCGTTTACAAATAGAACAAAATACTTTAATTTCTTCTGATATGATTTCAGTTTGTCAGCACTGTACATCTTGAGCTCTCCTTACTGACCAAATTCTTATTGTTTCTCTGTTATTGTGGAAAGACCTTGATCTCCAGTTGATAAAAGTAATAGAGACCATAATGGGACCAATGGGTCAAATCAAAGGTCAACCTATTCCAACCTGTGCTAGTAATAAAACACTTAGAAAAGCAAATACGGGCCATACAATACTACAGTCACCAAAATACTCACTTCAGTTCCTGTGATTTAATGTTCTGCAGCTTTTTGGGCCACAGAGGGCCTGGGGGTAGTTAATAAACATCAGTTTGGTGTATCTGACACAAATTTACTGAGTTCTTTTTGATCACGTGTAATCATTTTGCCTCTGCAGCATCCTGTGGCAAAGAAATTCCAACTTAGCTACATAGGAAGAAGTTTGTGTTTTGTCTGTAACATGCTAGTTTTAGTGGAGATCCTGATTCTATACTAGCACAAGGCAATACACAGCTGAAGCTGATTTCTTCAAACTCCTTCTGTTTCTAAATACTGTCACCAGCGATCATCTCCATCATCTCTTCTGCAGACTGTCCCTACAGTTGCAGATGTCCTTCCTGCTCTTCTTTGTACATTTTCCATTAATGATTTGTCTAGCTCCTTTTATTTTGTTAGTCATTCCTAGCATTTGACTTGCCCATTACCATGTACATCATAGCAATAAAGCTTTTTCACATTTATTCCATTTATATACATTTAATTGTTGCTGTCATTTGATTGTTTGTGTGACCTTTCCAACACTCTCTATAGTGACCCCTCATTTGTACTATGCTGAATATCTTAGTGTCAGCAGATAGTCAGCTCATATTTTAATTGTTTTTCAGATCAGCTATAAATGGCTCGTTTAAAAAATAAATTAATTAATTAAAAGGAGAAGTTAGAAGTTAGATCTACTTGTGCAGTTTCTCACAGGTTGTGTTGAGACACAGTAACTAATATTTCAGGAGCTATATTTTTCCTCTCTTCCTGTGAATTGCTTTATGGTATCAGAAGCACAGAATAATTCCTCTATTTAACTTCAAAATCAAAGCCCTTATGACTGAGCAAGATGTGAATAAGCACCTGTTTGTTCAACTGGCCTGGACATCATCTGCACTAATCACCATGTCCAGACACAATAAAGACATCTGCCCACAAAAGCTGGAGTATCTTATCAGAGCTACCTGCTCATCCTGTAGGACTTGGGAGATGAGTTCCTGGAAGGCTTCCTACACACTATTGCATACTGCCTGGCACAGGTCCAAGTTTTTCTATTAGTGTAAAGGTGAACAAATCGTGAGGATATCTGGTTGCAAGGGAAATGCAGTGTTCCTCCTAATTAAACTTACCCATTCCTTCTCACCAACCCCAGAAGGTTGAACTAAACTGTAATTTCAAACCTGTAAACCAGTTTGGAGGGTACCTCAATATCATTTGGTATGAAACATGCTCTGTTAAAGGCAGTAACACTGTCATTCTTTCAGTGCTTGCCTTGAATTATATTAAAAAAGCTCTGGAATGAATGATCAAGGGGCTGAAAATGTGGGAAAAAATAAGGCTATAAGTAATGAGACATACGAGGTATAGATCAGCTCTGGGTTGGGAGAAAATTGTTATCACCTGGAATTCAAGTGCGAAAATTAGACCCTATCTTTTGTTGACATAGAAGCAATCAGTAAATGTGAAATACTGAGTGATCCTATACTTTATATCTTCTCTTTATCATTTCTCACTTTATTTCTTATTGGCAGTTTCTCAAATTTTTTTTTCACATTTTATACATCATTGTTTTGTTTCTCCTTTTTTGTTGACACCTATTTTCTTCTCTGATCTTGAAAATGCCTTGCTTCAAAATGTTATTGTCATTACCTGTCCTACAAACATTTTTATGCCTCAAATAAATGACTGTGCATGGTTAAGTAATAAAAATACATTCTATCTCCCTGTATATATGATATTTCCTCTCACTGATAATCTGTCTAGTCTATTAAATTTAAGTATTTCAACAGCTCATAGCAATTTTATCTACTCGTCTGGGTAGTTGGTAGCACAGTGACAAAAAGTTACGTCTAAATTTCAAAGGAAAAGTGTTCAAAGAATTAATATATAGCAGTTTTCTTTTTAGTTAACATACACAAAGCTCTAATGTGCCTTATTATATGATGCTATAACACACCTAAAAGATCTCTGTACATGAAAACTCACTGGGCTGAGAAGGAACTTAAAGGGGATTGAAAACTCTGTCAGAGCTACCCTTGAGTCTGCAGCGGCAGAATGTCTGCAGTTGTACTGGTAATTGCCCAAAGACAGTCATATCTTTCCCCCTTGTCAAAGTGTAAAAATAGAGCAGTACTACATCCCCAAATAATTACTCATTCTAGAGGCTTGAGATCTTGTCTTTGCATGAGAAACGGAAAATTTACAAATACTTGAGTGGAATACCACTGGCTGACATTTGGCTTTAACTGAATCAGCAATTTTTTGATTGGGACCAGAAAGTCACCTGCAGCTGCCAGCTCAAACCATCTGAGAAAGATGATCCATTCTTGCTGATACCATTGTTCTCCCATTCCATCAAATGTAATTTTGTTTACCCTGTACCTTTAGCAGCAAATCTTCAGAGCAGTTTAGCTCTTCAGTCTTTACAAGATCCCATTTCTTTCCTCTAAAGCTCACATTTTAGTACGTTTTGCAAATAAAGAAAATTCCTCATTTTCTTACTTAATATTTTCTCACTTTATCTGCAATAGAAACAAAGTTAGTCAAAACCATTTTCCTGCATAAAAGTGCTAGGTACCTAACTGTAGATTAACACTTCATTCTGTATGCAATATATGACTTATGCTTCTTTTATTTCCAGATACAGATCTAAAATATTGTTTTAAATCTAGAAGTAGGTGAAAATAAAACCAAAATAATGTTAGTCGTGTTAGTCAACTGTAGTTGATTCTGCATCACTAAAATCAATAGGAATATGTTTATTACTTTTACCAGAACAGAATTTGCCCTCATCATTAATGTCTGACCTCTGCTCTTTTTGTATTTTATTAAAACATGTATTCAAAATCAAATCAGTACCCTGAATTTCTTTTTCAAACAAGACGATTTTAAATTAGATTTGTTGAAATAACAAAGGTCAAGACACAGGTTTATGCTACAAAATAGGAGAGAGATATAAACACTATAAACTTGCTTCTCAATTTGAAGTTTAGGTCTCAAATTCTCATACCAAATTTTCATCAATTTTTTGTAGTAAAATCAGCTTAGTTGTTTCTTTATAGAAACTTCAAGTGCATCATCTGGTATTTCTAACCTCTTTAGTATTACAAACTTTCCCCTGGGCATCAAGCAATGCTTCATTTTTGTTTTGTTTTGTTTTGTTTTTTTAAATAACATGTATTTATTCAGAAGAGCCTTCCCTCCTCATTTTTATAGACATCTTTCTATGTGCAATTCACCATTACTCACTCAATAAGGGATGTTTTAGGCTCAAACTCCCATAAAATATATTTTAACAATAAGTATAAATAATAAAAACACTGAGATTGGACATATTTTTTTTAAATGTCAGTGCACATATTCTTCCTTTAGCTAGCAGAAAGGAATGACCTAAAGCAGAAACAGGCAAAAATACTTACCATATATCTCAACTGCATAATGTGTGTGATCTATGTCATAAATTAATATGACATTGCTTTCACTGCTTTCTAATCCCTTTTGTGGGGGAGTGTCTCTTCAATACCAATAGGTAGTGAGTTACCTGTTCACAAACTTGCTTGTGGAATGCATTGGAGGAAGATCCCACGGCTTCTTGAACATGTAGAAACAGAATTTTTTATATTCTTGTTTTCAAAATCATGATGCTAGTCTTCCAGTTTCCTTTCTACCAGCATCAAGATTTAAAGAAAGGAATAAAATACTTTGTTAGGACAGACCCAACATCAACAGCATAGCTAGTAGGCCCAGTGACAGATATAGCTGTTTTGGAGTTAGTTCACTCTATCAGGTTTCTCCTTCTACTTACACAGCTAATAAGAAAACAAGGCCCTTGCAGAACTTGATGGCCAAAATCCAATCCATACAACAAAAACTTCCACTGAGCATAGCTTCCACTGATGAAAACCTTGTTGTGAACATAAGTGTAATTTTATGCAATTGTAGAATCAGTTTTCTTAGTACATGACTGCAGTCTTGCCACGTGTCTCAGAATCGTGCCATGCAGATGTAAATATGGGGAAGGCTCCATCATTCTTGTCTCACATAGTGAATTTGTGCTTATATTTTGTAGATTATACTGCCATTGTGCTCTAGTTGTTTAAGTCCAGTGATTCTATTTTCCAAATAAAATCATCCCATAATACAAAGATAAGCTTTGAAAAAAGGTATATGCAAACTCTTTTGGAAGGTCTACTTGCAACAAGAACTATTTTGGAGAACTGAAATAAAAGTTAGAGGTAGTACAGGACTGTATAAAGTGATGCAACAGTCATTTTCTTGATATTTTCTTGTCAAAAGGGAAAACTGGAATCTCTATTCTAACCTTAGCTATATGAGCCTAATTACTTAGTTTTCTTCTCTTAAATATTTTACCTCATCATAACATAATGCTATGATATTTCTCAGACAATGCCCTCTGCCTATAATCCCAGAGGTATTTCAGAAATAGCTTCTGTTATATTTTCACATGCCAGGCTGCCACCAATAAGTATTTTTCTCACATCTAGAAGCATACTATTTTATATGCTCCTGTTCATTTACCCAGTTTTCCTGCTTAATCCTGCCAACCAGCCTTCACAATATATTTGCTGTCTTGCTATCATGTTCTGACACTTTATCTACTTCAAATTCTTACACTCATTCCCAAATTTCCATACTGTTTCGAACTGTTACCACACTGACATGGTACATGGCACTTGAAGACATTTAACAAGTGTATATTTTTATTTAAATATGTTCAAAATTCTGTATGTGTTGCAATCTATATGTTTGAATGCAGAACAAGACTTCCAAAAACAATTTATGAAATTCAATTACAAATTGATGTGATGGATAGTAGGACAGGATCCAGGTAATCTAAACCTTACTTAACTAGGAAGTTTGGAAACCCCATCAAACAATCTGCTGGCTGTCCAGAAGTGCAGCCTGCCTCTGCAGGTGCCTAACTTTTCTAGCTAAAGAGTTCTGAGTCTGACAGAACTTTTTCCATGTATTTCCAGAGTGGACAAGACTATTTTCATTCTTATGAAAACCTCTTCCCATGGGTCTTGCAATTCATACAGAGAAAAATCTGGCTTTTTCCAAGCACTCCTTCCCAGTTATGTATGGTCAGAACTGCATTTATAATATATATTGTTTGTCTCCATTAACTATACCTAGAAATTTCTGTCGGTATTTTCCACAGCTGACTTGAACAAGTCCCAAGCCTTACTATTTAACCTTTAAAAACGCATAAAGATTTAGCTTTAAAATGCCAAATTTTAATTCCCAATTAAAATTAATTTTTCCCAAATGAACATTACTTTTAATATGGATGCCTCAGTGTAAATTTTTCATCCTGTCCTCTAGTGGTAACTATCTACTTTTTTTCTAAAACAGAACAGTAAAAGAAATACAGCTTAAATACTGGTTTGGTGTTCTCATGCTAGTCAGTTAAACAGTTCACTCCTGTTCCTTGTTTCTCATGTTCTTCCTTGTTCATTGCTGGCTTGTGTGAAGCTTTACATCAGCTGTGACCCCCAAGTCCTTCTCCTGCAGGGCTGCTCTTATTCTGCATCCAACCTCTAGTTGTGTCTGGGATTGCCATTGTCCAGGCGTAGGACCCTTCATGAGTTTCATTCCTTCATTAGTTTGCACTGAACACCACCCTCCAACCTCCAGTATCCCAGACCTCAAGTTCTTGACCTTCCTGGTCAGAAATCCTCAGTTTGCCTGCAGTTTCTTGATAGCCCATCAGTAATTTAGTGTGACTGATGAGGTTTTGATTTTGTCCTGGTCTTACGTTTGTCTGTCATCTCAATGTGTTTGTTTGTTTCTTATGCTCTTTATTATTTGCATTGGTGTAGAAAAAGTCCTCGATCAGATAATCTTAGCAAAGGAAATACAGATTTTGCATATCCTTACAGAATCACAGAATAGCCTAAATGGGAAGACACCCAGAAGGATCTTCTGGTCCATCTCTAAAGTGAATGGCCCATACAGGAATTGTACCCTCGACCACCATGCTCTAACAAAATGAGCTAATCTCAGGGTCAGGTCCTACTGGGGAAACCCAAATGGAGTGACTGTACTGCAAAACCTGAAATAAAAGACAGAAGTACTGGACTACTTGATCTGGCATTGTTTGTTTATAGCTGTATATATATACAGTTGTATATAGTATATATATACATACATATACATATATATATAGTTGTATATAACTGCTCCTCAGTAATGCAGTAATAATACAAGGAAACAATGAAATTATCCAAAGTAATGCAGAGATTTTCTTGGTTGTTTTTTGTTTTAAATATAGCTCAGCGTAAGTCAGTGAACTGAGCTATTTTTGCAGCAATTCAGAAACAGAAAATTCTACCACCAAGGCTTCTGTAAGCCACAAAGGCACAATATTCAACACATGGGGTTTGTAACACCCTCCTTTTTCCCCTAAGGCAAACTCTGTCAAAGTTGTTGATCCAAGATACGGGTCTGTTAACAAGCTCGTATCTGAAGACTGCAGAGTAAAATGGGGTTCAGAAAGAATCAATATTTCTTCTAGATAACAGGAGTCAAGGCCAAGTCATAAATTAAACCAAACAATTTAAGTATAAATATCAATGTACTACCTGATGGGATGCCAATAAACATGCTTTAAAAGCAAAGGTATACAGCTTGGTCATATAATTAGGAATAAAGTACCAATAAACTAAAGGCACTTCTTAAAAGCACTGAATATTCCTTAAAGCAGCAATTGACAAAAGCACTTGGCAGAAACAGAAGCACAGGCAGAACCCACTTAACTTAAGCTGAAGATCAAACTTTGCAGGGAGCTTTCAGAATCCCACAGGTTTTGTTGCAAAAGCCTTATTATCACCAAGACAGGTATAGATCAATACTAGCAACATTTGCAAGATTGAAACAGGTCATACTTAGGAAAGGAGATGGTATCATTTTAATGAGGAAATAAAAGATCACAGCCAGGATCCTTCCGAAGGAGACAGAGAAAAGTCATTCCCTGTACAGCAGATTTAATGATTGTCTCCTAATGAATGCAGTCAGTGTAAGACAGAGGTTTGGTTTCCCCTGGAACTAAAAGATTATGGAGTTTTTTAGGCATTCAGGTTTTCTCTGAGAATTAAAAATGAGAAAGATTCAGTGAATTCTAGTAGCATTTTCCCCTAGTGTGTCTATATTAAATGAAAGACATATATATACAGCTATCAAGGCAGAAGAAGCACAAAAACCTCACTATAACTGTATATCCACAGGATGACATGACTTTGTAGGTTTCATCGCCATGCACCTTTTCTTTCTGAGGAATGACGGGAAAGAGTAAGTCCTAGCACAGAGCAAATCAAGGCAGAACAGGCTGCTGCTGATCTCAGCAGAAGAAGGCAGATGGCTCATTTGAGACAAATATATCCACTGTTGCTCATTCACAAAGTATCCTGAAGTGGTGGAATTGCTTCTAAGATGTAAAGAAAATTCTGTGAATCAATGACCAAAAAAAATTATTTTGCAAGCAAAAGGGTTGGGTTTTTTTAAGTTCAAAGCTTTTTAATGAAAAAAATAAAGCCTGTTTCTTTCCCTTAGCATGGCCTAACGTTTAATTACTTTGGCAATGTAAACACAATTGTTTCTGGTTTACCTTAGCTGTGGGGGATTCATCACCAGTATTGGTGATGACAGGGATCAAACCAATAAGGTAATGCTAATAGCTTTAGTTCCAAAGGGACTTATCCAATTAGTGCTCAAACACACTGGGTTGATCACATGAGGCTTTTGATAAAGACTTGTTTTTTTCAACAAATTTTACTGAACTGTCAGATTGTAGGTAAGCTTATTCATCAGAAAACTGAAGTCTAAGCAGAGGCAGAAGCACTACAGAGACCTTTTGGACAGATGTTATATTCTAGAATACTCTTTTTTATATCTAAGGCAAATGAAATTCAAAAATGAGTGCACAAATGTTAAGTGAAAATTATAAGGCAATGCTGAATATCCAAGGCTAAATTATATTTGAGTTCCAAGAACTCCTATCACTTCCCCACCTCTTCCCTTTTGCAAAATATAGAGAAAAATTCATTACAGTCTCTTTGGCTTAGAACTGAAGATGCTGAGAACACATTTGTCTGTTAAAATTTATCTGTCACAGGAAGAGTTGCTCACTGGTTGTAAATCAAATAATTTCTGGTCCATCTGAGCTCAGGAGCACAGACAGTCAGATGGACACTCAGCTACCTCTGTGTAGAACCACTGTCTCCAGGGGAGTCGAAAGCCTGTGACACAATGTCCTTTCCATAGTGCCTCTATTGCACCTATACTCTGGAACTGACCTCTTTTCCAATCTTCAAATTATGTTCAGAGGAAGAATTAACATTCCTGCTTATAATAGTTTCCTTTTTAGGGTAGCCCAGTGATTAAAAGCAGGGTATAGCTCTGTGATATTTTAGTACTTTTCCTCACTGTGCAAAAATTACTGTGCATCTTTGGACTGTGCATTATTACTGTGCATCTCGTCGAATCTAAGATACAAATAAAGACATTTGACTTTCTTCAGGAATGATTTGACAATTTTTAATTGTGGTATAGCAGGAAAGACTGCAAACTATAGCCAAAACAGCATATCTCTTTCTGCTTGAAATTAATTTAGCAGTTATAACACATTCCAAGTTTCATCATTAAAGATGTTCTCTCTGAAAAAAGTATTTATTTGCTTTTGAAGATTAATTTAATTTAAGCTTAAAAACTGAAAATTCATTGAAAAAATAATCTGGTTGATTTTAAGCATATAGTAGACGCAAGAACTTTCTTGCTGAAAGATAATGAAAAATATTTCTCCATATTCTAATGTAGAAGTGGAGAGAAAAGGAGTAACATATATAAAATTTTTAAAACTGCCCAAAAAACAAAAGGGCTTTCTCATTTTTCAGTTTTACATAGAAAGATAACACATCAAAAATGAACAGAATGTTCTGTTTAATTATTTCAAACACATGTCCTTGTCTGTTTGTTAAATTTGTGAAGAAGGTGTCTCTCCACTGGAAATTTAGAAATCCTTGGATTGAAGAAAAGAAAAGGAATTGCATGCGTATGATTTGTATCAGGTATATTCCCAGGAAGGAAACTGGCACAAGATAAGCTTTTTAATATTTTTTTTTTCTACAGCTATAGCAAAACCATAACAAAAAGTATGGTTAAATAAGACAAAAAAATATGAGGCAATCACGGGAAGGTTATAGTATACAGTGTGTGGTCTTTCTCATCTTTGTAGTGCAAAACAACGCATGAATTTCTCTATTCTACAAAGGCTTAGGGATGGTTACCATCACACTTAGTTAGGAACTTGAAAGAAAGGACCCCTTGTAAGGATGTTTCCCCTCTAGGAGATGATAAAGCTAGTAAAGCTTCAGATCCTGGGGAGTACAGCTCCATCTTTTTATGTTTGATCTTCCTTTTTTCTGTCTTTAAAAAAACCACAAACCAAACAAAACTGCAAAATCCTATGCAACAATTATGGTAAGATAGATGCTAACTTCAGGCTAAGCTTTTAAACTCCGAGTAGTGCCAGAGATAACAGTATTCTTACCTATAATGTTAGGAAGAAAAATGGTCTTATGTCTAAGAAGCATTTTTATACCTGTGGGACAGAGCTCAATTTCAGATTTCATTTAAAGCCTAGAGTAACTTATGGGTTTGATTCATGTCACTTTTAGCTTGTCTAAAAAGTTAGATCTTCCATGCAAACTAGAGAGAGCATTTTAGCTCTGGCTCCAGTTCAAGAGATGGATAGCTAAATGTGGATCATGATTCATACTTTCTTAACATAGTCACTTTTCACTGACTTGATGAATGTGAAAGTCAGGTCTAAAACTAAAAATGAATTTTAAAATAGGTATAGTTCAGTTTGGTTTTGGTTAGAATCTCCCTCTCCCTCATTTATTTTGCAAAATCAAGTATTCAAGCATTGCCTATCCCATGTGAAAAGAGTAGTGGGACCAAGAATACCTGAAGGATTTAAAAGATGATCAGATACTTGTTTCTAAAATAAATGTTTGATTTTACTTGAGTTCTGCTCAAATCCGATAATTTCTCAGATAATATATTCACTCGGTTAGAGCATGGTGCTAATAGCGCCAAGGTTGTGTGTTTGAGCTCCACATGGGTCATTCACTGGAGATGGACTCGATCCTTGTGGGTCCCTTCCAACACAGAATATTCTGTGATTCTGTATGGATGTTTCTAAATACTGTGATTTTTTAAAGTGTAAAGTATTACAAGAGTTGAAAAATTATTCTTACTCTGCAAGCCCATTAGTTCTTTTATACCTTGAACCATCTCGGTTCTTTGTGTACCTTCATGTTGCATGCTACAGATCCATAATGCCATGGATCCTACATTTCACCTTCTTCTGGGGAGCAGCTTTGTTTTCTCTGATTCTCTTTCTTTCCCCAGGATGCCTAAACATTCAGGCACATCTCAAAAGAATCCATGGAAAATAGAAGGGCCTACTATGACTAACAAAACCCAGAGGTTCTAAACATTTCAAAGTGTTGCAGCAGCCTGAGACTGAAGTTTCATAGAATAGTGTTGTGGTAGTTATAGTGGCTGTGCTCCTACAACTTAAAATTTTTGCCATCATATTCAATTTCTTATGAGGATAATAGTGAGTTCTAAAGATACAGTCTATGACTTCTTCTCGTGGTCTGGGAGTGTTTTCATGGATTTTGTTTGAAAGGTAACTTTAGGTCCCACCATGGATAACCAAACCTTAAGGATAACCAAACATCCAATTTGAAGCTTTTAATTCTTTGATTGTTAAAAAGCTTTAGATTTAAAAAATCCTCTAGAGAGGAAAACAATATTGACAATAATTCCACAGTGAATGAATTCAAGTTATTCTTACATTGAATTACAGCTTTTGGAATTTATAAGTTTCTAATATTAAAATTTTTCTCAGTATCATGCTTTGGGCTGCAGTGCTTGAATGTTGTTACACTATGTCAACAATTCAAAGAAAACATGAAGCATTTTGCTTTCTATTTTCCCTTTGTTTAAATTTTAGAGTACCAAAGGAAAGTGGTGTTGACATTTTTAACTGACAATTTCAGCATGGTTATGAAGCTTAATAGCTTAATATTGAAGAGAGTTTTCTCATCAGGCATAAGAGAGAGAGTCAAAGAGAGAATGAGTGCAGGAGTGTGAACATCCATGCTGTACAAATGGTATTAATTTCTTGCGTCTATCAGTATGCCTTGTGATAGTGCTGCAGCTGTAATGAGAAAAATGGATGTTCTCAAATTGTGTTCCTTTTAGCTTCTGTCCTTTGTAAGTTCACAATATGTAGGGAGTGAAAGACTCAGCACAGAATATAACTGATTCTGGAGCAGCTTTATATTTCTGGACATTCACTCACTCCATAGCCTGTTTCTAGCACAAAAGCTGCAAAAAATCTTTACTCTTTTGTCATTTTCCCACTCCACAGAATATGCCTTTGAGTTGTAATTCTATCTATCCTGATTCTGAAAATTGTGAAGATTTGCAGCTTCTTCAATTAACTTCATACAGCAGAGTTACCAATCAGCATCTCAACATGCCCCATCAACGTGTCCCCTTTACTCAGGACACTTCACAGCTATAAACTTTCAATGAATAATCATGTGAAAGCCCAAAACCATCTACATTTCACACCTCCTGTTAGCTGAGGGTCAATCTCTCAGAAGACAAAAATTACTGATGATATCATTCTCCTTTAACTAAGCTTATATGCTTAGATTCAGGGTTTTTTTAATTACTTGTGAATATTGGGCTTTTAACATTTCAGGAAAATGTCAGTGTCACAGAGATGGTACTACGGTTAGTGTAATTCTTGAAGATACATTCATTTCAATATGCACTTTGCAACAGCTAAGGATTTGGTCCTTGGGGGTTTAGCATATAATAACATCAAGAAGAATAATTTAAAGAATAGTACTGACTGTGAGATTAGATGTGTTTGAAGCAATCTACTTTCAGCACTGCTAAGGCATCCCTGGAATACCATCCAGAGTAACAGCCCTTCGCAGTGAAAAGATCATGATAAAATAGACAAGCAGGAAGAGAAGGAGCAAACAGAGTTAGAGATGAAAGCTGTGGAAAGATCAGAGTTATCGAAAAAGTTAATATACAAAGAAGAAATATTTAGAACCTAAAATTTTATCCTTTAGGGAGAACAGTTTTAAAGTGATGGAAGTATATTTAAGAACAAGCAAACCTGTGGGCAAGAGGTGTAGGGCTGAACTACAGAAAAGCAAAACTAAATTGGAGAGGAGGAGGCTTCCAAAAACAAAGAAATAAGACAACAAGAATGCTGCCATTGGGATTTCAAGAGTAGAAAATTTCATAAAAAATTCAGGCAAGTATTTTACAACTGAAATATCTTGTTATGCAACTTTAAATTTTATCAGAAGAGCAAATGAAGAATATAAAGTAGCTTTTTATATTCTTTCAGTATCATTTTCTTGAAGTATGGAGTACTATTAAAATCTAGAGTTTTACTGGTCAGATCTTGGACTTCAAAAATGAAAATAAAACCTACCTAATGGAATACTTCTTATATTTTACCTCTAGCAAAGTCTTCTTTGCTTTTACACTGCATCTTGTGGGAAAACTCTCTTTTTTCTTTCCCAATTAGATGAAACTGGAAAATACAGTGGATCAAAATGGGAACATTTCTTGGAAAACTTTGGTTTTATTGATAGAGTCTTTCATCTCAACTTCAGGCTTCTGAAGTCAAAGACAATAAAGAACAAAACCTACTGAAAACAACCATTTAATGAGTGGTTTACAAAAAAAAAAAAAAAAAAAAAGTGAGACAGCAAAACAAATATTTCCCCAGCTATGAAGTTAGTAGCCAGTCTGAGATAGACTTGATCCCCCTTCCCTTGAAAAATTTCAAAAGGTCCAGAAGTCTTTTGCTTCAGTGTAGAATTAAAACAAATGCTGAAACCCCATTTTCTAAAATCAACTGCACCTGTTTTGCCTGAGCCCTGTTACAAAAATAGAGTCAGTAAGATGTGAAAGAGAAAAAGGATAACAGCTAAGACACCATGACCAGTGACAGTTATGGAGAGAAAAACAGACAAAGGAACTGGATGAGTCTTGGCTTTGAGCTGGATTCTATAATATCCTTTTTTAGGCATAGCTTTTAAAATTGAATTTAACATTTGTGAACAGCTGCACATGAACAGCACAGGATGACAAAATTCATTCCTTGGACCAAATCCAAAGCCAATTAAAACCAGTGGAAAACTTCCATGTGTTCTGATGAGCTCTTTTATCCTTGAACTAGACAAAGCTTGGCCCCAAATGGTGCAAGAATATCGAGCTTCAATTCCTGAGACTCAATCCAAAGACTTCGATTATTTCTGAGGAGATAATCTATATCCACTGAGAGGGTCATGTTTGTTCTTTTGTGTGTGTGTGGCTTTTTTCGTCTTTGGTTGTATAACTTAGTGATAACGGCATTATTAGTGATAATGGCATTAATAGTACTTACGAAGTGACTGTGCTCAAGCTCACAAATGCTGTGCTTTAGGACTTGCTAATAGATGCTTAGATTGAACTAAGGAAACCCAGATGCTTCTGTATCCGAAAGAGTCTCTGGATGGGTCATTCACCTGTACATACAGGTGGAGAATGTCAGCATATGCATGTTCACAAGGAAAACAGGACCACAATGCATGAACTTGCTGTTCCTTAGACTCTTTTGTTCTGTATGTTTTTCAATTCCTATTATTCTATGGGAGTAAGCAGGTTCCTCTTCTCTCTGTTTACTAGATGTATGGATACATACACCACAAGTATAGACAAGGCAGGCTCCCTGCCTCACTCCACATAGTGCTACTATCAGGGGTACTGATAGACTTGACTAATATCCCACAGAACTACCTCCCCAGGCACACAAGTCCCTGCTGCCTCAGCACCCTCAAATTCTCCATAAGCAACTAAATTTCTAAAGTAGGTTTATGCATATAAATGGGAAAATGTGGGACTGTTTCCTAATAGACAGTACTAAGATTTTCAGCACGTAGGATTTGAGTATCTGAACACGCCTAAATTTATCTTCTGTATTTATTTAATATTGTGTGTTTAGCTTAATGCAAAGGAATTTTGTTCAGGATTTAAGTAGGGTAATGTGGGTGGATCTGATCTGTCTACATGCTGAACATATGCTATTTTTGGTCTGATTTTACATCGTGCTTCACCTGAGCCACTGTGCAAAATGAGTTTTTTAAATAAGGTGGGGATAAAGGGTTAAAATTTTCTATTTAAGCATTTTTTGGCGCAGATTTTTCTGACTTAAAGAAACCCCAAATGTAGACACTATGATATATGGGCTTTTCAATAGGTGTACCCAGACATACCCAGACACTGAAACAAATCATGTAAACCCTGGGAGATAATACCATTACCAACTTCAAGGATAGTTTTCTGGTTTCTTGGGGGTTTGACATTGTTTGTTTCCATGTAAATGTAAATTTGTTTCCACGTAAATGTAGACTGTTTTATAGGAAAGAAAACTCTGAAATGAATGCTGCAGCTTAATGCCTGACCCTGTCTGTTTTGTGCAAATTAAAGAGCAACATGAAAGATGCATTTTTTTTAAATGCCAATGTCCATTGTTAAAATGCTAATATGATGGAGCAGAAAGTGACAGAGGTAGGAAAGGTGGAAGACTGAGGGTTGCAAATGCTTACTTAAAAACAGAGATGGGAGTTCAAATGTGTGGTGTTCTAATATGTCCTGTTCAAGCACATTATTTTTCTCTTTACAGAAGAACAAGTAGACAGAGGCTTAATGTCTCCTATTCTTTTTAAGCACAAAGTGACACTAAGAAAAAATATGCCCATCTACTGGCAGAAAAAGTCTCACTGTATTTATTGACTTCTGTATTGGCTTTTTAAAGGCAAATCCGGACATTCAAACACGAAATGTCCTCTAGGAGAAAGAATATTGGTCAAAATGATGGTGGGTTTTTTCCTGAGTTGTATGGATCCTCAGTGGTAACTGAGAGAGCAGCAGGGCACTTCCTGCATGTTTTCTTCAACTTATCATCTTTTTCCCCATGCCTGTCAGGTTGACATAGTGCAAGCTTGTGTGCTGAAGTGGTGCTGATGTATTTTCACAGTGCTTTTCAGATACTTCCTTTGGTTTTCTGTCCCATACCACCTGCCACTCCCCACAACCCTTTTCTGCATTATATCCCTATACTTCCTACCGTCTTAATGCCTAACCTGACTGTTTGCTCTTCTGTGTTGGACTGTTTCCAGCTTTGCTTTCTTCATTTCCTAGATCTATCCTGTTTCTTCCCACGCCATGCACACACATTTCCACTTCCATTTACAAGTCTGTCATCTTCTGGTGATATCTGTCACAATTGGGACGATCCTTACTTTCCCCATCCTGTGCATCATCCACATACATCATATTACCTGTTCCCTCCCATCACAACTTAGAACCTCTTTCCCATGTCTATGTCCTTCCTCTCCTTCCTCTTGCTTCATGTGTCCGAAAATGACCATCGCATGCCTGGCTTGCTCCCTCCTGTCTTTTGGCCTCCAAATATTTTTGTACTTTTGCTTGCTTCTTCAGTGCCTGTTGTTTACTCAACCTGCTCTTTTTCTCATGCTCTATGTCTGAATCATAATTTTTAGGTGTAGATTTTGGGATATTTGTCTCATATTTTTTCTGGTTTTTCCACTTTTCATTTCTGCCCACACATTCCACCTCTTCTGAACGGCAGTTTGCATAATTGTTTCCTCTCCCATTTCTATCATAATGCTCCATCCCCCATATAGCTCCCTCTTCTTCCTCTACTGTCTCCCCATTAATCTCAAATGAACTTGACCTCTTTCCATGCTTAGTCAGAAACCACATTCTTCCTTTCCCCTGGTCTGTAGCCCTGACTCAATTTCCTTATTCCTCCAAATTGTGGGGTTTTTTCACTAACTTAGAAAATTTTCAACTTTTTAACTTTTCAACTTTCTTTCAAGGAAGAACTGATAGAATTTAGGCAGCATCAACTGCATCACTCTGGAAAAAAAGAAAAGAGAAAAAAGAAAAGAGTAGCTCAAAGGTTATTTTCATGACATTGAGTGTTTAATTCTGTAAAGCTTTGGCTCTCAGCAAAAGGACATGATAAAGCATCTGGCTCTCCCTTGAATACTCCATATATAAAGCATTGGAAAGCTGGCCGTGTATTGTAAAACAGCTCTTGTTCAAAAGGATAAAAAGATATTTGGGCACGGTTATATTAATCCTTTGTGCCACTTAGGTCTCTTTATTGTGCCATGTTTTTGTATGATCATGGATGTTTTTGCCTCAAATCTCATTAATTTATGTTGCTCGATGATAAGTCTCAACATTATTAATTTAGTGAGGGTTTTATTTGCAGAAGTCATCTTCAAATTTCCATCTGGTCCTCTGAATGACAGCTACTGATACTAGCTCTCCTGAAGGAAACAACATGCCAAGAAAGCCCAATGATCCCATTATCAGTATCTAACACTTTTCTTATCAGAAAAAACAAGTCCCTCTATCACTGGTTAAAAGCTTCCCTGCTCTCAGTACCCCGACAACTTTCTTTGAGAGAACCTTGAATGAACCAAGGCTTTGAGGTGGATATACCCGCAGCTTTTCATTAAAGTGAACACACTAAAACTACCAAAATTTTGTTCTCAATATCTAAATTTATGTTTTACTAGCACATAAACACAAAAGAATAAAGTAAGTTTTTAAAGACACAATAATAATTTCTGCTTAGGAGACAGATAAAAATAAAAAACAACAAACTCTTTTGATAATGATTCTACCTGGCTTGAGCATAATTTTTCACCTGGTGCTGTTTTCAGCTGCCTGTTCATCTTTTACCAAAGGGATCTCCCCTATGGAGATGCAATATTTTCTCTTCCTGAGGACTTCAGATTGCAGCAGCCAGAGCAAAGCAAACAGGCAGGTTTTCTGCTGTTCAGCCACGAAGTATTAATGCTGCATGATTAACAATAATATAGTCAATACGTGCAAAACAAATATATTCGAAAGTTCTTCCATCAACTATGCAGAACAGTGCTGGTTCAGCGCATCTGTAAGTCCATGAATTACTGGGACTTGTTATCCACAGTTCATTCTATAATGTATATTTGTGCAACAGCTGTGAGGTGTTCTGGCAGCTACGCTCTTTCTTCCGAAGAGACTCAAATGGAGTCTGTGGTTGTCACTGCTCTGCCTATGCAGGGCTGAGATCCATTTTTCCTGCTGCTTTATTCCACCACCAACCAAATCTCCAGATGGAGGGGAGGCTTCTCACCTCAAAAGCACAGTTTTATTTTCTGGATCAAATATAACAGGTATCATGTTCATTTAAGGAATGGTTCAAAAACTAAGTAGTCGTGAAAGTACCTTTCCTATATTTTCTGCACATAACCCCAATAAAACAGAATGGACAAGGAAGGACAAACCTCTGGTAGGGCATTCTGGAAGTAAAAACAACCCTCCCTACCATGCATTAACTTGTTTATGAGTCTGTCATTATGAGTCATTAGCTGTCTGTCACATACTCTGTCTGCCATTCTGTTATGTATGAAGCTTGGTTCTGAGGGATAAAAAAAAACAGAGATGAAAATCAAGCAGACAATAATTTTCTCATGGACAGAATGTTCATGGACACTGGGGGGAGACCCAATAGAACCCTGCACATTTTTTTTCCTAAATATGGAGGCAGAGGAATTAAAACCAGAAGAGTTAATCAAAATCTGAGCTACAGTAGCCTATATTTTAAGAAAATTCTCTGGTCACTGGATTTAAAATTTTAATATCATTATTACAGTAAACATTTCTTTTCATTCTTTGTGTTTCATTAAAAAAAATCTGACCAAAAAAAACCCCCATTCCAACCCAAAACCATAAATCCCAAAAATCTCATACAGCTTCCTTGAGGTAATAAGACAATAATAGTATGCAGTGCCAGTATCAGTGAAATGAAATTATAGATATAGGAAAGAAGACAAGTTTATTTCCAATTCATAGTTGAAAAGGAGAGGAAAAATTAAGTTAAAAGGAATAGAAGGCTTTTGCAGCCCACCATAGATGCAGAGAGGGTGGCCCACCTACCAGCAGTGAAGTGTACAGTTGCAAAATGAAAGTGGGTAACAGATGAGAATGCTGGAGACAGTAACTCTTGTGTAACATCCATACACGGGGTATTAATATATTACCAGTTTACCCACAGAAACAGTGCAGGACTAGGTGAAACTGCAGAAATATAAAATAGACTGGTTTTGTCTAATGGAAGAGGTGTTTGTGAAAAGCAGTGTCTCATAATCACTGTTATTGTAGTATGAGCTGCTAGCAAACAAATTCAAATACAACCCTTGATACAAAATAAAATCCAGTACTGCAAAACAAACTCAAACAAAGACAAATATCAAAGAATCACCCTCTACAGATTCTATGGGAAATAATAGAGTGAAATCAGTATAACAGCCTACTCTGAGAGACCCTCCCACACCCCAGGTGACTGCTGGTTATACATTATAGTATTGTTTGTGGCATAGCACATCAAGATAGGACATGGTAACATGTTCGTGTTTCAACACATACATGGGTATCATAATCTGAAAATTAATCTCACTCCTCCCATGCCTGGGAATGGTGTCCACCAAGGATACCCACACCCTGAAGTAAAGGTGTCAAGTGTCTTCCAGCCAAGTAAGGCAGTCAAAGATGATTAAGAAAGCAGAAACACCAGGATCTTTTATGAAAAACAACAATAAAGATAGCAACAATTTTCAAGAGCACAGACACAGAAAGTATTTCCAAATAAAAAACTGTAAACTCCCCTTACATAAAATAAAAAGTAACATAGAATTTTCTTTGGAAACTTCAAAAGTCAAATAGATTTCTTTTTTTGCATCCAGTTATGCCAAATGCCCTGTGAAGCAAGAGGATATATGAAAAAAATAATTTGCTTCTGAAAATACCTTAAAGTAACATCATAAATAAGAAAATGCAGATTCTAGAGTAAGAAAACTGTCAGTTATTTATTTGGAGCAAATGTATTCCCTAGAACAATGTGTTCAAAACTAATCATAAGGTAAATGGTAATTTTTTGGACACAAGGTAAAATACAGGAGATAAGCTAATTTGAAGTAGTGTTGAAAACATATGCTAAGGTGAGAAGATGCATAAGAATAGCAGTGCAAAGCAGAGGCTGCAGAAGCCATGCAAATCAATACAGTGTGTGGAAGGATCAAGGAGGATAAAGTCAGAACAAAACCTGTGCTGAAAAGATCTTCCTCAAACACATATTGCTGCAAAAATAGAATGGACTACAGAGAATTATTGGCAACCCCAAATCAATTTGTTGAAATTTATTTTAAAGGTGACAAAATATGGGAACAATTTTAATCCCATTTCTCCATTCATGGCCATGAAGTGTCATACAAACAATACCAATAATGCTGCTTTCTTTTAACCAACAATTTTCTTGAAACTTAGATTCCAAAAACACCAGCAAAGTTTCAGTGACCTAATGGGAGCTACCAATCTGTGCTCTTTACCAAATTGTTTATATTAATTTATGAGAATGGGTTGGGATGTTTCTACAGTTCCTAAACATTCTTGTCCTTTCCAAAAGCAACCAAATAGGTGGAAGTATGATTTACCTAGGGCAATTAAGAGTAGGAATTATATAAATGGAACAGTCTCTTGAAATTTCAAGTTTTGTGACTTCCTCAGGGTCAGAGTCTCTCAGACACTAGAATCAAAGAATTCTCCTTTTTCTTGATCAGGGAATCATCTGCATTGGCACAAAAACCCAACTGCTATCTTGTACTGACTATCTTCTGTTCAGCTGGGTATTACAAAAACATTGAAAATATACTCCCTGGTTTAAGGCTATACCCTTCATTTTTGTCTCCACTGGTCTAGGGGCTTATTATAGCCGGCTTCAAAACTAGAAGCTGAAAAATTCCTTTAAAGCAATGAGTTGGTGCGGGCCTCTGTAGTCATTCAGTCACAAAGCATTCATGGCCTAAGTCAACATCTCTTCACAGTACTGTACAAAGTAATTTCTCCATACCAAACTGTATATGAATCTAATCTGTATATTCCATTTTACTGTGTCAATGTATAGCATCATCTGTTATAGTAAATGAGGTCAAAAGATCAACAAAGAAGACATACAAATCATATGATTCTCAGTAAACAAAAGTGTTCCCCTAAAAAACCCTTATTCATGTGCTGTTTGTGAAATTACCTTCTCAAGTCCCCTTGTATGACTTCAGTCCTGGTCTGTGAACTGAAGTATGTACAGAGAGCAAGAAGAACTAAGGAAAAGCACAGATACTGTCGTTCCTAAGATGTTGCAGCCTGCACTGTGCTCGGTCTGCTGAGATGATCATCCTGAATGTAAACTTCTGTGCTGTGAATAGGAAATGAAGCTTCAGCATTTATTGAGCAGAGACAGATGTAAATGGCCTTTGGAATACTGTACAACAGTGACTGAAGGAAGCCTTCTCAGGCATCCAGTTCACAGAGGGAGATTTTCTTGATTAAAAATGACAAAATATATTAGTCCTTTGACTGCTTCAAATCAGAACTTTCAACTCTTGCAGTTTCCATTAGTCTGATGACACCTGACATTTTGTTTATGACCTACGGATTTGTGATCATAATAATGTTTTAGTTTTTCTTTCCTTTACGAAATATCTTTCCAGATTTCAGTGTTAGACACTGAACAAATAGAAGGCAAATAGGAAAAGAAAATTATTCCTTCACAATATAATTTCAAAGAAGCCTCCTAGTTTTGTGGATCTGATATGCTTATGAACACAATACCTGTCTTTCAGAACTATATTGAAGCTAAATCTCTTTCTGAAACAAAGATTATAAACTATTGGTCATGTAATTAGTACCCATTGCCTCCTGCAAGGACAAAGTGCGACAAACTGACATAAACTAAAATACTTGCATTCCTTTTCTCCTGGGGAAGAAAGTCTTAGGGATAGTTCTGATACTGTAAATGAAAAGACTAAAGAGGATGAAAAAAATCACATTAAAATATGTTCCATAACACTTTGCTATATGTTTGCTTTTTAGACTTCTAGTTGTGACTGTATCTTTTATTCTCTTAGCTTGCTTGAACATTATTTCATTTCAAGCAATTACTTTGAATTTTTCTTACATTTTACTTTATTGTATGTGCGTCCTGTCAGTCAGTGAGATGATTTTATGTTTCTTAAAAATATTATCCTCCTGTCAGCAGTTAATACAATCAAAGTCTCTCAATACCGTGGAAGTTGACTCTTCCATTTTACTTATTTTATAAGGAAAAAACATCTCTGCAGGGACTGAAAAATATCTCACAAGCAAGAATTAAAAAATTAATGTAGTTTAGTCTGCACTTTCCTTCTTGCTACTTAAAAGCGCAATACTGGCAAAAAGACCCTAGTCAACCACAGTAAGCTGCTTATCCCTGTTTTTCAGTAAAGAATTATGAAAATCTCACTGGATTTTTTTTGCATAGAAAGATTTCTTGTTGAAACTGGTATTTTCATGGGAAACTGAGAGTAGGAAAAAAAATGTCCTCAAAACTAATCTTGAAGTCAAAATTTTAAGTCAGCCAAGTATGTTCTTTCTACTAAAACAATAAACAAAAATATAATGTGTGCCTATATAATATATATTATTATTTTTATTTGGTATAACACCTTAAGAAAGAAAACAGAAAAAGTCATCTTCAAAAAAATATTTTTAAAAAGTGGTTGAATATTTTAGTCTTATTTAATTAAAAATATTTGAATAAAAAATTCTCACGAACACTGATTTAATTTGATACTTGTGTGGGTTCCACTGTGTGAGTGCAGACTGAGCTTGAAAATGCTACAGGACTCAAAATAAATTAAACTATGCACTGCAATGCTGGAGATCCCAGTTGTGAGGAAAGACTGTATGAATGTATTTTAGCTTTGTTAAGTAAATGAAAATTCAATATGTTCTTAACAGAGGTAAAATATGATGCTTGCTCACAATTCTCTAAAACTTCAAAACGGCTGTACCAGACCAGGTCCTTTCTCACTTTGCAGGATTTTGCCACTCTAGGCCTTGAAGAATTGCATATTTTCTCCATAGATGCAGTTGATAGAAATGAGGAAAAAGCAAATGGTATAAAACAACCACCACAGGATTTTTGTAGTGCAGTCATCAACCCTAATTATGAATCTCTTATTCTATATTTTAAAAAGGTAATTAGCCAGAGGAGAGTAAGGTACTCAGTAAGCATTAATACAACATAAAGCTAAAAATTACGTTAAAATTTATTTTAGTGACAAAAAGCTTTTAAATACTAATTTTCAGGTAGAGTTGAATTATTTTAATGGAATGTTTACTTGCATTTAACAAAAAAAAATCATAAAATATTCTTACGTAAAGTGTGAAATTTTGACCATTGCATTTTTTTTATTCCTTTCTATTATGAATACAAAATTATTTGTGTGAGAAAAAAAGACAGTCTTCCCTGTTTACCTTTAAAACTTCTTAGTATAATTATCCATATTCCTGGAACAGAGCTAAACCTGATGTATTGTAATGGAGTACCTGGGTCAGTTTGAAGTTTAGACAATAGAACAGAAAGGTAACCTGAGGAAGGCTCTGAAAGTGGGGATAGATTTGTAGCATCACATTTGGCAGATGATCTGAAATGACAGCATATAATTGAAAAAATCCTACTGAATTTATTTGTGCCTGGGGCTGACAACTCTATTTTGCAGCAAAAATAGATATTGAAATAATACTCGTTAAAATAATTTTTAAAAAGATTTCCTTTATCATCTAACACTCCACAAGCTAAATAGAATATTTTAATTATGAAATTCTTAAAGCAATGAATTTCAATTCTCTTTAATAAAAATCTGGAATGCAAAATGATAAGTGAACACTGAAGGATACGATTACATAAGCTGTGGGTGATATTCTTACCTTGTGCAAACAAGACAGGCAAAGGGAGAGTTAAAACTTCACTGCTAGACCCAGTTAAGAATGAGGTTAATTACCAGAACTGTTAAGGCTCTGGTAAGGAAATTAAATTATTCAAGTTGTTCATAATCCATAAGCAGAAATACATGCAATTTTTGTTAAAGAGGTATAGCTTTAGGAGCATGTTGCATGATTATGTACATAGCTGCCTATTCTCTCCCTTTTCTGAGTAAATTTGGAAAATGCATAAGGGGCCAATCTTTTTCAGTACTAAGTCTGATCTGCACTGACCCTTCAGTTCCACCAGAACTATCCTGACTAGCCAGCAGGTAAAAAGAGCTTTGATGACTTTGGGTATGCAGCCAGGGAAAGAAGTATACAGCTGTGTTAGTATGGCTGGCTTCCACCAGCACCTTCCTTCAAGTGAGGCGACAGTTTCACTTTGCATTTTCTAAAACTGAGAGTCCATGCATTCAACAGAAAGCAACAGAAAACTAATTTTTTCTCCTGAGCACACATAGGGCCATAATTCTTCTTCATCTGATTTTCCAAACTAATAGACAGGAAAACAATAGTAAAGGAAGAAATCAGTGGAATGCTCTTATACATTATGTTGAAGGGAAAGTCTGCATTAATTTTCTACCTTCCCTTTTACTGTGTACAAATACACATAAATAAGATATTATCATTTATAAAACGAGAAAGCAGCCCACTTGTCATTTTCTACTCCAGTTTTCAAGCCAACAGATTGCATACTCAACCCACAGAATGGACGAAGAACATGTGTCAGGAGTCTCAGCATGGCAGGCAGTGGCAGCAACATTGCAGCAAAGCCACTGCACTGGTGGGGGGTGGTTCTGAATGAATACCAAGCAACAGGAGAGGTCCTGGTGGAGGCCTGGTTCCACAGTAATGGCGGTGTCTGTTCCCCCAGGTGCTAGTCCTGCACTGCCTGGGTTATGGATGTCATGCAATGTGCCTGCTCTCCTCTCCCTTGAGCAGAATGTGTGATGTCCCTGTGAGGCACATCTCAAAGGCAGCCTGGTTTGAGGGTGAGTTTTCTCATTTTTAGACTTATTTTTCAGTAGAAGAAATATTGCCCACAGGAATAATAATTGCTGAACTCAGTTACTAGATAGGTCTCTTGCTTTCACAGAAACACTCACTGCACAAGCAGTTGACTCTTGCAAGTGACTTAAAAAGATCATGAGATAATTGCACTCGTGAACAATACAAAAAATAGTTTATGTAATATGACTTTATATTCCCTGCTTTACACTCTAGTCATTATGCATGTGTAATTTTAGCAGAATTTCCTTATCAAGGACATTGACAGCACAAAGCATCAATGTTTTAATATTTCCTGCAAGGAAACCTGTCCCAGGTATATGTGTCACAAACCCCAGAACAGGTACTGATAGACAATGATTACTGTTCCTTTATACACAAATAGTATATCAAAAGGAAAATGGAGATATATTTCTGAATACATTTTATTTTAATCTAAATAGTAAACTGAATTAAAGACAAGGCTAACAGCACACATAGCAGCATGTATGAACACGCTGGTAAAGATAGGGGATGAAGCTATGGAGTACACTCGTGTAACATCTTCCAAGTTAATGGATGTGACTGTCAATAATTGTATTTTATAAAATTAAAAGGTTACATCATGGCAGTCAGCATTTATATTGGGTTAAACTCTAGCTAAACAGAGCCTTAGTCAGAGAAAATTAGAACTGAGTAAAAAAGGCTTTTTGAGACATTAAAAGCTAAAAAAACCAGATCATAGTATTTCTAATGTGTCTGTGCACCATGCCCTGCATTTTTCATGGAGTGTGAGCAATTCTAGAATATGTAAATGTGGAGAAAATTCTTGCTTATTTGTGCTGTGAATTCAATGAAATTCAAACAAACTACAGTAAAATGTTCCTTTTATGTGGGCAATCACCTAAATCATACACAATAGATTACATGCATCCATTGAGTAATGCCAGTGATTTTAAAGAGGTTATTTTAAGGTTTAATTTGCCACAATACATGAAACAGTTCATAATCCTTTAGGAAGATAATAGTCACAAATTTAAACAGTACAGTGCCCTAAATTTCTTGGGATGTTACAAATGGTCCCCCAGTGCTCATTAGCAGGCTATAGTTCCCTCTATCATGGGATTCTGAAGCAAGAGCATTATAGTTCAATTTGCACATAAGCTGCGGATCTATCCAGGAAAAAGTAATATTCAGCATTAGTTTTTACATAATATATGAGGAAGAAATGTTCCAAAACAAAGAAAACAAAAAGGTAATACACCAATTTTTTGTGTAAACAAAGGAAAAAAATGCCATCATAGTTTCCCGAATTGGCAGAAATAGCTGCAACAGTCATTGCCTAAGAAAGTACAAAGATGAGAGAGTGGCAGTACTGATGTTGCCATTTCTATGATACTGATTAGTCTTAAGTTCATTGTAAGAAATTGCTCAGTCTTGCGACTCTCCTGGCAGTTAATGGGTTAGAACATGAGCTGCCCATCTGAGACCCGATTTACAAGAAGAATTAAAAGGTCGAGCATGCTGATAGTGGGCAGGAGTTGAGAGTTTAATGAAAATGCAGCAGAAACTTAGTGGATTATTTAAGAAAATGAAAAACTTGGTTGGACATGACATTAAAGGCATTTCCAGAACAGGGCCACAAAATATGGAGAATGATGCTGTGGTGAGTATACTTGACCTGACCCATCGGAGATGAGCTCTGGCAAAATCTCTGTACAATGGCTCCATCAGCTCATGACAGATACCTCATGACAGTTACATAATGAGAGTACATTTCTTCACAATGCTTTCCTCGTCATACTTATTTCTTACCAAATTACTATCTTCATCTATTATATGTCTTTCAGTATTATCAGAGCTATCACTATAAAATCTAAAGTTTCTTGAGAACAAAGTATCTGCAATACAGAAGCATGACCCCAGGCAATTCTTTAAAAGGTAGATTTACTGAATTCTGGTTGAAAAGTCTAGGATTTTGTTATTGTACTCCTCTTTCAGGGCCTGCCTGAAAGCATGTAATTGCATGGTCATGAAAATAACTGTTTCCTGATATGAATGTGGAGATCACAATATGGCCATTAAAGAAATGAGGGTGTGTATTTATGGGGTGCTGTTATTGAATAAAAAATAGCAGCTGAGATCTGAAAAAATACTTATGATAACAAAAATATAAATTTCATTATAGTAAAGATTAAGAGTGTTTCAATACAGTGTTTAAACTACTCTGGACCTGACACAGAATGCAGAGCAGAAATTTAGGTCCCTCCTCTTTCTGTTTGGAAACTGGAAGAGTTTAACAGTTCATAAAAGTCAGTTAAAAACATATGTTGAACAGCTAGTCCAGAGAGAAATACCACACAGAAGGGTATGCCTGAAATACTTCCCTTTAGCCTTACCCACCCGATTGTTTTCACTCCACTTTGAAAGAGCAACTCAGAGGTCTGGACTACCTGTCAGAGACCTGAGAGTGACTTAGGGATTTTTCTTTGGCATATGCACAATGGATGCATTAGCCACCTTTACATAGTTCCTTAAGGAGCTTGATATTGGCATCATAGCTAACTATTTGTGTTTTAAACTTCTGCGGCTTCTGCAGTAAATCTTAGCTTTTTTCTGATCAATGTATTTGTGCCTTCTTCTTCACAATTAGCTTGTCTTGCTAAGGTGTCTTAAAGAAACTTTAAGATGACCAAAAGATGCAGACTTCTATTACAAAACTGTAGTGGACCTTTGAATGAATTGTCTGGTACAAACTCATGTGTAATACAAACTTAAAATAAATGTTTTATGAATTATATTTTTAATTAGGGTCCTAAAATTCATTATTGGCATTTTCTTCCGGTAAAGTTCTGATACATACAATGTTCCTCTCAAATTATAATCTACATCAATACATCAGCAAAGTACACACAATTGTCCCTCAGGTACACAAAACAGTCATCACCAAGGCAACTAATGACTGTAACAATATATTTGAAATGCTAAATGACATTGTATGAAGTTCTCCATCAGAAAGAAGCAAACAGAACAGAAATAACAATACGACCACTTTGAATTAGATTCCAAAATGGAATACTTCACTTAAAGAAACAAAAAACCCCCCAGTATGTTTTAGAAAGAAGTTAAAAGAAGCAAGAAGCATTAATAGTTCAAATTGATGGTGGTGAGCCAGGTAGACCATTTCACACACATCCAATAAATGAAAAACCTGAAATATATGAATAATTAATATGAACGCTATACCAACATAAAAATAGTGTTGAAATACCGTGGTCCTTTTTGTCTCTCAGAAAATCTTGCTTAATAAAACAATTTTGACTATGAGTGAAAATAGCATATCTCTGTTAGAAATAAAAACTGCCTGATTTATGGCATATAGTCATTTCCTGGTTTTCTTTGAAACATTGTTTCTTGCAATTATATTGCTATATAGTTCTCTTTTTCTCTTTTATGTACTGGCTGTGAAATTCAGTACACAAATGAGTAGAAAGTTCTTTTACTTAGACTGTTCATGATAATATTTAGTTCATGGAATTTAGTTTACTGAGTGTTTGTAGTTGGAAGAGATTGCTGGAAGTCATCTGGTCCAAATTCCTTACTCAGGCAGGGTCACCTAAAGCAATTGCTCATGACCATGTCTCTGAGAAATGTACAGCTCAGTGTAACATGCTGTTTTATAGCGCATTGTATTTCATGAATATTTTGGTGCTTCTGTCACTAAAGCTAGTCAAAAATGCATGAAGAAAATAATTTTATGACTAAGATTATGCATCAAATAATTTATGCTATAAATATTCATTCTGGGTATTAAATTGCTCTAATTATGAATGGCTTCCCAGAAGCTACAGCATGTACTTGGAAATGGAGTCACTGTTAAAATAAAAGCGTAAGGCACACTCTGAGCACGGCAGAAGATATGAGCGATACCTAGGGAATGGAAAGGCAGGGACTCTGATATTAATGGCACTGAACTAACTGAATATATATCTTCAATATTAACAGCAAACTATATTTCAGATAGACATGAATTAACTCCAGAAATCCTCAGTTTAATTTCTTAAAGTATGGCCACTTGGCTAGCCTTTTCAGTGCCACATCATGTTGGCAGTTTGAGGACTCCCAGGCATGCAGACATCCAGGTCTCTTTTTGAGTCTCTTTGAACTCCAGTATGACAAATGTGAGATAAACTTTTCTCATGTTGATATGAATTTAGCTTCAAGGTCTGCTAAGCCCAGTGCTTAATATTATTTGGATAATACTTGCAGCAGTGTTTTTCTTATCACTTATTTTTCTTAGTGGCACATGGCTGGATACCAGCAATGAGGGACAGAAAAAGAAGACACAAAGTGGATTGCTAAGCCCAGTGACACACTCTAGTTTTAGCTCTTTCTTGATAACTGTTGAAGTAGTGACTTTCTTTGAAAAGTTGGCCAGCTTATTCTGCAGCATAGATAACAAAATCAGGGTTGTAACATCAACTTCAAATGGTAAATCTGGAGTTACCAGAGAATGACAACTCCCAACTATTGTAAAAAGTCACTAAACCAGATGGCAAATGTGCTGGTGTTTACTTCTTAAAGATAATACTGCAGCTGTTATGTATATTTTTTATTAGAGGGAAACACAAAAGTTTAATATAGCCATATAATTTTTCCTGTTAGAAAATGGCCAGATTTATACTTAACCACTGAAACAACATCAATAAATTGGTTTCCATAATTGGTGGCTCTGTACTTTTTTAGTACAGGTATGGTGCATAAAGATACTATTTTCTTGCAACCCTGTCTATTTGATGTTGACCTAAAAATGAAATATATTTGATGGTTAGGAATAAACATTTTATTTGCAAAGGCACTTCCTATTTATTACAGCCTCTACTTTATTGAACTTATTTCCGAGATGTAGATGTAATTTTATTCAAGGGCAGTGTTTAGTATAATGACCCGATATATCCCATATTTTTCCTACTGATGTCCTGTAAATCATAGATTCTCAGCTAGAAGCATAAAGCTGGCTTATATAGAGAAAGTATAAAATTCTTGATAAAAATCACAGGTAAGCAATAATACTTAGGAAAACCAGATATATTAGAATGTCTCAGAAACTTTTAGATGCTTTGTGAACTGTTTAGAACTTTAATAAGAAAAGCCATGTTCTTAGGAGAAAATCATCTGTCATAATCCCTCCCTCTTCCTCTTCAAAAAGACAATTAAATTTGATTTCTTATGAAAACACAACTGTTTTATGAAAACAAAATAAAACAATAAAGAAAAAACACATGAGGAAAGAAATGTGAGACAGATTATACTTTTACAGCATGGTTCTTGTATCTCTTTTTGAAGTCTTCTGTTCATGGCAAGGTATTTCACCTATATGCATGGCAAATTTTAGCTTTCAGTAGCATTAGCATTTTGTTAGCTTAATAATTATATTTAATTTTTTGTTGTTAGAATAGTTTTGGGAGTTTTATACATCCAGATGAAGTATTTTATAAATGCACAAAGAAAATAAAACATGAGTCTTAACACAAAATTTAGGGGAAGAAATATTAAAAGATAGAGGAAGTAGCAGGGCACAGAATGATAATCTGAGCAGACTTTGTTGCTCCCCAAACACTGGTCTTTCCCTTTGTGTGGAATGGTACCATCATCTTAAATCAGCCACCTTACCCCATACCACTTAGTTGTAAAATACAGGAATACTTTAAAGTTTGAAGACCACACCAACACAAGAGAACTGAGAGGGTATAACATTCCCTGCCTACAACCCATGTGTCTGTCAGCCAGAGGATTGATGTAAGAGTTGCACTGCCTGAATTTTCACTGGAACTGGGCAAGGAACTCACCATGGAGTTGAGCTGCTTTTTGCAAGGCCCCTCCTATAATAGTGGGCAACAAATAATTACAAGTAGAGAAATTAATTCAGTTTAGTGAAATGGGATATAATTAAATTGAACTGGGGCCAATCAGAAGAGGTAAAATTTAAGATGACTTTCAAGAAGCATCTCTGAAACTGAGCTTTAAGCTGAGGAATTTGCTGTCCTAGCTGTCATATTTTCTCCAGAACACAAACTCATGTCTTCTCTGCATTTTTTTCCCATTTTCTTATAAAGATTCATTTACACAAAGTGCATTTCATTGCTCAAACTATTTGCAGAGATGGTTCATATTTGTTTCATATTTGACTTAGTCCTAAGTTCTTCTGAAGCACTTTGCTGTTGTTAGTTATGTGATATTCATATTTGCCATAGCCTGATCCAAGTGGCCAGTGTTCTGAAAGTATTATGATTAATATCAAGAATAATAAAGACTAGTAATCATAAATAATAAGATTCTAATCAAACCTTCACACCAATTACCACTGTGTGACATCACTGACACAAGTAAATAGCTGACAAATTCCAATGAAGAGGCCTGATAATGGAAGGCAAATGAAAACCCTGGGTAATTTTTAGTCAAAAACTCTCATTTCAAGACATCTCTGAAATGTCAATATCAACAGAAACACCAGTTGAGCACACATGGAATAAGGAGTTACAAAACATGCTTATATTGTTCAACATATTTTATAGAAGAAAACTTTAGAATGAGGGAGGTCAAAAGCACCTTCAAGAAAACAAAAACCTTGCTAGCCTCAAGTGCAACTGTGTTTTACTGGTTATACTTTGCATATTTTATGTGCTGAAAATTTTATAAGGAAAACTTACTGCTGCATATGCACAGCAGAACAGTAGAGTGGATACACATACAACTTAGTAATTTTCCAAGCTACTGCAGGTCTCCCCAGGATATAGAAATATTTTGCTTTTCTCAGATGAGATCCATGACCAACAATGTATGGATATCTGTTGTACTGAAAGAAAGAAGTGAAAATACCTATGACTGATTGGCAAGGTTATTATATCAACTATTGATTCCTGAAACAAAGGAAAAAGACAGTTTAGAACAATGTGCATAAACTACAAGATGACTTTTGATCTGATTCCATTTTCATACTGATATAATGGGAAACAGGAGTAACAAGGAATTGGAAGGCAAATTTTTCTATAAATACCTCTGTGATTGTGTGGAGGAGAGATGTCATTCTCATACAGACAGGACACTGGTTTTAACAATCAAGGCATTTACTTGTCTGCTTTTAAACATTTGTTTAAAACTCAGCATTAGCTATCCTTTGAGGAAAACCTAGTCCCAGCTTCACTGTGTAAACAGGCCTTTTTACCTCTTTGTACCTCAATCTGGATGATTTTAAACTGTATGGAGAGTCAACTGAAACTCTCTCTGACAAATAGAGCTGAGAAGTTCTCAAATTATATCTGCATGAGAATTGTATGAGACATACGAACTTTTGTACCTGTCAGTGAACACCAGAGAGTGACAGTGAAAGGTCTGCATTTAACACAAGAGCAAGTCACAGACTCCTCCCTCTTAAGAAAATGCTGTTACCTTGGTACTTGGTAAGTAGTTCAGTAAGGAAGAAAGAAATGAAACCAAAGCCAAGTATACTTAAAAAACTTAAAAATTTTCTTCAACTTCTGATTTCTAAGATCAGTGCACTCAAACTCCACTAAACATGCCCTTCCTGTCATGCGTTATCTGTAGCTAATACTAGACTGGTCTTTGAAAGAAATGAAACACCTTCCCAGACCGACTAGAAAACCTGGCACTGGTTTCACACCCAGAAATCGAGGCTGAAAGATTGAGTGTACTTAGGCAAAAGAAGGAAGGATATTGAAGACCTGTTTAGGGTTTGAGCAATTGTAGGTTCATGGTACACTTTTTACATATGTCAGGGAAAATATTAAATCACCTTTATAAACAATGTTAGAAAAAAGAATGGAAAAAAAAATAGTCATGATGGAAATCCAAGCCTTATATGAAGACCAGTGGCAAAATCTATGTATAAAAAGAATAGTATTGCTTAACCACCTTGGTAAACACCCTCATCTTTTGCTGTGTACATGCCATTTGCATGATTGAAAAATAAGGTTCTGTTGAAGACACACTTCTAGGAAATCTACAGAAACATGCAGCAACTCTTTGAATCCTTATCAGTTAGATTAATTTTCAAGGAGAGCATATATTTTTACCCAATAATTTAGGAAATTTAAAATAATTTAGGTGGGTGTGCTGAAGAGATAGGTGTTCTTGTACTTTAACTTTGGTTCTTAAAAGTAATAAGCAGATAGTTGAATGAATGTAGGAAAAGTATTAATTTATCCCCTGTTCTTCATTCTGAACTTATCAATTAGAATACAAGTTCCATCTTCTCTTAGTTACTTTTCTCACCACAGCATGCTGATTCCTACCTATACCAAAGAGGAGAAGGTTAGGAGGCATGGGATTGCTGTGAACACAAGACTAAGCATAAGAGGACAAAGGCAAGAATAGAGCTGAAGTCTGGGAGGCTGCAAATAGAGATTAACAGTAGCTGACATCCCCAAAAGTATTTGCTTTTTCTTATACTGTCTTGTTTTGTCTCATATCCCTAATGGCTTAATTTAGAAAATCTATTAGTCATGCTCTACAATGTCACAAAATCCATAGGATTTAAATTATCACTTTTAACTCATATTTCTTAGTGAAAAAATTATCATTATATTCTTCAGAGAGATTAACACAGAATTAAAAAAAAAAAATCTCTAAATTTTACCAAAACAGTGATAAAATAATTTATATTTAATTCTACCAGAGGCAATCCTAATGTAGAATAGGTTTCTGCAGCTGTCATCATTCTTTACGTTTGTGTCAATGTTTGCTCTTTCAATTTACTGACTAGGAAGTGGTGAGAAATCAGCTCTTCTGCTAAAGAAGAATTAGGGTCAGATCTGAATTTATGCATTCACATCCTAATAGAAGTATTTGCTTGGTTATAATTTATGGCTGTGACTTATGCAGCACAAATAAGATGCCATCATCACCACATACACACTCAAAAACATTGATCTTATCTTTGCACATCCCCACTTTTAAATATTCAGTCTTTTAAAAAAAAAAATCTTTAAGGAACAGATGCACAAAGCAAAGGGGACGAAAGAAGCCTTTCTTAAAATGTTGAGGAGGCGTATTAAATTCATTACCGTTAGAAAAATTTAAGATATTCTGGTGTGCCTGTGAGATTCTCAGAGGCTGGTACTCAGAATTTTCTGGATGTGGTTTCCTTAAGGCAATTAGAAAGACCACACAGTATGTATTTTGTTTAAGTTTTGGCCCAATGTATGTCTTACACATGCAATTTTTCTCACAAAAAAAAATTATTTTCTTAAACAGAGTTAATTTTTGTAGACCAAATTTTGGTGGATACATTAATGATACAATAATGATATATAAATAATACAATTTAATGACATTAAAGAAGTTTAGATAAATTCTGTGGCATAACTGGTTGATATAACTGAAAATAACTCAAAAGTTGACACAATACTTATTCTCAATTAATGTAAAATGTTTATTATAGAGTTAATAGTTAAGACAGTTTATAATGAAAGCTTTAATGGTGTATATTGTACATAACAAGCTTACAGGTATAGAAATACAGAAGCATACATCATTAAGCTATTTTAAAAACAGAGTTAATCACTCTATATCCTGTAATAACATTTTAAGGACTGAGGGAAACATACTGGGTTTTTTTCCTAAAAAGCATTTAATTCTAAAGAATGTAAACTATGGTCAAACACTTGGAATAACACCAGTGAAGAAATTAATAATTTTATAAAGGATTAATGTAGTGTGAGCTTTTCATAGAATTTTGCCTAGAACCAGAAACTTATATTAAATTTTATCACTCAATGGTGATGTCAATAAATAAAGTATATTGGCTGTATATCAAAGATGCCTACTGCAAAAACATTTTTTCAGTGTAATAATTTTAAGGATTTATGAAGGGATTATTTAATTTTCTTCGTTTTTTTTAAACTGAAGGGGTTGTAGTGCATTTTAATGCTTGGAGAACTGAAGGTTTGATTTAATGAAATAGACCTAAACATGGTATGGGCAGGTAAATAAATGTTTTCATTTCTGGGCTTTCATTCTTTTTCTTCAACCAACCCTGGTATTACAGTCTAACATAGTTTAGAAGAAAATCTCAATTTTGCATGTCTGAGATCATGTGCCCTGAAGAAACATTCTGTAAAGACTTTAGTAAAGCTCTTTTTGACCTGTATTCTGAATTCAAACTGAAATAACTCTGCAGAAAGAGAAAAGCAAATAGATTTGGATAGTCCTCACAGGGTAGGGGAATTTTTACTTAGGAGTACTAACCACCATAGCTGCTATACAATTATGGACAGTTAATAAACAGTTATTGTCATGCTTTCCTGGTAATTAAACTAAATACATGGATGAGCAACAAGGTAACTTTTACCTCCAATTAAGCTGCCCTTTCACCTATTAAATGTAATCACACTCTTACTTGTATGTTGAGCATAAACTACATTATATTTTATAATCTTGTTAGTATTCATGCTTTGATAATGAAATTTGATCAGCTTATTAAAGATGCTGAGTTTTTATAGTTAAGCCACATCTGTTGTCAGAAGTAATTAGATCAGGTGGCAAATGACAGCACCTTTCCTGACAGATGCTTTAATGTTGAGAGTAAGAATGCCCTAAATGTCTCTTTGAATAATGCCAAGATTTCAGCTGTGGTTTATTTGCCTTGAGCTTTCAAAGTGGAACTTTTGGAGCAATCTTACATAGTCCCAGACAGGAGTATGTGTGACTTTCACTTCCAGTGTTAGAGGAAAAGAGAAATTCCTTCAAGATGATTTTTAATAAACATTTGTCTTGGAAAGGTAGAAGATAATGTTATCAAACTATCTCAATATGTTTTCCTTTTAGCATATATACACACACTCTGTTAAGACACAAAAGATATTGCATTATGCATTTAAGCATATCTCAGACAGTAAATTACACTTCAGCCTAATGACTCCGTTATTCAAATAAATGTGCTGACAAGCCGGTAAAGATATTATTTTATGGCAGGCTTTTCATCGGACAGCAATGAAATAATGCTGGCTTTCTGCTTGTGAATCAGAGAATACACTTTTTTAGTGAACTTACCTTACAAGAAAGCACTGTAAAATACACTGTGAAAAAATCTCTTCCATCATTTATCCACAATCTATATAGCACACAGATAATAGTAGTGTGGGTTTCCCAGGTCTGTTTGGAAAGACACATTCATGCTTCCTGGTCCATATGATTCTGCATAAAACAAGAATCGTAGGAATGCCTTCAATCAATTCTCTGCATTGTTTTATCCTTACAAATTATAGTGGAATCATGAGTGTTCACCAGATTAACAGTCCCTGCACATGTGCCATCCAACCACTTGGAGGAGGGGTTCAAAGGCACATGCTGACAGCCACCAAGGAGGATATTCTTTGTTACTGGCACCCCATGCAAAAATGTAATAGGAATTTTGGTGGTAGCAAGAAATATTGTTCTCTGTGCATGATCAAAGACCAGAGTGTTCTTTCTTTTGTCTCTGACAGGTCAATTATGTTTCTCTTCTGTTTTGTTTTTTTTTTTGCCATGCATCCATCAGAGTATTGTCTGGGTCCATACAGTTAAAGATGGCCCTATTTAATTTGGTGAAACAAAAATGTTTTCATTATTGTAATTACTCCCTTAACAGTAGTATTGATGGGCAGAATGAAATTAAATTAAGTGCATCCCATTTAACAACCCTTAAGTTCCATAGGATGTCTTCAGTGGGTCACAGCTCAAGTCATTTGGGTCCATACTTCCAGATTGCTTCCTCATTCTTTGTTTTTAATGTTCTTATAATTCTTTACACTTGGGAATTTGCAAAACAGCAGTCATATAATTTTGGTTCACTTCCTTCTAAACTGGAAGATTCTGATCAATATAAATTGTAGAAAGAGTGATATCATATGGAATGATAAGGAGGTGGATTATAACCTGAGGATGATACTTATGTCATTCAATTTTTCTCTGTCTTCTTTATCCTTATGTAAGACACAATAAACACAAGAGAAGGCATTCATTGCAGCTCAGAAGCCTCCTCCATGAATGGATATTCACAGTGACAATAATTTCCTGGTCTGAAAATGGGAGTAATTCTATCTGCCCTTCAGCATTGCGTTATGTCACATCTGGTTACGTTTGTATAATAACACACCAACATGGCAACTCAGTGCATCATATTGGCTTAGTGTGAGGAGATAAATCATAAATGGAAAGTGACTGGCTAGGAAAGTGACGTATGATTCCTCAAAACAGAACTCGAAAAGAAGAAAAAGCACAGGATTCATACCTTATGAAAACAGGCAGAAAGATGGCCAAAAGGTTTATAGGTGCAAAATTAGATGTAAGAAATTAGTAGAAGGAATACCATTTTTACTTTAAAACAGCAGTCAAGAGCACAAATATAGTGCAATAGAGTATTATTTATGCACAGATCACTAAAAACATGAGAATAAAGGTGCACAATATACCACGAATTGTTTATCTAATGAGGCCAAACAAAGGAAAAAAAGTCCAGTGTTTGCATCCAGGGATCATAGGATCTATATGTACTTAAGTATGCCAGGTCCTGTGGCAGGCTGTGTTAGTACACTAGACTTCTAGCAGAGAATATGCTGTCTAGCTTCTGCTTTGAATTAGAGTCTTGTGTGAAATTCTCAGTGACATGTCCAATGCCACTGATGGACAACAATACATAACATTTATACCAAGGAGTAGCCTGAAGTGTGAAAGACACAGTAGAACTGCTTAAAGAGGACAGAAATTATAGAGAAAATAGAAAAATGTGTGATTTTCCTACCTACCTCACAGGACTCAACAAAGGGGAGGGGAAAAAGTTCAGTATAAATGCTTCTCCAAAAGCTGTCAGCACTTTGTTAGGGGCAGCAATAGGTAAGTGCTGATTACACCAGGACTTATCATCCTATGATGCAGTAACTGAAAATGTGTACCATATCAAGCGACAGACCCTTATGGAGACAAAAAAGCAAAACTAATAGTGTCATCTATGCTTTTCTCTATTGCTATTATTTTGTGGATTATTGATTAACAATCCATTTTTGAAGCTATTATCAGAAACTATTTCAGTCCAATGAATAAAATGGTTTTTTCTCCAGACTTGCAATACTGGAGTTTCTCAGTATCTTGGTTTATGGTGACTGAATGATCTTCACAAGACTTACTAATCTGGGTGTATGTGTTTTGTGCTTGCTAATCATTTTTCTATATCAAACACCCCAGTTTCTTGATCAGTTTGAAAAGACAAAAAAAAAGAAGAAAGACAGAAAGAATTATTCTGGGTATTTCAACTCATATCATACCCTTGCTTATTAAAACTAACAATTTTTCAAAATCTTTTTTATTGATGTAGTTCTAACCTCCACTCAGTTTAGCTCGGGGATATATCCAGTTTCTCTTGAATTGAGCCAAATATGACCCATAGCCCACATGTTCTTACTTTTTGTACCACAAATATAATTTATTATAGTAGAATAGTGGAATTCAGAAGTTTTAAAAGGAAATTTTTTGGTAATTTTCCTTTTAAAAAGCATTCTATAGGATATTCTCTTTATTGTTGCTCTGTAAAATCTTACTCTCCCATATCCTGTCATTTCCACTCAAGAAAAAAGCCATTCATTTTTTATTCCTTTCAGAAGCATAGTAGAAATCCATTGTACTTCAGGATTATTTTGTTCCAAAGAAATTTAAGTCGTTCATTTACTAACTCTTGAAGTCAGACAAGTTGTGCAGAAGTATTTTATGCAGTCAGTATGATAAATTTCAAGCTGTACTGGTAGAAGAATGTGAATAATGGAAAAATTATTCACGAATATATTATCCCAAAACTTTAAAGAAACCATACATACTAAGTTCCCTTAGCCACTATAAAATAATGATAAATTATTATGATATAATAATAAATGATAAATAAATATTTCAGGACTAATTCATTCAAATAATTTCTTTTGAAATAATCCATGCCCTGATTGAAACCCTATTGAAATAATAAATCTCACTTCTACTGGTTCACCTTCATAAAGAAATACATGAGAAGCTCCAGTATTTTATAGAATCAGGCTCTTGTAACTTCTGTCATCTTCTAACCCAGTTTAAAGCATTCTTTTATGCACTAAAGATTCAGTTTTATTTTTAACTTTCCTATTCCTTCAGTTTTCCTCCCCCCAATTTTTTACAATTTAAAAATGTCAGATTGCAAAATGTGTGACACAGTTATTTCTTAAATTATTCTGATGGTTCTTATACTTTTTATTTAAGTGAATTGGTAGGCAATTGTAGCACGATTACCTACTTGGTAGCTAGTTTAGCAATTTATTTGTGCTGAACAAAATGTTATGTTGTGAAAGTTTGTCTACTTCACTTTTCCATAACTTTAAAATTAAACCTTCAATACCATAAAAAACTGTGGGTTGTTTTTTTTAAAGTACGCATTATTCAAATAAGATTCAAATAAGATTCAAATAAGATTCAAATAAGCAGTTAAACAGACCTTCAACAGAACACAACAGCAAAAGCCAATAAAGTCCCTTGTAATCCAAAGCTTGAGTAAATAAGCCTTCATGTAAGACATGTGAGCCCGGAATTAGTTTCCTCTTTGAGAGGAGCAGGAGAATGTGAGTATCTCCCATCTGGTTCAGCAACTCTTTAGATCCAGATGGGTTAGGATAGTGTCCATGTCTACAAGTAGATCCATTTTACTTGTAGGTTCACAAAAGGAATGGAGACATCACAGCATTAAGTTCTGAAGCACCTGACTTCTACAACCGCCAGATTAGGCAGTAATTTCTTTGTGAAATACACAAAGAGCTTTAGGAATGGCAGCCAAAAACGCCATTGCATAGCTCAGTGCCTTAAGCTAGAAACTAAGGAATACTAAAAAAATAACGTGTTTTCACACCTCTTTTATTGTCTTTCTGTCAGGTTCAAACAATTCATTTTTATATTCAAAATCAGAGAATGGGCAGTCATTTTTAGGGAGGAGAAAGTTTAACTTACCAGTACTTCAAGGGCTAGGACATTGATTTAGGATATAGGGCACCTGTTTTCAGTTCTTTATTCCACCTGAAGGAATTTGACTTACTCTTTGTAGCTAAACCTCTGTATATGCATATTGATTCAACAGGCCAAGAAAACCACATTCGTTGTTTTGCATAGTCAACAGAGCACTTGCCTAATACAGGTAAATCTGAATCCCATTCCTGATTCCAAAGACCTATATTTTCAACTGAAGCGTTTAATGCAGCCAGGGCCAGAGGTAGAACCAGAGTATTCCCAAGTGAATTTCTTAAATGTAGACTAAAGTCATGTTCATATTCTCTGGACCAGTGAGTGTTGAACTACTTCACGCAATGTGCAGTTACCTTCAGGAAGGTCTTCAGAATACCTTGGAGTGCAATAATAAAATATTCACAGAAGGGATGTGATTTCAAATCTTTGCAGCCAGAAGAGGCAGTTATCCCCATATCTCCTATCTCTCCTTTCCTTCCTCCTTAACCTGAAGCTATTGAAACACACATGACTAAAGAAAGAAGAGTTTGAATTTTTGCATCTTGATTAAACGCATCTGTTTCTTCTCAATCGATCTAAAGTTGTTTGCAGAGCAAGTCTTTTTTACATCTGAAGACAGAACTCTGTGGTGCACTCAGGGCATGTAATTGAGACTGCTCTGAGCAGGCAGTGTCACTGAGCAGCGTGTCTACAGTAAGTCTAGTGCATTGACCTATTGTGTTAGTCTTCTTTTAACTGGGAACTTCACTTCTCTCTCTTCAAGAGCTATCATATAGAGCCTTGCCTGATAATTTCCATGTACTTACATCTGACAAATGAAATATCTTCTATAATTCTAAAACTTCTTGACAGATAATAATGATCAGTGACTTTATGTGCAAGATTAAATTATGGATCACCTAAAGCTTGATTTTCAGTATTATGCAGTATATGAACTGAATTATTAATCAAACATATTTATTCTCATTTCCCACCAATTTCTGGAAAGAATAATGTCTCCCAAGTTCAGCATTAGTAGAGTTATCATTTACCAATAATAACACTTTGTCAATGTTCAAATCATTTGACTGTAGTACACTTTCTGTATTTTCAGAGTTCCAGTGATGCTTCATTACTGCCCTGAAAATCATCAAGTAAAGAATGGACTATTACATTTCCAGGTGGCTGGTGATTAAGAAACTTAAAAATATCATGATATTTCCATGTATTTAAGGCATGAGTGACTACAGAGAAAATTATATTCTTTTGATCAAGTCTTAGTCTAAAAAGACGGCCATTTCAACTAAGAGCTAATATATTGTTGGCAATACAGGATAGTCTAGTCATGTTAAGATGTATTATTTCAGTAATAGGTAGGTTTTAGAACACAAGTTCACTGTTAAGTGATCCATGTGAATGTCTATGATTGACACTGCAGTATGCTATTCTTCCTTTTACTAGCACCAATTTGCCTTTTTTTTGTGCTTTGATGGTTGTTTGGAAATACAATTTAGTAATTTTGTTCTCAGAAGGCATGCTGGAATTATTTTAATGGTTCTACCCATTCAAATGCTGTTTTACATCTGACAGTCTATTATAGCGAGCTGAGAAACCTCTACATCAAAAACTACATCTCACAATACCTATTTCTCATGTTACTGAGCCATGTAAAATAATTTCTCTACTTATTCTAGGAAGTTCCTCCACCTTTAGTGATATTGTTATCACAGCCTTCATAAGGGGCACAGTCTATGTGGGTTGCAATCAACTGACTGAAATAACACAAGTGATATTGTTAATGATATTATCCTTGATCAGGATCTGCTCTCCAACCTTTTTTTATTGTACTGAAAACCTATAGTTGCTGTGTTTTTTATTCTCTCATTAGCATATTTTTAAATTAATCTCTGAACAATATAGAAGCGATCATAAAATTGAATTTAGCTCAAATTCTCTAGGATGAATTGGAGCTTCCTCAAAATACATTTCAAAGCTGTATGTTTATTTAATGATGGTTAACTATTTTTGTATGTGAAATTCTAGAGATATTTATATATCTAAGTTATATGCCTTTATTTAAAAAAAAAAAATCTTGAAAATGAGTGTGCAGGACTTCATCAAGAAAGTGAAAAGTGGGGAAATTAAAGAAAAGTCACAACAGATTTCTGGTTGCACTCTCAGGCATTCCCAGTTCTTTGCTTGACTAACAAGTTTTCATGCAGAAGTTTCAGTGTATGATTTGATAAGTTTGGGAGAAATTTAAAGTTTTATTCATTTCAGATCTCTTTTGAAATTCTCATCAGGCTGCAGTACAAACCTTGGCTCTATAAAGCCCACTTTCTATAATCACATAGGAGAATAAATTGTACCTGTTGCACGTGATAACGGAAGTCTGCCAGAAGACTCATCCATATAGGTCTTGTTGTGTCGGAATGAATACTTCTCGAGAGCTGTGGTAAGTCCTTCCCACCCTGTGTCTGAAGAAATTGATGAGATGCTATTATTTAAAGCCCAACTTTATAGATGTATTTAATGAGTCTTTCAAATAAAATTTAATAATGCTCATAAAGGCCAAGCATTTATTCATCACAAAAATGTACCTTTCCAGTTGGAGATTATTATAATTGTTTCTATATTCTATTTTTTTAGTCTGGCTTTACAGTAGAAAACAAGTGGTCTGGTATAGTATCAGACTTCAACAGATGAAATCTCAACCACAAATCTACATTCATGGAGTTTTTTTCAGATACATAATGCAGAACAGTTTTCGGACAACCTGAAATGTAAGCTTTTTTTTCCTGAGCTTTATAGTTAGTACTTATCTAAAGATTAAATCTTGTACAAGATCTGTGGCATTATGAAATTAAATAATCTCAACTTTGACATTTTTGCTGTTGGTTAATGAGTCTTTCACAAGACTATTATTGTTCAATTTAGAAAGCTCTGGTGGGAATTGATAATTTTTTGTTCTAAATTTTACAAGCCTTTTAAACCCAGAGAATCTATTTCACTCATTCAATTTAGTAACCTTCAGCAGACAATGTCGCAGGATCTGGATGTTTTAGTCAAAATATTATTTCTCTTTATTTCAACAACTACTAAAAAAACATAAAAATATTCTTTCCCAGTAACTGAGCAGCTGCCTGAGTTGTTCAGTACAAACAGGTATGATTATAAGTTGAAACAGCTACAAAAACAAATAAAACTTTATCTGAAGGCCAGGAATTGTAAGTAGAGCTTCTGTATAGTCCTTCAGTAGCAGCTATTTTTCCTCTGTATTAAATAGATAATGGCTTTCGCAATGACATTATTTCTCTACCAAGTTTTCCTAGAATATTTATATCCTTTTTTTTTTGCTCATCCTAAGAAGGCTCATATAATCATGCTCTCTTGTCACTGGGGACTGAATTGGCTGTGCAGGTCCAATTAATTTCCACTGCTATTGGATTATATCCGTTTCATCATATTTATGTCACTATGTTCCCACAGCTTTGGCTTTTGGGTAATGACACTTCTGGAATTCCATGAGCATTTTCATGGACTACTGAAATACTGTCTCCGGAAAAGAAAAAAAATAAAGGGGTGCTAGTTATTTCCAAACATTTTCTACTTCTTGATTGCTGTGACAAAATACTTGTAAAATTGCAGCCTCTATAGAAAATCTGTGATTGAAGGACAAACCAAGAATAATTTCTCAGGGAGCTGAAACACTTAATCTTCAAATGGCTGCTTCTAGATTCTTGCCAATAGTCACCTGGAAGGGATAAGGCTAAAAATATAACTACAGAAAAAAGGAATCTTAGGGCTGTTTTACTGCTAATAGAGAAGATGCTGTGTTACCAGTCATTCTGAAGATGTGGCAGCTTGTGGATCAACTGGTTTAACAAATGAGCAAAAACAGTTTCTCTCAAAGAACAAGATTAAAGAATGTAAGTTTTGAAGTGGGTATCCAGTCTCAGACTCAAGTCCTTAGCAGTATTTATATGCAGTTGTTCTGGTTTGGTCAAATTTAGAAATATATCCTCTGAGAGAAGGCACAACCACCCCTCACCCACCAGGTTTGGGAAAAATAAATTTTCCTCGAAGGAAAGTAAAAGAGATAAGAACTATTTATTTAACAAACATATGGGAAAAGGAAAATAATGCTGAATAATAAAATCTTTCGCTGTGGGGAAAAAAACTGGGAAAGTGTTCGAGTCCTCCCTTTGGTGTCCTTGGAGCTGGGGCTTAGCCCAGGGCCAGGCCCTCTGTGCTTGCTGGAAAGTCCTCCCGATGTGTTCTGATATTGAAGCAGACCAGCAGAAAAGGGAGAAAATCTGAAATTCCAGGGAAGGAAAAAAAGTTCAACTCTCAGTCTCTCTCTGGAGAAAAAAAACCTGAAAAACTGGCCAAAAGCTGACTGGAAAAAAACCTGCAAACCGGGTGCTTCCTCGCTCCCCCACCGCAGCTGGAAAAAAAGTCGCTATCTCTGTGTGACCTTGAACGAGCTGCAAACTGCTTTGAAAAAGTTTTGCTCAGTTTTTCCTTCCTCCTCTCAGGCTCAGTTTAAAGGCATAGAAAGGCACAAAATTAATTTCTGGGCATAGGGCAGTGATATGGGATACCCATCATAAAGTCACCCCAAGACAGCAGTAATAAAAGGTACATAAAGTACCTCTCATTCTACAGTCTGGTGACTAACTGCTTGTTAGTACCTTAGTGGTACAGCAGTATGCTGCACCCAAGATAATACTTTTTTTGGGGTTGTTGGAGTAGGTACCTTTAGGCAGCCTGTTACTAAAACAAAATTGTTTTCTTGGATGGAACTGTTACACCTGTTACTGTTACAAGGTCAGTTAGTGAGATTAGCTAAAAAGTAATTTGTTTCACTGGTTATTATCTACATATGCTTTCTAGAAAACATGCTATTTCCAATGAGGCCTAGAACTTCTGAGTTAAATGAAAATTATCACAGTATCTACGTTAGAGACGAAAGCTGCTTTATGTCTTGCAGGCCCAAACACCATTGAAAAGTTATATAGATATTTACATAGGTATCTGAAGGGAATGTGTCAAGAGGATTGACCAGGCTCTTTTCAGTGGTTCCAAGCAATAGGACAAGAGGTAATGGACTAAAGTGGTGCACAGGAAGTTCCACCTGAGTATAAGGAAGAACTTCTTTACTGCGTGGGTGACTGAGGACTGGAACAGATTGCACAGAGAGGCTGGGGATTCTCCCTCACTGGAGATACCCAAGAACCATCTGGACACAATCCTGTGCCATGTGCTTGGCAATGACCCTGCTTTAGCAGGGAGCTTGGACCAGATGACCTACCAGGGTCTCTCCCAACCTGACCCATTGTGTGATTCTGTGAAAACATTAAAGAAAGACATTTTGTTTTTGACTTCAGCTACTCCAAATTTAAAAGTAAATAAATGAGACTGGCACATATATTCATTAAAAATTTAATATAAACACAAAAATATTAATAAAACATTTCAACTGGTAATGGAACAGGCAATATTTAATAACAATATAAACTCTCAAATTTTGTTCAGGGCTCAGAAACCCCAGTTATTTACATGCATGGCGTATTTACACACACAGTGATTATCTGAAAAAGTAAAGTATTTATTTAAGGCAATATAAAATATTGTTCACCAATCATGCATAATAACTTGAGTAATAACAAAAACAACAAACTCTCTTCCACCCAAATCAGTCAGTTTAACTCAATCTGAAACAAAAAATGTCCTTGGTTTCTGTTCAAACTCTTTCTTTTCCCTCTCCTCTAGCTCCCACTCATGCTTCTCTCAGTTCTGATGTGATTTCCTCAACAAAATTCATTAGGAAAATAGAGACTTTTTTTAAAAAAAGCACCAGTTTGAACAGTGGAAAGTTAAAACCTGGGAAAAAGGAAAAGCAGGCACAGGGAAAACACAGAATCTTGAAAGTAACCTTTTTTGAAGGTAGAATGCCTTTCAAAAATATTTGACATTATCTGGATGAGTATTTTGCAAATTATATCCTCAGTGATAAGGTTACATTTGATTTTAATATGAATAAACTGCATTTAGTAGCAAGAGGTTGGAACATTTCTTAAAAAGACAGCTCATGAAATTACAGTGTTTCAGTTCTGCTTTATTCTGATCAAGGACCACATTTGGACTCCTCAGTAATTTAAAAAATACACCCATTATTATTGACAGGGGATTTAGAAAGGCAGGTTTATAAATCTTACAGGTAAGGATGATAAAATAAGGAAGTGTTTGAAAATGAAGGTAGTTATTATTTTACCATTTTATGGTATTGTAACTGTGTGCATATACTTTACTTGACCTTTGCTATGATTTTTTAAATGAATAAACACTACAGAGCCAAAGAATAAGCAGTTCAAGAGAATGCTGAAGAAAAAACATACAAAGCAGATAATTTTAGCATTATTTCTTTTTTGTGAATAATGAAGACCATGATATTGCAAAGGTATCTGTTCAGTTAAAATCCTTGAGCTATATAAGATACTAATCATGGCCAAAATCAGGTGTTGCCACCTGATGAAACATATATTTTGCAAAGTGTATATAACTTACAAGTGAAGGATTTTTCTAAATGAAATTTTATGTTTATTTCTTATTCTCTAATGTTTTGTAAGTTTAAAAAACCGGTCATCTAATTTAATGCTATTTTAAACATAGTAGCTATAATTTCATCTTGCCCTTGGAGTAATATAGGCTTAATTGCATTGATTCAGCAGCTAGATAAAACAAAAAAAGTGTTCTGGATACTGCAACGGTACGATCTTTCAGGTCTGTTGAATGTGTTTCTTAAACTTATAAAAACCACCTGCATGCCATGTAACTATATATTTTTATGGTAAAAGCAGCTGCTCTTGTAAATGTAATGTTTCTTTGAAAAACCCAGCTTCCATGTCATGATAAAAAACCCATGTAGTTATTTTTCAGCTCTCTTCAAAGTTAGGAATCATGGCCTTTTTACCACTTGATGTATTTAGGCATTGTCTGACATGTCCTTTTTTAGGGCTGAGGAGATTTTTAAATCAAGAATTTCATCTACTGCCAGGAGCATGGAAGGGAAACTGCAAGCAACAGCAGGTCTTTGAATCTGGAAGCAGACCTATTTCCCAGGAGCTCTACACCTGGCTCAGATTTCTGTACACAACAAACTCTCTTCCACAGTCACATATGGAACAAGCTGTGCTGATTTCTTCTCCCAAGGGAGGCAGTTATAACAGGTCATGGGCTCTGCTCTGAGAACAAGACTTTGTAGAGCCATACTGCTCCCTCAACATTTTACTCTATCCTGTATCTACTGCCCACAGATATTCAGAAGACATTGTATGATATTTTTTTCTCAAAAACTGTTTTCCCTCGTGAATTTTTATCAGCAATCTCTCATATTTTCTTTCACTGCTGCCTCCAGATCCTTTTCCTTCTACATACATTGAGAAACAACCATGGTCAAATAGGTTTTATATTATTTTCATCTCTATTCTTTTTAGATGTATTATTTTGACAGGAAGCAATAATACCCCCCTTCGGGGAACTGACAGTGAAAAGATATAAAATAATCCCTTATCTTACAAAAAGCTTATTTTATTAAAAATCATGGTATTAATAAGTTGTGTATTTGTGGGTTATCATATATTTTGTTTACATTAAAAGGGATGATTAGAGAAATTAACTAGTGTTGGATGGAATGATCAGTTGTCCATAAGAATAAAAAGAAATTAGTGAAATAGCCCTCTACAAAGGAATGGGCTGTGTAGGACCATGAGGCCAAAATCCCATTGTGCTGAAGTGAATCATATTCTGATCAGTATAAACCAGCATGTTTTACTGGCTTGTTTCATTTTCATCATAGACAGATTCTTGTACTTGAACCAAATTACTGACAGCGAACCTACGGAATGGTTTTCACTGTCTGTATTTGCAGAGCATGAACTTCATGAAACTATAATCCAACTAGTTTTAGCTTAATGATAACCTTATTGTAATGCAGTAAATTTTCCTCCACTGCACCATCCTGGTGAATTATCTCCACTTCTTCTACCTGCGACAGCTCCCAGTTGCAAACATCTGTTCTGAAAAGCTGTATCAAAACCAGAATACTGACAGCAGATAAAGAGGTTGTAGGCCTATCTGAAAGGCTTCAGAGGCACCGAAAGAAATGGCAGAAAAAGTTACAGAGCATGTAAAACCAGCTCTATTGGCCTAGGTCAAAGATTTACGTACTTTACCTGTATTAGCAGCTAAAAAACTGCATAGCTGGGAAACATAAATTTAGAATGTATGGTAGTTTTTGTGCATTGTCAATCCATGACCATTTTGGTAGCCATGCCTCACTTATGTGTATCACTGGATTTCTCTTCCTTACACACATCTAGTCCATCCTTAACTAGTTTAAACTGACATCTTTCTGGAGCTGATATTGTAGGAGGCATCATGACCTTTATTATTTTTATTATCATCATCATTATTTACTTATTTCTAATAATATATTTGGTTCACTCTCTTATAACCTCCTTCACTTTGTAGACCTGTATCATCTCTCTCTTGATTGCTCAATAATCCTACTTTATTTAGTTGTTTCTTGGAGGCAAGAAGGCCCATTCTTGTGATTGAGGTAGAGACCTTCTTGAACCTGACCTTTCAACCTGTCCTTATATCCCTGAGAAAGAGAACCAGGATTTAAGTAGCAGGTGAAACATAAATTTATTCCATGGCAGAGTAATTTTCTATATTTTGTACTTCATTTCTCTCCTAATAATTCCTGACATGCAATTTACATTTTTTGCTTTACTCAATTTGCTTTCTCTAGGAACACTTGGCAAAAGGTTGACAAAGAATAAAGTTACTGAAAATATATGGAAGAGAATGAGTTCTTTGCAGGTTAACTGTCAAAGGTTTTCTTGGCTAGAAGACAATGACATGTATAAGGACAGAATTTTTAGATTTCATGGCAGAAACCGATTGTTCTTGAGGACATCAGATCACAGTCAAACTTCCAGGCTATGGGTTGTAACTGTTTCTTATTGTTGTAGAAATGGCAAGTTGCTGCAGAATTTGAATGCTGAAGCAAGAAGACTGCTATATGTGGCCTGACCACGACAGTCCCATGGATCACTTGTACATCAGGACCCCTCATGTTTACTTCCTGTACGATGATATTGCTTCAGAAGCTATCCCATTCTAACAAATTATAAAGTAGTCTAGACACAATAATGCAAAACTATTGCATTCTAAGGAGTTCAAGCCCATTGACAATCTGATATTATCCACAAAATCAGAGCTGAATTAGTAGCAATCTACTTTCTTGGAAAGGATGCTGTAGTATTGCTAGCAGGTGTTTTGAAAAATGTGCCAAAAACTCATTATAGTGATTAAACTTCAACTGATATTTACGGTGTTTTCCTCCCCTTACCAGTAAAGAAGCTGCATGACTTAATAATATTTTGATTAATAGATTATAAATGCTCATTTCTTGCCCTAAATTTGCTCAGCCTCTGTAAGCAAAATTTAAAATACTGTCCCCAGAATGCAGTGCTTTTAAACCGTTTGTCTTGGAACAGTTGTCTAACGCTTGCTGTATAGAACTCTCTCCACTTGCATTGTTCCTGAGGTAACTTTCCACAGATTTCCAAAAAGACCCCTGAAAAATGAATGGGTTGAGAAATGGGATGCATAAGACAATGCCAAAGCAAGAGTTTAACTAACTTACCATCTTGGTTCTGCTAGCATAGCTTTTTCAGATCTAAAAACTCAACTTGAAATATGATCTGGTAATGACTAATAACTTAACCCTGAGTGCTGAAGAACTGGGATTTTATTTTTTCAGGTGTTCTTGTCAGTGGATTGCTCATCTGTAGACACAAGACTTGATTGCAGTAGATGCCTATACAAACTGATTGTAGAAGTGGAGCTCTAAGTGGTACTTAAATAATCATTCCCTGGGTTTCTGTAGATACTTAACAACCAGTGACTGGGTCAGATGGTGTATGCACTGCTTTGGAACTCCTCTACGGCCGTACTGTATGGCCTAAGTGCAGCACTGCGCCTTTGCACACCTGCAATTGCACATTACAGTGGTATGTCAGCAATGGAAAGCAAAAGAAAAAATATCGAAAGGATTTTCTACATACTTCTAAGAAGTACTATCTTACAGATCATATTTGCAAACAAATATGATTGCACATATATTCATCAAAACATTTTTTCATGCTTTCTGTGTAAGTAAACCTTTTTTCATGCTGTTTTTCTGAGGGGAAAATTAATCTCAGAATATTCAATTGCAGTTGCATAGGTCAAGATGCTTTGTTAATCCTAAATTAGGAGTTGAATTCTAGGTAGTTGAAATTCTTGGAAGGTCAGGCAGTGAGAGTGTCTGGAATGAGACTGCTTATGAAAGGAGGGACTGTCTTGAGGACACTGGCTATTGGTACTTGAACTGATGTCAAATTCATGTGAATGAGTTATAGTAAATGGATATTCCACTGGCTCTCCCTATGGACCATCTGACTTGATTAGCAGAATACTGAAGACAGAAGCCTCTGTTTCTTTCAGAGCCTTTTGTGATAGACTACTCCCAGGTCAATCAGAAAGTCCCTGAGCCAGGTGGGGAGCTTTCAGAAGAGTTGTCTTTCTACATAGTAAATGGCCTTTTTGAGGGAAGGAGTTAATAGTGATCACATCAACAACATTGGAAAGTGACTTTGTAAAGCTTGATTCACACAATTATGTTTTATTTAGCCTTATGAGGTTGGAAACCCATTTATAATCTGACATGAAAATCAGTGTTCCTCTTCAGGGAGAGGAATATGTTTTTTCAGATCATGACTTAGCATTTATGCCCTGCTACTATTTTGTATCTTTTAGGCTCTCTGGGAAACTTTTGTATGAGAAAATAATTGAGCATTTCACATTTAGACAAACATTACCTGACAGGACGTTTGGGCATTATGCATTTACAGGAAGTTTCCACCTTCCTTATTTCTCAGTCATCCTTGGGACAAAATATCAGTATCTGTTAATAAAACAACCATGCTAAGTAGAACACTCAGTTGACAATGACTCGGCTTTTTAGTGGCATTACAGAGGTGTTCTAGTACAATAGAAATAGATTATAATAATAAGGGTTATATTACTGAAGTGCTCTAGTTTTCTTTTATCCTAGAAAGAATTTCTTCAGTGTTCCCTGTGAATGGAGAGGTTATTTTTTTATTCAAGGTTTCATAAATTGCATATTTCTGATCCAAACTAAGTAATTTGTGGCTTGGCTTTCCATAGGGCATTGTTCAGGGGCATTGCTACCCTTCCACTCCATTTTGAGGTATAGAATCAGAGTTGTGTATGCAGTATCTACTATATCCACATTACCTGGGTGCCTATAATGAGGAGTTGGAGGAAGCATCTTGCTCTATAGTTTGAGATGTGTTAGTAATCACAGCAACTTTTGGTGTAATCTTTTTACTAGTATTTCCACCATTATCACCTAAACAAGCTCAAAAGATTCAGAACAATGGGAATTCAGGCCCTTTATCTAAGAAGAAATGAGCTCAACATGGAATTATACAGGATTAATACACCTTCCTAATTAGCTCAGCAGAGGATTTACTTTAAATTAGCACATTTCATGAAAACACAAGCTTCATAGTTAAGGTGTTATAAATGGTGTACAGTCTTTAGCTAAGCCTGTTAGTGGCATGAAAACAACACTTCTGTTTTGCAAAAATATTTATCAACTAAGCCTCATAACCCTGTTATTTGATGAAGAAAAATAGAAATGAACACATTCATTAATCTAGAATGTTTAAAATTATTTCTCTTATACACAACTGCTATGCTTTAGACTATTTTGAAATTGTGAGAGTGAAGGTGTGTGTGATGCTTAGCATAGTTTATAGTAAATACATTAAATCCCAGAATCAACAACTACTAGTGTTTTCTGTAAAGTCCAACCCTTTATGAGAGACATGTATTCCCACAGTAGAAGGTTCAACATGGTGTAGCTCCGTATTGTGCTGTTCCCATCGTTATTAATGGACCAAACCTTGTACTAGCTGCAATTGAGTTTAAATGCTGTTAAATGCTGTTGGGCCTTTAGCCTTAATGAGTCAAATTTTGGCTTAGTTACCATGAGCATCTACTCTGAAACTTGTGGCTTAACAGGAGGGTCTTCTGAATTCTTTTTTTCATTACCCTTTCCTATTGTTTTCTTCCTGTCCCATCCTACCACCCCCACAATCTCCCTCAAGTCTCCACACAGGTACTTAAGGGTTTTAATTGATTGATTTTGGATTTTTTGCTTGCTTTTCCTTGGTGTGCTTTAACCATCTAGTAAAAAGTAGAGGGAATCTTGCCAACAAACTTTGTCATGCTGCCTCTTTGATATTAAACCTGTTTTGGCTGATACTTGTGATGGTGATTCTTTAAGCCACCTTAAAACGTTCATTCATGACAGGTATACAAAGGCCTAAGAATTTGCTTGGCCTTGTCTAGACTTGTCTGGTCTTATTGTGGCCAATCTTAGTTGAAGCAGCAAACTGGACAATAGTTAGGTGACTAGAGTTTAACTTGCTTTAACTGGCTTTAGTTTAGCTTTGTACACCTAGACAGTTTTAGCCTGAAGAAATTATACCATATACTGCAAATGTCTAAAAGACCAACATTTTGAGTTTAATATTTGTTAGACACACCTCCCAGAATAGCATCACAGTTATTCTCTAAGCAGATGTATTCAGGTCAACAAATATTTCTCCTGTTCAGAGGAATAACTTTGGTTTACTGGACAGTTTGCTAGGAAAGGTGCACAGCTGAAGCTGCTATGATGGCTGAAATTTGCCAGAGCACATGTGTTTACCGTACATGGTTGATAATGCTTTAAAACCATGGCTGTTGCTGAAATAAAATTGCAAACCTGCACAGCTCCTCCTACATCTTGTCAAAAATACCACAGGGTGGGAACACTTGGTCTTCTGACTTTTTCTGATCCAGTCCTTCCTCTTCTTCACTTGACCTTTGATATTTTTTCCTGTGTTCTTGAGAACAGGGCAAGTGCCAAGTGGCCAAATATATTGGAATTCCCTGATAGTGAAGAGAGAAATAGAAGAATACAGGGATCCTGTGGGAGAAGGGCAGCTGGCAATCCCAAAGCTAGAGTTTACTTTAACAGAATTATTTTCCACACCCATGAAGGATTGAGAGGGCCAGAAAGAAATAATTGCCTTTGCTCTGAGCAGACGGGTTAAATCACATTGCCTTGCTCCCACATTTCTCAGCTAGGAAAACAAAATCTTGGACAGCAGTGATAGTCCTGTAGTGCTAACCCTTGCCAAAAAACACACTGAGGGGTATTTGCTGCATGCACAGGAGCTCACTGTGCCCAAAGCAAAATATATGCATCTCCCTGCCCCAGGCACACACAACAACAAATCTCTTCTGGATATCTGAGAGGAAGGGTTGGTAAAGTAGAATACCTGAATCAAATTAAATTTCAGAGAAGGATTGAGGTTATATATATATCTCGATTTATTTTCTTATAGATTTAAAGAAAGCAGTACAAAACAACCTACTTATTCTGAACAAGGTTATTTTAGATTTCATGAGATTTCCCTGCTCAGCTCTCCCTCAAGCAATGTATGCCAGAAATAATTAAGAATGGACACAGATGTGTTGGCAAGCAACCTGAGCTACTAGACCAGAAATCCTCTTGCAGACTCCTTTCTCTACCCTTGGACAGCTGTTACCTCCAGGACAATCCTGTACCACTGCTGCAGCCTGAAAAGTGAGCAACTACCTGCTCTCTGGCCACAGAGGATTTGAGAGCAGCCACCTTTACCCTTTAGCTCTCACTAATTTTTTGTTTTTAAGAGATTGATAAGGAGTGTAAATAAAACATGCTGTCCACTAAGTAGTTGGGTTTTCAGTGTCTAAGGATGTTTCTGTACCTTTCCGGCATGAGAGAGACAAAAACATTTACATCCTTTCTTCCTTTTCTTCCTGACTGAGGAAGAGAAGGGTGCACATCATACCCCTCATTCAAGAAAGGTTATCTACATCTCTCTGTAGAACAAGGACACAGAATATTTTGACCCCATAACAGCTATTAACAGGGCTCTAAGGATGAGCAATATCTTACAAAGTATACCCTAGGCCAGGTCTTCAACTCTGCAGGAACCATCTCCTTGGTGAGAAACAACTCACCAATTCTTTAAGCTTTAGGGCCATAAGGATGGAGGACCCTATATTCTATGATGTGTTGATGGGGTCTTGTTTCATCAGAGAAATGTTTTCTTAGAGTTATCTTCATTTTAAGAATTTATGTTAATTATTAATTTTTATTAATCACTAATATACGAATCCCTTCCTATTTCCACCTATGTCTTCCCTTCTGGGAAAAAAAAAAAGAAAAAAAGGAAAAAAGTTTTCAGTAAAAATTTTTAGCATTTACCTTGATCCTTTCCATATGTCTTTGTAATGTAATGGATAGCAAAGGAAAAATGTCACAGAGAGAGAGGTGATTTCTCCAGCTTTAGAGAGCTTAAGTCAGCTCTGTCCCATTGTGGTAACCAAGTAGCAAAACCCTCTTTGACCTACAGCTACAAAATTAGGGGGTTTGAACAATTCTTAACTTTGTATTTGGGAACTTTTGGGAACTTCTGCATGTCAAGCATCTAAGAGGAGACCCTTTATTAAATATATCTGAACCTAACTTTAAATTGTGAGAGCAGCAGCTTGGGAATTAATCTCCTGTTCTAATCTAGGTCATCTCTGCACATAAGCAGAAGTTTTGAAAATTTCCCTGAAAGGAAAAACTAAGATGAAATGGATAATGACAGTCAGAAACCTCAACACAGAACTTAAACCTAAGCTGGTAGTTTGAGTATGGTCTTGAGGATGTCTTCTTTAGATTATTCTTTAAAAATAATGCTGTTTTCATGATGTCAAACCTTGCTATTCTCATCTGTAATTTTTTTTTATGATGCAGAAGCATATCCCAATTAGTTTCAAAAAATCATTCTTGTGTTTTGTTACCTGAAAACAGGGAGGAAAGGATAGGAATCACAGCTTTAGGATGGTGAATATGTTTATCTCTACATAGCCCCAAAGTATAAACCAGTTTTTTTAACTTTGCTTTGCTACAGGAAGAAAATCTTTCAAAACTACTGAAGCTAGTTTTGAAAATGCAGCTTGGTTATGACAATAATGGGAAAACTCTTAAACTGTCAAAGTTGTGGGTTCTTTTCTGTTATAACAAATGAATAGAGGTACCCTGGATATACTTGAAGTTTGATTTGAGTAAAGGGTACCAAAGGCATTCCTTTCCTTTCTTGGAAGGAAACAAATTATATCTACCTGCCACAAAGCAAAGTAGCATTGACCTGTGATTTTGGAATTTTCTTTCAGCAGCTGAGTCTCTTCTCCTGTTGTTAGAGCTGTTTCTTGTCCCCTTTCCCACATATCAATTATAATAACTTCTTGCACTTCAACATGTTGTCAAATTGCCTAATGCTTTTCTTGGTAGCTGCTCAGTAGGGACACCTGTTTTGAACATCTAAGATCCTAAAGTTCTCTGAGTCATTCTCAAAACACAGCTGGAGATGGTAGCCATGCCATTGTACTAAATAAAGATATTGGAATAGAGTGCAGTCTGAAATACAAGTGAGTGAACAAAAGAAGATAAGGTGAAATTCTCCAGAGAGTCATACTGCACAGGATGTATTACATTACAGGTATGCTGTGAATGACAATATTTTCATGGTTATTGCACTAAATTTCAATTTTCAGCCTTCTTAATTATAAGTGTTTGTTTCTGCAATGTAGAAAACCTGTAAAAAGAAATATGAAAACATTTTATTTGTGTCATCTTCCTCTCACTGTTTATGTGGCAATAAATCAGAACTTATTCTGATGGCATTATCAGCCATAAGCATTACAAATTGACACATTTCCTAGTATGCTTAGCATTATAATGAACTTTGCATACTGCACATTGATATTCAACCACTGTAAAATACTTTCATTACAGGACTTTTTTGTGTTCCTTCAGTCATGTAGAAATCGACAAACAATCTGCAGAGTTAAGGTTTAGTTTGAAATGTCAGCTTCTATTCATAAACATCAATAAAAAGTATTTGTCCTAATAGCATTTGGAAGCAACAGAAAAAACAAACCAACTTGTGCTTCAGAATGGCATCATGAAATTATTACTTAACACACTGAACACTCCATTACTGTATATTTGCTCTTTATTTTTAGAAATGCTTAGTGTACTTCAAGCCCAAACTTTATGTTTCTCAAGAATCCTAAAAATTGTTCATATATAAAAAACTCATTGTATTATTCAGCTAATTGATATGCTAAAGCTCCAAGCTTCCCTCATCCTTCATCTAGTAAAGAATTTTGAGTCATGTTTCATGGTAGCAAGTTAAGTTCAGTCTTTATAAATTTTATAGTGGAAATAGAGGTTTGAAACAAATCATACAGCTACAAAATTAGGGGGTTTGCTCAATCTCAATGTTTGGTTTTATTTTACAGCCAGGTGTCTTGATGTCTTGAACTGGTTTAGTAACAATCTTGCATGGAGTTTATGCCCTAGGCCCAAGACTTCTTGAAACAATGGGATGATGACTATGTCTGAATTTGACACCTACCAAAGTAAATAGCTATTTCCAAATTGAAAGCCATGATTATTTATTTGCTTATTTAAATATTAGCTCATAATCAATAATAAACTTGAAGTTTAAGCAAGAGAAGATAAAGTAACCATTTCACATTGCTGCCTTCTTGAGAACACTAGCAACTGACAAGAACAATCAAATTCCTGGGAATAGAAGAGGTTTTGCCTATCAAAAAAGTTCTAATTACAAACAAACACTGATTTCACAGTGGCATCTAGAAGGTTGGGCCAAGAATATAGATAATGAAATTATTGTACTAGCTTAGTGTACATCTCAAAACTGAAGAAGATGGTGTGAAACAGAAGACTGTCTTGTAATGAATCTGTGCAAAGAACCAGGTTCCTCTGGAAGGATGAACATGAAAGTAGGAACTGAGAAAGTCACTCTGCTGGTAGGCCAGAAAGAACTGTGCTTGGAGTGCGGGTGGAGAGGACAGAAAAAAAGAGGAATGGGCTCACCATTATGTCTTCTCTAAACCTTTATTGTTTTACTGTCAACACTCTTTGTGTGTTTCAAAGCACCTCCTTTTCTCATGCTGCTGCTTCAAAGGGAGTTAATGGCTACTGTTACCTGTTTCTGTAGTTAAGACATCAGAAATCCCTGCAGTAGGTCAGAAGCAGCAAGATTTTTAGCTATAAAAAGAATGCCTTACATGTGTCTAACTCTTGCAGCACCTAAATGTATAAATAGAACAAGAAGCAGAACCCCTGACTCACAGTGGCCTCTCTTCACTACAGATAGTTTTCTTTGCTTGCCTAGACCTTGTGGGTTTTTTTAGAAGAAACAAGAAACAGCTCCTCTCTGAGACATAGTGTAGAATGTACTATGTTAACTTAATGATGAAGATATTCTGCTGGCTTCATACACATGAAATCCCACAAGATAAAGATGGCCAAACGTTCAAGTCTGCTTGGATGCCTTTACAAATACTCCTTTACAAGTAACAGACAGCACCATTTCCTTTATCGCCATTTTAGGCACAAAGGGTTGGCGCTGACAAAGTCTATCCGAGAATATTCATCTTTCCCTGGATTCAGGACATAAAGTACAGGAACCTCAACAGGCCAATAGATCTTCTTCACATTCCCACTGGAGGCAAGAAGAAAATGGGAAGTTAAGCCAGACAGCCATATTAAGCCTTTTTCTTTAGTTTGGTTTGTTTGGAATTTTTTTAATCACCTTTTTTGATCTTTTGAGCTTTAGCATTCATTTTCTGAGATGCTTAGCTCTCTATCTGTTGTAAGAGAAGTCAAGCATTCAATTTTGAGTCTAAACTCCTGAGTAATATCCCTGCTGGGTTCCTGAAGCTGAGGTGTTGCAGTGCCTTACTTATTAGTGCAAAGTGTCCAGCAAAGCACCTAAAAAGACCACCTTTGCAAATTATTAGAATTAAACATGTTTGCATGACAAAAATGGAACATGAACAAAAAGTGGAAAGCTACCACTATAATTTTTAACTTCAGAACGAAAAGCTACATATGGAAATAAAATAGTTACAATGAAATACAGAAAGAAATTTAAGTGAGTTAATGTCTATATTCTCTCAGACAAACAGTATAGAAAAATAAAAACCATATGTGAGTCAAACTCTCTATGAATACTGATTTAAAAGGCTAAAAGGTGCTAGTAAACAGTTAAATGTAGGAGACTGTTAGAAATAAATTTTAAAAACCCAACCAAAACCAATGATGATGAAAAAAATGCACAAAAACCCCTCAAACAACCACACAAAAACACTCAGCATTACTCAAAAGATGAAATTCAGGTATGAATGAAGAAAGTAGGAGAACAGAGAATATATGATGGTGAGCTAAATGTTGCAGTTTTGATGAAATGTTTAGGAGTGACTTACTAACATCATTAAATATTCTAATAGAGGATTTTTAAGCACAGGAAGTCAGGAAAATGGTCAAAGATTTAATGAGGGTCAAAAGATGATACAGGTGCAAAAGAAACACTCAAGGGAGAAATGGATATAGCAGAACAGCTAAAAATGTACTGTATTTATTCTCCTAATGTGTCTCCATAATGATTTTCTATTTTTTTAATGATGGAACACTTTAAGGAACTGTCTCAAATTAAAGTATCAGTAAATGATTATTAAGATAAACCAATAAAAAGATTAATAAGATGTTGACATGAAGAGATGATATTCAGCCAGGAACAGTAAAGGTAATCAAATAGGAAATTGCTAACTACCAGTTCAAATCAGAAGGATGGAAAGGATCAAATAGGATATCAATTTTAAAAGACTTCAGGAGAGAACTAGGAAAATGAACTGACAAATCCGATTTAACTTCAGGCAAACTGTAAAGATTGGAACTCTCAGACTAGCAGGGGGAAAGAAAAGAAGAGAGATAGAGAGAGAAGAGACAGAGAGAAAGAAAGATGGAAAAGGAAAAAGAATCAATGGAGATTCTATAGAGAGCATACTTTCCATCCTAAATCAATACGATGCTCTAAAAAAGTCAGCGGCTACTTTAGGAATGTTCCTTAGCAGTGAAACTTGATTCTATTTACCAATAAACTGTTAAAATACTCTATGGCAGGCTACTGACTCATGCCAGCTGTCACTGTCCTGTTTACAATTTAAAAGATAACGCAATCTCCAAAAACCATTCTCAACATGGAGCCACATGTTTCGGAGAACATGAATTGTGCCCTTCTGAGCTCAAGTGTCAGAGAACAGTTGTAGGCACGCTAAATATGTTGGTATTAATACATCCTTAAAGTCTGAGAATAATGAAGATCTAATTGCTAGAATGTGCATATGTTTACAGGGGTTTAATAAGGTCCTCCATCAAGGTACCCTAAAGAAATGGTACCAAATCCAAAACCAAAAATCTGTACCTGGAGCGAGTAGAAAGGATGGGAGAAGGGCAGTGGTCCTAGCTCTACACACATAATGAAAGCATTTCATTGCACTGCAAGTGATGTAGAAAATATTTTATGTTATTTGGAGTAGTTTAATAAGGGTAAAAGATTTCTGAGAGCAGCCAAGAAGGCAGGAAAACTGGTGTTACTGTAAATCAACAAATTATAGAATTATTTAGGTTGGAAAAGACCTTTTTCTCCGAAGTAACCTCAAGTCATTGATTCATGTAAGAATGTTACTAGGCCTTTGGGTCTTTAACATTCACTTGCAAAGTTCACCAAAAAGAAAATTATATTTGCTGTTTTCAAAATAACATGTTGAATAAACAATAATGAGGCAGTGCCACTTTGGCTTCAAGCAGACGGTTGCATACTTGCTATTAAAGCCTCAAAAGAATGGAAACTGAAAAAGACTATACCTGAAGTACAACTGAATTGTGTAACATGAAATTGAAATAAAATTGAGGAGGAACAAGAGTGATGTACAAAATAGCACAAGAAAATTTCATATTTAATATTGTCTTGTGATTATATGGGAAAATAAAAAACTTTTAATAAACAAGTAAAAATTTCTATTAAATAATTAGTAAATATTTAGCATTCTAGAAATTAAAATCAAAGTTAAAATGCAACTTATATCTAATCCAAAAGCTATAATAAAAAATAGAATAAAATAGTTCATAATCTGAAGGCAAGAATAAAATTCCTATATTCCCAGACCTTTATACAGTTAACAAAGACCTTGCTGGACCAAAACGACCCTCTGCTTCCTCTGGAACTTTCTTCAAAATGCTTCCCCTGGTATTTTTCTTCATAACGTACTTGCATGCCAGGAGTAGAAGCATGAGGGAAAGGTCATGAAGAAGTCAATTTTACTTTCTAGATTTTGTCAACCACCACTGTAGGGATTGCTTTGAGGTCATACCTGGAAAAAAAAACCCTTAAATATACATAGATTATTCTAATTTGCCTCAATTATTTTAATTTTATAAATTTGTTCTAGCACTTTTTTTCTCTGTGAAGAAATTCCATAGTTAAATCCCAAGTCTTGAGAAAGCAATTATTTTCTGCAATTTAAACCTTTTGCCTGATGTTACATTATTAGGTTCTTGTATTCTAAAAAATGGTACTTCTTCTTCTATTCCATTCATTTCTTTATGTCTTTTTTGTTTCCCTTTGCAGATTTTCTTCCCTTCAGGCTGAAAACACCAATTCATCCTGCGCTTTTCCAATTATCCTTTCAGAGGTGATCGAATAAAAACACATCTCTTTCTCAGGACTGAGGAAAACCACAAGATTTATACAGATTTATACACAACTATTCTGCTGTAGTTTATCTGGATGAAAAACTGGCTGGATGGCCAGGCCCAGAGAGTGGTGGTGGATGGTGCTATATTCAGCTGATGTCTGATCACCAGTGGGGTTCCCCAAGGCTCAGTATTGGGGCCAATCCTGTTTAATATCTTTATTGATGATCTGAAGGAGGGCATCAAGTGCACCCTCAGTGAGTTTGCAGGTGACACCAAATTGGGTGGGAATGTCCATCTGCTGGAGGGTAGGAAGGCCCTACAGAGGGATCTGGACTGGTTGGATCGATGGGCCAAGGCTAATTGTGTCAAGTACAACAAGGAGAAGTGCTGGACCCTGCACTTGGGTCACAACAACCCCATGCAGGCTTACAATCTGGTGGCAGAGTGGCTGGAAAGCTGCTCAGCGGAAAAGGACCTGGGAGTGCTGGTCAACAGCCAGCTAAACATGAGCCAGTGTGTGCCCAGGTGGCCAAGAAGGCCAGTGGCATCCTGGCCTGTATCAGCAATGGTGTGGCCAGCACGACCAGGGCAGTGATTGTCCCCCGGTGCTCAGCACCGTTGAGGCCACACCTTGAGTGCTGTGTCCAGTTCTGAGCCCTTCACTACAAGAAAGACATTGAGGTGTTGGAGCCTGCCTAGAGAAGGGCATTGGAGCTGGGGAAGAGTCTGGTGCACAAGTCTTATGAGGAGCAGCTGAAGGAGATGGGGTTGTTTTGCCTGAAGTGAAGGAGGTTCAGAGGGGACATCTTCACTATCTACAATGACCTGTCAGGAGGTTATAGTGAGGTGGGGATTGATCTCTTCTCCCAAGTAACGAGAGATAGAGCAAGAGGAAATGGCCTCAAGTTGCATCCCAAGAAGTTTAGATTGGATATTAGGAAAAATGTCTACACAGTCAGGCACGGAAACAGGCTGCACAGGGAACTGGTTGAGTCCCCATTCCTGGAGGTATTTGAAAGGTGTGTAAATGCAGTACTTACGTACATGGATTAGTGGTGGACATGGCAGTGTTAGGTAGCAGGTGGACCCAATAGTCTTAAATGTCTTTTCTAACTTAAGTGATTCTAGGATTCTATAATCATTTCTCTGTGACAATAATAACAGTCATATGAAATATGCCTAGTTTGTTCTCGAAACTTACATATCTTGTACTGACTGGATTAAAAGCACAAACACTAGATAATTGCTTATTTGCTGCTTTGTAAAATAAGAGATCTAGCATCTGAACCATGAAGCTAATTACATTCCCTTATTTTCTTGGTCTATCAGCCACTTTTTGTGCAGGAAAACAGGAATATTTTAATCTTTTTATCATCTTTGTCACCAGTCAGATGATAACTGAACTGTGGCAAGCAGTCAGTGATGGAGTTTAATAACCCCAAGACAGAAAAAAATCATTTGCAACACTTACAAAAGTACTATTTTGTTTTCTTATTTTTTAATCACTTTTCTGAATCCAAAGGCAATTTCTTTGACTTCCTTCCTTGTGTTTTCATATTACTGTAACAATTATTTTCTTACTTCCCTACTACATCTTAAACTGACCACAGTGTGATGTGTCTGTAATGCAATTCAACTGTGAGTCTTGAGCTCAGAGACATTTTATTAACAGTAAACCTTGTATTATTTTATTAGTTATGGTGGCACTCTTTTCAGCACATAATTCACCTTCATTTCATCATCCTGGAATCTTCTTCTGACTTCTTTTCTCCAGTAGGAAAAAAAATAGAGGAATAATAAATAAGGGAAGAGTGGTTTCCAAAAACCACAGGCAGAACTGAGAAAAATGGAAACTAAGAGGACATAATGGTAATCTCTCAGCCATGAATGATAATGCAAGACTTGTCAAAGGGCGTAGTTCACATCATCACCCTCATCTTACCATAACCATCTGTCATATGTTCCTCAAGAACTAGCTTTAAAACTTCCATATATTAAAAATTCAACTTAGTCTTTAATTATATGCAATGAAATTGCCTGAGCCTTTTTCACAGCTAAGAAACTTTGGGCCAATATCCTCTCTACTAATAATGTGTGCCTCCTGAAGACATTGCACAAAGAGCATATTCGGCCCATTTTGGTTTTCTTCTCCAAGAGATGACATCTACAATTTTCTGAGAAGTCAAACTGAGCCAAACTATGGCACCTACAGACTGCCTTGCAACAACAACCCTTATAATGAGAACAGGAGCATATTTTGCAGTAATAAAAAATGACAGACCAATTACAGTAAGCTTTAACTTTTATAGGTAAATTACACACAAAAGATTTTATTAGTTCTAAAGTAATGATTGTTATCAACCTGCTCTTTTATTATCTCATGTCTGCCAAACCAGCATTGTTCAGTTGATTAACACCTCCCAACTTTCACAGACAACTACAATATAAAACATAACAGGAGTAACAGCAACTGTACTATAAGTGCAGATCTAATACTAAAACAAGATGCTAAATTCATTACTTATACAATTTTTCAATATTAAAGAGACTCACTCCACGGTATAACAAATTACTAGAGCAAGTGTTATTTTATTGTTGATATAATAATAAATTAAGCTTAGAAATTATTTCATAGGTCACAAAGTCCAACGTCTGCCAATGAAAGATTGTTCTCTACAGAATTTTTTTTCTGTGCAATTTAAATGATGAAAGTTCTTGAAATATTGCTTTCATTCCCACAGAAACAGTTTTAAAACACAGATGACTGATCAAACAGCAGGGTATATTCCCTAATCTAGTGTAGTTCAGCTGCTAATAAGAGAATGTACATTCTCCATTAAGGCTTCATTTGGCTCAGTTCAAAAAGTCCACTCTTAAATATCTGATTAGTAGGATCACAAAATCATTGAGGTCGTAAAGGGCCTCTGGACACCATGGAGTCCAACACTCTTGCTCAGAGCACTATCAACTACACCAGGGTGCCCAGGTCTCTGTCCTCTCCGTTTTTGAATATCTTGAGGGATGCAAACAGCACGGCTGGAACTGGCTTCTTCGAACACAGGGACAGCTTCTGGTGTCTTCTCACAGAAGCCACCCATGCAACCTGTCCTGCTACCAAAACTTTGTCATGCAAATGCAATATGCTCTGTTTGCTCAAAACCCTATGTAGAAATGGGGGTCTGTGGAAGGTATCTTTTCAGCTTTATACCGGCTAGCACTCGTATTTCAATGCCTTAGAAAGCCTCGAGCAGCCTTGAGAGGTAGCACGGGCAATCTAGCACTTTAGTAGCTCTAAAATCGGTACCTGAATCAGCTGCAGAGCAAATACCATCAGCAGAAGCAAAGAGGGAGAAATATAGCTCCCTGCTCGCTCAATTCCCTGCAGTTAGAAGCCTTCAAATGAGACAGACGACTAGAGATGTTTACAGGAAAGCAGCTGAGCTGAGAGAGGGCGTTTGCCTCCCGTCGACCATCTTTTATTAGGAGAAGGGGAAAGGGGAGGACTGGGGGCGGACCCGGGGTGAGCGGCCAATCAGACACTGCTGAAGAGTCTGAGTTACATTTGGCTTTGCCCGCGCTTGGAACAAAGGAGCTATGAGCACATGTCTTTGGGAGGGGGGAAGGGAAGCTCAGAACAGGCAGCAACAGGGGTCTGCTTTATATTAAGGACCTTCAACATTCCAGTTAAGAAAATAATAATTTTCATAGTATGGCTCATATATTTATCCTAACCTACATCTTCCTCTAATGTCCTTGTAGGAAGAAAAATTCTGCTTTTGACATAATGTAGGCCACAAATGTATCTGATTTTACCAAAGTAATAGAATTCTGTTAGCACTGGAAAAGAAATGAATCAGGTGAAATGAATCCTATAATAAAAGCTTGACTATTGTTTATAAAGGAATACTTGCCCCCGGGGCAAATTATCTATTGATTGTCACATGGAAACAAGCTATATATGAAGACAAATGGGCCCCAGTGTTTTAGTCTTACATAGGCTATCTCATCTCCTCTGTTCATACAGAGTCTCTTCATCCTCATATTTTGCAGGCCGCAGGATGTGGTATGTCATATTTATTACACATCTCAACAATAAAAATGTTTGTATTAAAACAAACCATAAAGCAGATGTATGAAGCCCAGAGAGAGTGCAAACACATTTTATGGTGTTACTTAGAACTGATTTTCTGTGAATGAATCAAGCTGGAGCAGCATTTGAATACTGCTCAAGCCAGGTCTCTAAATCAGCAACATGAAAATGTGTCTTGTTTTCATTTCAGTTGTAATAGCTTCTTTGTAATTATGTTAACCTTGCTGCAATCCAGGGTAACTAAATTAAAAGTCCATCTACATGCATAATTAATTTGTTTATATTTGAATACTGGTCCTGTCACATTATATATTAATGACATAGTAAGCTAAGGACTGGCTTAAGGACTTTGCCTACTGTATAAATTTCTTTTAGAGCAAAATAATCCCTTTATTAATACTATATGTGTATCAGGGCTACACATATAATTTTGTTTGAAAGTCAGTCCTGGTTGTCTCTAAACCTTGAGGGAAACCATGTTTGAGTGGTAAATACAAGCAAAGTGTCAGGACATATGCAAATGCAAGTGCAGCTGCAAGCATGTCTAGTTAAAATGTCTGAACATCTAATGTGTTTATGCTTACGCGATGCATGTCTTCTAGCTATACACCTTAGTAGATTATTTCTCAATTTTACTTGGATGAGGCCAATTGAGGAATAAATTGTTGTCCTTGAGTTCAAAGAAAATAGGATTTTAAATCTGAATATGTGTGTAGAGATTCTGGCAGTATAAAACATTGAAAATAGAACATCTTTTGCCACAGAAAGGGACATGAGATTCTCAGGTCATTAACTGGTGTCTGGGTTCAGAGAAAAACAAGACAGAAAAGTGACCAGAACAGATCCAGCTAATACCAGCTGTGCAGATATGATTTCAGTGATGTGATGATGACAAAGAAATTATGCACAAGTAAAATAAATAGTATTGGTTGCTTCTTGGACACAGACCCTGCTTGTAAAAGTAGTCAGATCTGATTAGTGAGGCCAACAAAGAGGCAATTAAATGAGCCAAATAGAGGCTTGGCTGGTCATTTACAATCAGGACACCTCCGGTGATATTAAAACTCACCCAAATAGAAACCCTCATAAAATAGAAGCCAAAATACACAACCAGAATGGGCATAAAGCAAGAAATTTAATTAAAGTCATTTGCCTTACAAATGGTGATGAAAGAATTAAATGTACTTTGAGAATTCACTCAGAATGTAAACTGAGGCAGAAGAGGAAGAATGAGAAGCAATGCTCATATTTACAGCCTTTTAGAGCTAAAAAGAGCACTGCTTCTGCTTTGTGGGCTGAAGAATACCTCTCAAACTTGGATCAGAGGGTCATAAATTTTGCTTTAGAGATTCCAAGCAATATTGAAGATACAATCTTCACTAATAAGCTGTATCATTACTATTAGGAGGTTTTGACTTAATTTGAGTTAAATTTTCTAAAATCTCTTTCCAACTACTGACTTTTTATTCCTTTCTTAGTAATGTTGGAAGCCTTTCTCCTTCCATCTAAACTTTCGCTCCATATTTAAGCACCCATACTCTTTCATCCAGTTAACTTCTTCCATCTCTTTTCTCATCAATTGCTGTATTAGTTTATTAAGCTATGCAGCTAAAGTCTTTCTCACAGCTCTCTGGATCATTTTAGAACTAATTAGAATTTTTACTAATGATTTGTTGAATGGTGGATATCTTAAGAATACATGGCATTCCACCAGAAGACTTACACACTGAAACCATGGAGCAAGATAATTCAACTTTTTTGTGATTTTCTGTGGTAAATTTCACCAAGCATTGCATTAAAGAGTATACAAGATAATCATCTAGCCTAATCATCAAATACTTCGACTCACTCCTTTTCAAGGCTAAACATTCAGATTTGTAAGTATAGTCTTTTTAATATGCTTCCAGATACAATGTACCAGGGTACTTTCTAATGAAATCAAGTAACCATGTCTTCAAGAGCTTCAATCGCTTTTGTAGCTGTGGTGAACATCATTATCCATTGAACCTGCAATCTGTTATCTGTACATTTAACCATAATGATTTCAGTAGCATTGCCTAGATTATTTACAAAAACCGATTTATTGAATATAATAGAGGGCACTTAACTAGAAGTACTTATGAAGAGCTCCCCTGCAACACTTAAAGCTTTGAATCCTTCAGTAAGTCATTTTGAAAATATATTATTTATACCTTCCTAACTTCTAATATCGTGAGTTTAAATCAAATACCATTTTGTGTTAGGTCAGGTACCCTAGAGATGCTGAAATATGCACCACAATAGTAGCATTTAGTAAAAGAGAAAAAAAAAAAGAAAGCAGCATGTTATTGTCTCATACTGCAAACTTAGCACAGAACATTCTCATTGGTGGTGATCAGTGCTCCAAAATCACCTTTCGTTAAAAATATGGTTTCTTCTTATTCTGGTTATGAATTATTGGGTTTGAGGCCTGGATTTTTTTTTCAAAAGGTCCAGCCTGAAGACTGTCTCTTGGACTTATGCTTTGCTTGAATCCAGAACCCTTTTCTACCATGATGCTTATTGCAGGGTAGGACAAAGGAGGGAAGAAAGGAACCAGTGCAGTGATCAGCTTCATGAATTGTCTTTTTTAATTAGTTATTACTTTTAGTGGCATAATTGGATGGACTGCACTTTCAGCTCCCTTTTTTTTGTTTCAAGCTTATGTGCATTTCTGACCCCATCTGATTCCAGAGGAAACAATGTACTCTAATACCATTGCTTTTCTCTTGTGAAAGATGATACAGGGGGAGACAACAAGAAAAGGAACTACAAGGGTATCACTTCAGGGCACAGAGAGGCAAAAACAAAAGTGCAGTGCCCAACTGCTGCGAGTTCCTTGCTGTGGTGAATTCACATCTGAGTAGGCAATAAAAAGATGTTGCTACACTTTAGTGAACTGTGTGAGCTGCAGTAGTCATCCATGACTGCCCCTATCTAATCCTACATGTGAAATAAAATGTGTGGGCTTAGAGTATCCTCACCATGTTTCGCCAGTCGTTAAAAGTTGATGTTAACTTATGCACTGTGCTTTACCAGGCCAGGAATACATGCATCATCAATGAGCTGAGATTAACTATCTTTGAATCACAGGACCATGATTTTCAGAAAGATAACATCTTTAAATTATACGGAATCATTTCATTATTTCAGACTCACCTATTCTGTGGATACCTCCATGCTGTACCTAATGTGAAGATTTCAGATTTCCTGTGAATAAGAGGTACACATTTTGCATCCATTATATCTTTTATCTGCAGTATAAACTAAGGTTGCCAAAAGTCCCTGTTGCCCTTAAGACAGCAAACATTTTGAGTCCTTTTGGGAAGAACCTGAGGGCATCTTCAAGGAATAATCTCCAGACTATTTGCTTTTTTTCCCTACTTGATGTCAATGAAATGGCAAATAGAATAGCTAAGGGATACATGCAAATATTGTTGCTGATGGATTGGGTACATCACCAATTCCCACTGCCATACAGGAGTATCAGCAGGTTTGCCCCAGAGCTCACCTTTGGGATGACTGAACAAGCAATCAAGGTAGATGGCAAGCTCTGCTGGCCTTGAGGCTACCCTGAGGGCTGCTCTACATAGTAACATAGTCCCAGCATCTGGGACTCTGCAGGCGATCAGTGAAGCAGCCTGTGCTTTCAGAGCTGATGCTTCAGGCTCTTGGCACACCACTTATGTCTTGCTAAACAGTCAGTTCACACTTTCAAAGTACTCAGAAACTGTATAGCAATAAGCCTGTTCAGCTATGAGATGTGAACATATTGGGTGCAAGTGAGATAGTATTGATGACTATTTTAAAGTGGAAAAAATTAACAGATATAGAGATAAATACTGGGTGACTTTGACACAGAGTATAAAGCTAAGTGAGAAAGGGCCTGATCCTGTACTGATGCTATGTATGATTGGTATTGTCTTTGACTTTGTCTTGTACTTTTCTTGCATTCTTTTACTTTCTAACTGTTAGAAAATTACCTCCTGTTTATTCAAGTCCTAAATAGGAAACTAACATCTCAATACTTTTTCTACATATATGACTTTAAGAAGATGTGGAAATGAAAAAAAAAAATTATAATTTTGCCCCACTAGATACGACAGAATATCCTCTGGCTGGTCGTATTTGCATTCAATACACGAAGAAGAAAAGTATGCAATGAATTTAATGGTTTTTTTCTTACTCGATATACTAATTTATGGACTTATAAACACAACATAATTTGTTGAATAATGCTGGGGAACAAGTTTATCGGCTCATTAAAATCTTGACAATATAAACTGCAATTAACAAAAGAATATGCACTGTATTACAGACTTTATCATTCAGCTAAAGGTTTCTACCTATTTGCAATAATTTGAAATGCCACATTGAAAGAGTTTAATTAGTTTAATTGTAGTTCTTGGTGTTCTAGATGAGTTCATCCTTGGACACTATTCTAAATATCTCAAATTCTCCTGGAGAATTGGATGGCATCAAGTTGCTGCTGGAAAGCAAGAAGCGGTAATAATGCTATGCAGTGGCATGTGATGGGGGATTTAAACAATCAGAGAAAAGTAACACCCACACATTTTAAATTAAAATTCACTTTTTGGCAAACCTCAAAGCAGGCTGTCTTGAATAACATTTCCAATTAATATATTATGAATAGTCTTAGAAGGATATTAGGCTAAATTATTTCCCATATAATTACGGGAATTAAGAATGGCTTGAAAGAAGCACTGAGGAAAGAGACTTGGCGGTGCTGGTTGACAAGAAGCTCAACATGACCCAGCAATGTGCACTTGAAGCCCAAAAAGCCAAACAAGTCCTGGGCTGCATCAAAACAAGTCGACAGATGTGATTCTGCCGCTCTGCTCTGCTCTGCTGTGGTGAGACCCCACCTGTAGTGAGTGCTGTGTCCAGCTCTGGGGCCTCCAACATAAGTAGGACAAGGAGCTGATGGAGTGAGTCCAGAGGAGGGCCACCAAGATGATCGAAGGACTGGACCACATCTCCTATGAAATCAGGCTGAAAGTTGGGGTTATTCAATCTGGAGAAGACTCTTAGAGCAGCCTTCCGGTACCTGAAGGAGACCTATGAGAAAGATGGAAAGGAACTTTTTATAAGAGCATGTAGTTACAGGATAAGGGGGAATGGCTTCAAACTGAGAGTAGGTTTAGACTAGATATTATGAAGAAATTCTTTACTGTGAGGGTGGTGGGGCACCAAAACAGGTTGCCCAGAGAAGCTGTGGATCCCTGGAAGTGTTCAAAGCCGGTTTGGATAGGGGTCTGAGCAATCTGGTCTAGCGGAAGGCATCTCTGCCCAGGACAGGAGGGTTGGAACAAGATGTTCTTTTTAAGGTCCCTGTAGATACAATATTTCTGCTAGCAAGAATTTTTCTTGCTTCTTTCCAGTCCCATGAGATACTCTTCTCTCTCACAGAACATATTAGCAGAGTTCTATGAACTATGAACACCTGAGAGCTTGCAGAGCTTTGTTTATGGTACAGTAGAAAAATATTTTGACAATGGATGTTTTAGGATTTTAGCCAATCACCCCAACGGGTGGCTGATCCTTTGACCAATTAGACTATGAAGAAAAGAGTTTGTGAAATAATTAAATAAATCAATCTTGCTGCACAATTCCTGCCCGTTGAATCTCTCTTCTCCTCCCTACCACTGTGGGATACTGTAATAGGTCCCCTCCAAACCAAACCACTCTATGACCGTGTGATAATTATCCTACTTAGCAAGACCATTGCTTAAAATGCTAGGTAAGAATGTAATATTTTAGATATAAAACACCTTTGATATCTGTGTTCAATTTATGACTACATGAACCAAAGAAGTTAAATTCACAGTGTCTATTAGTTCATACAGTATCATGAGACATAAATGTATGGATTGCTGGAAAGCATCAGAACACAGCTTTTAAACACAGAACTTAATAGAAATGAACATTACCTTCCCTGGCTTCGTTCCACAATACCATATCCATACAAGATGCCACACACCTTTTCCCAAAAGGTACTACCAATGGCTGGTTTCTTTCCATCTAATCAATGGATTTTGTTTGCTTGTGAATTCTAATCTTTCTTATGTGTGAAGAAGAATGGGTGTTCATAGGAATGTAATTTTGGAAAGCCTGAAATTTTCTATTCCTCTTGCAGTTTTGTTTACTACTGAATCTTGTTCCTAGTTACACTAAAGAGCTAGACATAAAGAGAGATTTTTTCTCTCATTTGTATCCAACTAAAAATTTCTTTCTGACCTGTATTTAACCACTCAGTTGCCATACATGTTACAGCATGCACCCATGAGAATACTGGAAAATTTACAGGACACATATGACCTGTACTAAGAATGTATCTTATTTCATGGGCAAAAGACAAATTTTGAGTAGCAACTTGCAAGCCTTGTTCTCATGCAGGAGTGGACATGTTTTAGCACACATTTGTTCAGTGTTCCAGTTTTTAGCACTTGGAAATCACAATGTTCCTTCACTGTTTACCTAAAATAATGTGAACAGATCAAACACATTTGTAGCAATGTTCATATATGTGAAGCTGTAACCCACAAAAATGTATGTCCTTGTGTGCCACTAATATTTTCTAAGAGCAAATAAATTTTCATTTAATCTGAAATGTTTCAATCAAAGTTTCACTCAAATCAAGTACTCAGAGAGGGAAAGTTTCAAGATTAAAATGAATTTGAGAGCTGTGTTCTCACATGCATTAGTTCATTTTTCATGGATATTCTGTCAGCTGAATACACTACTACCAGTGTTGACTGAAGCAAAAACAATATTTTCTGCAAATGTTAAAGAAAACACATAGAAGGTGATTTCAAAATTCTTAATGGAAATTACATGCAGAGTAATTTACGTTCATTAAGTCAGAAAGAGAAACCTCTCAAACACAAGCTTCTTGTCTGACTAAAGCAGTTTGAACTTCAGATACAAAATACTCCCAGTAACTCAGTTATGTACAATGGACATACAGAATTATGTTTACACCACTGAACTCTTTGTTAAAGCTGTAGGATTAACACCCAATTCAGTATATGCTCTCACTTCATCTGATTTCATCAACTTTCCTCAGCCTTGTGAAGTCACTCAATTTCTCCTTCTTGTCTTACTTTACCACACCAGAAAACAGACTAATGCTTACTTTAGCTAAAGCTGAGGTTTAAATGGCTACAGACAGAACCTTCTTTTGCTGTCACAGAAGAGTAGTGTTTGACTGAGAGCTCTTTAAGACTTGAACTGACTTTCACTGTTTCCCTATATAGCTTCTTGCAGTCTCCCTATATAGCTTCTTGCAGTCTGTAGCAATGTCATGCAGAAAATAAAAAACACAACACGTTTTCTTGGTTTTTAATAACTGTTGGATGATGAAACAGAAATCTACATATGTAATTTTTTCTTGGTAAGTTGTAGAACTTGACTCACTCCTGAGGAACTGAACCAATATGTCACAGATTAACACGTGGAGGAAATTACTCCTGCTCTTCATGTTGGGGGTTGTGGTTTCTAATGGAGGTTTCAGTTAAAAAATATATTTTTATTTATAGTGGAAATGTAAAAAAACTTTTAAAGATATTTCCACGCAAATGTTTGCTCCATTATTGGACTACTGAAATACAAGTTATGGCAATGAAGATATAAATTGGGATTTCATATGGTGAGTAATTTCAAATATCAAATGCATTCAAACAGTAATATTATCTGCGAGGAGATCATAGAAAGCAATATATTGTCAATTTGATTGCCATATTTAACTGCAATTAGTAAAATCTTTTTCTCCAGCACAAAAAACAGCTGTAATCCTACAGAAAACTAAGGACATGTTTCCTTTCCCTAGGGGTATTTCTTTCAATTTAAGAGCAAGCTGATTATTTGGTACTACAATACTTAAAAAATTCTATTGCTATCAACTGTTAAGGTGATGTTGCCTCCAGTTCAAGTAAGTCTTGTCTTTATTCTGAGAAAAGTGCTGGAGTTAGATGCCAGATTTTTAAGTTCACATGAAAGATGAACTTCATGAGGTTTGTCTTGTCTCACTGCAATAAATCTGGTATAAATTAGTGTCTTTCTAACCCAATGAATGTTTTTCATTTAAAATATCTTTGACTCATGTCAAGATCTTTCCTCAAAAGGTTGATACCTGTCTTTTGATAACAAAGTGAATATCAAAAAGAGAAACAAAAGGAATTTGGAAAAAAAACAAAAACAGGTGAACGGAACAGATACGTTTTTGAATGAAGAGGTAGATCTTTATCATTTCTGTAAGTTGAGACAGAAGTGGTGAGTGGGTAGAATAGACTTATATGGACTTTTTAGTGCAGTTTGACAGGAAATTAAGCACCTTTATATCTGCTCATCTATCATGCATTCACCTTTATCTCTTGACATGTCCTTAGTAAATGGTGACATTTGGAAACAGTGCAATTAAAGTCACTGTGTTCTGGGTAACGCTGCAAACACTGTGTGTGAAACAAATAACTTGCAAACTGCACTGCATGAATATCACTACTGAAACAGCAAGTAGTATCATAACAACAGGTATGTACACAAAGCTGAATGAATACTGATTAGTCACTTATTTTATGATAATTCTATCGTCAAAGGCCATTGCAACCTTACTATTCAAGATTCATAAAAAGTATGTCTATGTTAGAAAGAAGACTGAAAAAATTAAATTTTTCTGTTAGCTAAAATAATTTGAAAGGTAAAAGAAAAAAATGAATACATTCTGTTCTCATAGCTTAACCTCATAGTTAAAGGTAGAGTTTTCTTTCTTTATTTTAACGTTAAGTTTTTGAAGGTAAAGTCCACGCTAGGGGAAAATGTCTCTCTCTCTTTTCCTCCTTTTTTCTGCAGCTGAGTTGTGAAATATGATTAGAGCCATGTTGGGAGGGAAGGGAACCTTTAATATTAGTAATAGTATGTACATTCTACTCCTTCACCAGATTTCCTTTCCTGTGATATAAGTAAGGTCATGTCACCTGTTACACTCGATGAAGAGAAAACACATAAAAGGATTATAGATCATAGTCTGACTAAGGGAATAAAATGGAAATTAAAACATGAGGTACTTCAAACTAAAAGTCCCAGAGAACACAGCTGTGGAATTTCTAGATCAAAGTATTTTAGTTTTCAGTCCTTTGTAAAATGCTTGGAAACCCTTCCCAGGGGCCGGGGTGGTGGTGATGGTGGTGGTGGTGAAGGGGATGGGCCTATGTGGAAGAAAAACACATTTTTAAGATATTAAAAAGTGGGAAGTGACATTTTCCAACAGTCTTACACATTAAACATGTATGCAAATGCATAAGCAAGACCTTTTTTGGCTTTTTAATGTTCTTTGTTTAGCATATATCAAGATAGTTTAGTAAAAGAGGAGTCTGTGCTATAGGATTGCTGGCATATTTATTTCAGAATCTTTACAACTTCCTCAGATGTGTTTAATTCTTGAAGAAGCTCCTGTCCAGGTCAAAATTACTATATGAAGTGAGATTTTGAACCAAGCTATGCAGAAAACAATATTGAGGAGGTACTTTCTCATCACAGTCTGTAAAACTACTTTTGAAAAAAAGTTTTCAATCAGTTCCCATTTTACAAGTATCACAGCTTTTTTATTGTCATGTACAGTCAACTGCTCTCCATTTATGCAGAAGATACAAATCTGGGTTGTTAAAAATAAATGTTATATTGAAGATTGTTATATCATGTATGTATGGTTGGTCCTTTGACTATCCAATCTTCCATAACATGCTGTAAATTTGCACCGTAACACTACAGGAGTGCCAGGTGTCATATATAATGTAAGACTCAAGACACTGTCTCCAGACTCACACAGCCTTTCACACACATTAATGCAATTGTGCAGCAGTCCTGCTCTTTCTTTCCTGATGGGAATTTGACTGAGCTGACAGCGATGGTCACTATGTCAGAGTGAACAGTAGGCACTGGGGTATATATCTACCAGCACTGAACATCTATCAGAGCCTCAAGGTAGTCATATCCTTCTTATTGGCAGACATTCTGGCAAAACCAATCTGTGCTGAGTTGTTGCACACTTTGAAGAGTCTGATGGACTATTATTAACAGCCAAGAGTCAGAAGAGGAATAGGAGCAGCTGATGTGGTATAAAGATCAACACAAATGTGATGTTAAATTTTGTGAGCTCTAATGTGAGCACATTAGCAAGTAGGTTCATGCTAGCTGTGCATATGTTGAGATGTTGAATGCAGATTACACATTGGGATATCAGTTGTTGTACTGAGGTATAACATTTTAATAATAGAAAAAAATACTTAGTAGAAAGTAGGTACTGCCTTTATTTCAATTACTTCAACAAATCCATATTATTATTCATAACTTTATGCAAATATACTACAAACTACGTAAGTCAAATGTGCTTTAGAAATAATGTTTATAACAGTAAGTAAAGCATACCTCTGCCCCATGAAACATAAGACTTATACTAAATTGGTATGAACAAATGAAAACTACAGATCTCTGAAAAAAGCAAACAACCAGATATGTAGACCAAGACACAGTAAAGTAGAAAAGCCTCTGCCAGAGAGAGTGAGTGAGCTGATCATCATCATCACACCTTCTCCACTATAAAAACCAAGAGTTGCCCAGTGACTTGTGCTGACTGCTTTAGTTTGGCAACTAAGTTTGTTCAATGCTGAGTGTAATGGATTACACTCAAAACTTTTTTCTAATATTTTCTAAGTTTTTGTAACAGATTAAGAAAAAAGTCCGTATCTAGTCCCATTTGTCCAGCTTTTGCTCTGGTAGGGTGATGATGCCCATTGTAACATCTGTTACGAGTAGACTAAATCACAGAAAATACTAATTAGAAAAAAGACAACCTGAATCTTTATGGCTTTGTATGTGTTTCCATTATGGGTTTCTTATTAACCTGGTCTTGCTATTTGCTAAGAAACTCAACCTAAAATGAACAGTGAGCACATTTCCCTATATGGCATGTTTCTTCCTTTTTACACCTCTATATGCATGCCACAAATTGGTTTTTGAGTGGTCTGCTTTGTGAAGCTATATTAGGGTAATTAAACAAAAGGCAGAGATATTCCAGTTCAGGACGCCACAAAAACACGAATGGAGATAATATAGACAGCAATTTTTTAGCCTTCAGCCTAGAGGAATGCATGTTAAAAATAAACTAGAACAAAAATTGTGAGCAGAATTCTTACAGGAAAATTAAAAATCATGGGTCTTTTTAAATTCTTTTAATATTAGTGTAACATTTTTCCTCCTTCACTCCTTCTCCCCTTTTTCAGTTTTTGTAACTTGCAGTGAGTTTAAAATTAAACTATCTTCTAAAGTTTGAGAAAATGTCATTGCATTTAATCTACAAAGCATCCAGCATGCCTCAGAGTGCTGTATAAATAACATGGAGGTCTAATTCTGTGCTCAACCTCAAGAGGTGTCAGAAGGAGCAGAAAGATAATTTTAAAGTTATTTTTATTCTGTTTAGATTTTGCTTTGACTGAGAACAGATGGTGTGTTGTAACTATCTTTTTGGATGAGCTGAATGTCTACAGGTTTGAAAGTTTATGGTAAATCTCCTTGTTATACTCTGCATGTAGGAGAGCTACAGAAAGAACTGTGTGAGTACAGTGTCGTTTCTGCACTAGGTGAATCCTCTGTGTGGGTGTTAAAACATCTTCATTACACTGGAATGATATACATGGGGCAACTATAAGAGGCCATGTAGTTCTTTAAAGACCCAGAAGCGCAGCTGGCCCTGTTCATCAAGACAAATAGATGCCAGAGATGGGAAGCCACATGGAAGCCTGTTTGCCAGCTGGCAGATTTAAACGGCTTCCAGTCAGAAAAAGGGATTCATGCAGAGAGTAGCTTACTAGCTAGAGGACAGAAGAGACTAGCTGTCTGATTTGAAAGGTTCTAGAAATTGTTTTCTCCTCCCCTTCTCTAGAGGGGATGGGATTGTTCTCTCTGTTAGCTTGATGGTTAATCAAAGTCATGTGTATTCTGTAGCTGAATTGCTCTGGTACTCATATCAGGCTTTTACCAGTGAACAAACACTGCACCACAAAGTTTTGAATCAATATGTTTTAACTCAAAGGAGATTAGTCACAGAAGCTGGTTTTCTTGGTTTGTTTCTCTCACTTTTTCTTTACAGTCAACACAGAAACAAAGCCTCTTTCAGAAAGAGCTTAGAAAATATCTAAGTTAGGATGGTTCAGTCATCCTTGAAGGACTTTCTTTTCTTTCTAAGGAAGGTCATTAGATTACTTGTCACCTTCACCAGAGTACATCCTTTTGGATACCTTTCTCTGTGTAAACTTCTCTAAGAAATGTGATGTTAAATATTTTGTCAATATTAGAAGGCTCATTAAAGAAAAATTCTGTGCACTAAGCTTAAGCCTTGCAAACTGCTGTCTGTATCTTTCTGTTCAAATTCATAAAAGTCTTCAATATCGTCTAAAGAAAAACAGAATTTACAAATCATTGTAGCATTCATTGTAGGATTATGAATACAGAAGTATTTCAATTTCCATATAGTCCACAAAAGAATTGTGCTGTGGGCTTTTCTAGGTGTGGGGGGGAAATGACTAGTACTAAAACTGTTGGTTTTATTTCAGTGTCCCAGTGATAATGGAAAACTTGAAAACACATTTTAAAAGAAACAGATTTTGCTAGAGGCCTTGTTTGTTGGTTGGTTGGATGGATTCAAATGTACAAGGTTGTTAAATCTTAAAATGAAAGATGAGGTGTGGCTCTTTCAGTTTACGAACATTTGTTATGTTCCTTTTCGTAGTGAACATTTAAAAGAAGGAAATACATCATCAACTGTTATGTTTTATGTGGCAACTTGAATAAATCTGTTACTTTCTTTAGTAAAAAGTTCTATAGTAGGAATATGGCTATATTTCCTATGCTGGATTTGACTAGCAGCTGATGACTATTATCATGTTTACCTCCAGCAGGAGACAAAACGTAAAGGTTATGAGAAGTAAGATGAAAGCAAAAGGGCCAGGGGAATCACCATCAGATTCTACATGACTTAATTCAATTTAACATAATTTCTTAGTTTAGAATTCTTCTCATCTGTGAACAAGACACAGTCCCAAAGCTAGGTATTATGATATTTGTCTCTTTCTGTCTTTTGAGAAGTTCCTTTTCTGTGCATGCCACACAATATTCTTAACATAAAGTCCTTCATGTGAGACTAGTTCTTTTGTGCATTAATTGGTATTAATCCTTGGAGACTTCAGCAGTTTTTTCAGTGATCCATAAAAGGCAATGCATGACCATCTGAAATTCTGCAGGTTTTTTGCATGTTTGTATAATTGATTTCACTGGCATTCACTGCACACAATTGCTAAAAATCTATGGTGTAGGCCTCTATGCATACTCCATTCTACTATATTCTTCCATTAGCGAACTGTATTTGAATATATGAACTTCATTCTTTTCACCCATTTCAACAGGAATCTGCCAGAGACATTAGTACTGATGTAAAATATATATATAGCAGTTAAACCAAAGCTTTGTAAGAGGAAAAACTGTGAGACATTTTGTTTTGACTAAGCTATTCTCAGATACCACCTGACAGATAGCAATACCTTACTATTTCCTGAATATGCCTTGGCAACATGCCTTTTGATTTTCTTCTTTCATGATCACAAATATCTGCTGTTTTCTGTCTGTGTGGAGTTCAATTATCTCTCATCCCTCTGTCATTCTGTCTGCAAATGATTCTGTCATTTGGTCTTTCCTCCCAATGCTTGTTTCCCTCTTGTCTTCTCTTTTCTCTACTGGGCTTTTTTGTGTGTGTGTGTTCCTTCCTTTCTTTTCCTTTTTGTTTTTTTCTTTTCTCCTTATTCTATCATTGCAGTCCAGCAAATTTGCTCTTGAACTGTTAGACTTGTAACTATCTCTTCCTCTGCCATGCATTCATGGTAAATATCAAAGTCCAAAAGTCTGTGCTCCAGGTATTATTCTGCACCCTTGTATCTGTATATCTTTAAATATCAATGTGTTCCACAATTCTTTTTACCTTCTGTTATGGTTTAATCCCAGACAGGAGCCAAGTACCATGCAGCTACTCACTCCCACAACCAGCAGCATCAAGGAGAGAATTGAATCAGAAGGGTAAAAGGTAGAAAACGTGTGGGTGAGATAAAGACAGTTTAATAGGAAAAACAAAAGCCGTGCACACAAGCAAAAAAACCCAAGGAAGTAATTCACTGCGTCCCATGGGCAGGCAGGTGTTCAGCCATTCCCAGGAGAGCAGAGTCCCTGTAATTACATCACATGTAATGGTTACTGGGGAAGACAAATGCCTTCACTCTTGACTGCTCCCCCCTTCCTCCTTCTTAGCCCCACTTTATATACTGGGTATGATGTCATATGGAATATCTCTTTGGTCATTTGGAGTTACCTGTCCAGGCTGCGTCTCCTCCCAGCCTCCCATGCACCTCCAGTCCCTTCCCAGCACAGCAGTATGAAAAGCAGGAAAAGTCTTGGCTCTGTGTAAGCCCTGCTCAATAATAGCAAAAACATCTCTGTATTATCAACCCTGTGATCAGCACAAATCTAAAACACGGCCCTATACCAGGCACTGCGAAGAAAATGTACTCTGTCCCAGACGAAACCAGCATACCTTCATCTCTACTTCCTGAATCTTTACTTTGCTAAGGTCTGCTGGATGATACTAAAAATATGAGAAGTCTGTATGTGTTCTCTGAATAAAGACTATCATATCATGCTGTGTTTTTTACATGAATTCATTTCTGTTGCTTTTTCTCCTTCCTTAGGTCACTGCCAGTATTGTCTGTGAGCATCATCACCTTTCCTTTCCAGCAGACACCTCTGAAGAGGAAAGACAATTGGAAAAACTATCCTCTAACTCACTGCTTTAAGTACTTTTTACACGACTTCACATACCTGTATAACTATACTGTTGTACTAAAGAATAAGTTTTCTTCTTAGCCTGGTTGGTAGTCATTTGAAGGTTCAAAATCTAAGCCAAATCCTTTTTATATGAAAAATTTTAATTGCCTGTAGCCATGTTATTAATCAAAATGACTGGTAACAGTAGCCAGGCACATATTCAGACTTCATTAATGTAGCTGGTCAGGGGGTCAACAAACACGTTTAGAATGAATTGGGAAATTAAAGGTATTCAGTAGTTTACCCAAATGTTTTGGATTGAAATATTTATGCAAATTCAAAGTGACAACAACAGCCAAACAAACAAAAGAAAGAGAGGATTTCTTCACCTAAAGTGTTATAATCCAGTAATTTTGACATATAATTTGAGTGCAGTCACTGGAAGAGGTTTTGCACAACAACTTTCAGGATTGCGTTCTTATTTTTCTGTACATACATTTTAGTTTAAACATCTTAATAAAATTTAATTTAGCTTCAGAGCTTTAACAATCCTTTTCCTTTAATTTTAATTTCCTTGAAACATGACAGTTATATCTCAAAATAAAACCAAAAGTCCAGTAACCATCAGCTTTTATCCACAATACTAACTAATACACAGCCTGGTCATGGAAAATCTGTCATTCTCCTCTGTGTTACTTAAAATAGTTTTTTTAGTATTGGCAGTGCTGGTTAAAGAGCAAACTTTTAACAATGGTATACAAAGGATCACAAAATGAGGTTCAATACAAATGAAATCGTTGCATATATATGTGTATTCATACATGCCTATATGTATATATATATATGTATCACAAATATATATATATATATATATGGAAGAGGCCTTTCTTTCTCTGCGGTGGATTTTGGACAGCTAAGTTTCACAGACTTTAGCTAACAGTTGAGATCTATTATAAAATCCATCTCCTTAATGTTAAGTATAAAAGAAGGGAAAAGTGAAATTACCAAAAATATTGTATTTACTGAGTTTTGAGATTTTATCATTGTTTTTATTTCTTTAAACCAAATCTATGTCTGGGATGTCATCCTTATCAAAGAGGAGGAGTAGACTAATTGGGTAATAAAACCAGCTGTGTACATAGGGCTGGATCCTAAACTTGTCACAAAGTATATGTTTCCATTGTTCTTCCACTTGCTGAAGTGCTACCACAATACCAAAAGAAACATAGCAAAATAAAATCAGAGAAAGCTTTTTCTTTTTTTTTTTCCTGTTACTTAAGTGCAACATGTGACTTTAACAGGTATAAAGCTTTTCTGTGGAGGAGAAGATAGTACTTAAGTTGTCAGACACATTGTAATCTCAGCTACTCTTTTCCCTTCTAGTAGTTATAAAGATATTAATAAAATCTGAGAAAAAATGTGCACTTATGACAAGAAAACTGTTCCAACTGAAGACTATAGAATATAGTTATGAGGGATTATACTTTCCAAAAACTCTCAGAAGCACTGGAACTCAAACATGACATAGTTCAGGTAAGTTCTGCTTTTAAAAAGCTAGCTTTTAAGCATGTATTCAGTACACTACTAACACAATAATTTGAGGTGCAATCAGAAGTGCAACACTACATGAGTCTTCTAATTAATTTGTTTTCACCTTGTCATTTTTTTTTATTCTGATGGAAACTAAACAGAAACAGAAATCTCATTAAAAGATTATTTATACAGAACTATATTTTACATTTGATTTAATGCCTATGAGGATCTATTAATTTCAGAAGCAATACATAAGGTTGTAACTCACCTCATGGTTTGACTCATACCTCCCCTACCCATCAGTGTTTGCCTGTTGGCTAGAATCAAGGTAGAAAACTTTGGAAAAGAAGTATTTTTGGCAATTAGAAGAACTAATTTTCAGTAAGTGTGCTTAGCAAAATCAGCAAACAGTTTTTTTGTAAGATGTTTAGATGAAAATTATTCCTTCACACCAGAAGAATATGTTAAGTGAATAAGAAATTCTATTTCAGACTGAGTTTTTGCCAGCAACAGTGAATTCACACAGAGGGGGATTTCTTTTGGCATGAAAAGCTGCAATAGTTTTAGCTCTCCTCCCAAACATAGACACTCTCATCTTCTTTGCAATTACAGTGAACTTGGACTGTTTGTTCAGTAGCAAGAAAGTCTCTTAGCTCATGCTTAAGTGAAGGAGGACTGACATCACAGGTAAGATACATTCTGATATTCTAGGTATAGTAGTCTCTGACAGTATGCTGAAAATCAGTGGCATTTAAATGTGAACTCGTCGGAGTTGGTAAAGTAAGTTGTTAAATCTTCAAGTCTAAAAAAAAATTTAAATCCCCAAATTAAAATAATGAGAAATAAAAGCACTTTTTATTGAGATTCATCATGTCACTTTTCAAAACCAAAATGTTCAAGGTTTTTATTCCTCTCTTCAACTCCTTTGGCAGCATAATTTTTCCAACACTGTCATGTCCATTGGTCTTTTCTGTTCGAAGAGGGCACTCATCTGGACTACAGTCATGTGGTTTAGTACCTATAATAAGATCCTGACAACAGAGCTTTTGAGTGTGGAAATAAGGCAAAGGATTCTTTTTCTGTTTTACAGGCAACTTTTCCAGTGGGGGAAAAAAAAAAAAGTTTAAAATGCTTACCTTTGTATTTAATTCAGCTGGAGAGCCTTATCTGAGTTTCATCACCTGTCCTAGAGAAAGTCATCTCATAAAGTCAAAGCTCCAACTTTCTGCCTGATTTGATGCTAAAAAACCACCCATATTTTCCCATGGTATTTGCTTAACATTTTTTGAAATGTTCTTTCTTCCACTGAGAGAGAAGGTCAGAGCTGAAATGTTGAGATGGATTTGTTGAAACTTTCATAGAGGAAATGTTGGTCTTATGCAAGGTCAGAATCAGAATTTAATTTGCAAAATCCTGGTGAACATACATAAAACTGCGGGTTCTGAAGGGAGGTTTAGGAAGGGTCTTATTGTTGAAGAACAGAGAAACTTTAATCCTGTTTGCTTTGAACAATGAATCCATTGGCCTGATATTGACTTCATAAACTATCAAATGAAAAAAATCCAGCGCTGTAATTAAGGAAGTGACACTGCAGACCTACTAGCCTCTCCATAGAAGCAAAGATTTGTAAGTAAGCGAACAAAAGATTAGTCCAGACAATAAAAACAGAATACCAAAACCTCAAACTACATGGTAGGTCCTTAAATACAACTGCAAAAAATGTCACTTCTTTATCATACCTTCACTACAGGGCAAATCACATCTGCATCTAAAATCACGACATGCCTGGGTAACCATATTCTTTTCTGTGTTATTACAAAACAATTCCATAGGATTAAGTATGATTAAGAAGCCTATCAGTAAATCTGATTTGATCATCACTCTAATAGCATATTAAAATTGTTTACTGGGAGAAGCCCAGGGGAAAAAATCAGGGAAAAAAAAAGAAAAAAGTTTAAAATCTTGAAACTTCAAAGTAGTAATTAAGTTAGTTTCCTACAGACCAGAATATCATGAACCTGGTTCTCACAGGACATCTCAGCCAACTTATAAATTTGTTTACTCTATCATCTCACAGGAACTATGATGCTGCTATCAGCATCTTGTTCTTGTATCAGCCTCTGTGAAAGGCAGTGAATTATTATTTTTTAGTGAAGATTCCACACTACCTAATTGTGAGATTTTACTTTGTAGAGTAACTGTGGACTGATTCGCTTATATTTATATTAAAAAAGGGAATCCTGTTGTTTTGGTTCTATGATCAGTCCCCCATATAAGGAGACCCTGGTGGACTGCCCAAAACTAGAGACCCTATTTTCAAGCAGTTGTATATAGACTGATTGAATTCCATCGTCATATACAATGTGGCTTCTGGTGGATGGATGGAGGAGAGGCAAACTACAACACATCTATCAGAAGTAAAGAGATTTAGCAGTGTGTACCACAACTGTGTATTCTGTTACATAAGAAAATACAGAAAGCAGCAATTTGTTCTTAACCCCTGGAGGTGAATTAATTACTCAGTGAGACCTATTTTCAATTTATTTCAATTTTTCCTTAGATGTCAAAACCACTAAAAGTTTGTCTATAAGTGTTGCTATAAACAACTGAGTCTTGCTCCAGTATACCAGAGCTGAAAGTCTCCTCTTTAGTTTTATATGACATGTGAGAGAAATTGTCTATATACGTTAAGGTATGAGATGTCAGGGCCCTGAGAGCAACAAAAGGCCCCAGTGATCCTAATCAGCCTCCCCTGTAGACCCACATCCACACCCACATCCTTCCAAGCTCCCAGCTCACCTTCCTACACGGCGCAGACTCCTGCACTACCTCTGGGATCCTAAAATATTAATTTCTGTTGCTTGTTTCTCTGAAGTATTTGAGTAAAACACCTTAAAATGATAAGATTTGTGGCCAGACTGTTTTTGTTTATATGATGCTTATATCCTTAGTCTACAGTAAGATGCAGCATCCTGTAGTCTCCAAAAGACTGAGATTTAAAATCCACATGAGTATTACTCTATTCTGAAATCTGTTCTGCACCAAATCCCTTGGATAGCAGTATAACATTTCACAGAAATTTTTTATTTATTTACTTCTCAGTATAGAATTACTCAGTAATGTAAGGTAGAGATAAACACCTTTGTGACGAAAAGTCACTAAAATGTCCCTGGCTGGTTAATAATTACATTTGAAAAAAGAGGAAAAATTTGGGATAGCATGGCAGGTGGCAAAGGCCCCAGGAGCTTCCCCTTTCATCTGGCTATCATTTTCATTCTGCAAGAGCATATGAGTGAGAGTGTGTGCTCCAGGGAACCATGTGGAATGAAATAATCCTCTACAGAAATGGAGTGTAATAAGGCTAGCCACTGGGCAGTAAAATGTCAGTGTCTGTCTGACAGTTTGGGAGTTCAGTTGCCTAGATATTTCAACAGTTTTGGACCTCCATGATGCCAAATAAATGGGGTTATGGAAGAATTCCCTTCTCTATTTCATTTTCTTGCCTAAAGACATTCCTGTCTCAGGTTAGACAGATCCCTGCTTGTCAGTCACTTCTGACTTCACTTGAAGCCACATAAAATGGTACATAGGGAAGCAGTATCAGACTCAAGCAGAAATGACTGAATGCTTGACTTGGTATCAGGCCATATGCACCTTGGTTTGAGATATATTAGCGATCCCAAACAGTCCTGAAGCCTTTGACAGTCTGATGCTGAAACAAGTAGCAGCACATGGCCTGTGTCTATATCGTTAACCTTTCACAAGCTACAGCACAGAGCAGTCATGCAAAATAGCCTGATCAGTGGTAACTCCTAAATGGTGCTGAGGAACTGTTCAGAAGCATGTGATTTAGCCTGAATCAAAGCAATGCCAGGGATCATCCTAAGAGTTTCAAAGTGGCCAATAAAGAGCCTGCTGAAAGATGTGCTCCTTGTCAGAAACAAGATGCCGAAGTGGCTCTGTCAGCTGTGTCTTTCATTTGCTATAATGAGTGAGCTAACAGGTGGGTATGGATTAACAGGAAGGGCAAACTTGTTCCTCGAAATGGCACATGTCAACATACCTATTTCATGGCCATGGCCCAGAAAGGCAGCTCTGCAGTGATTTCTGTCCAATGACCCATGAGTATATGCTCACTTCTCAACAGGGATCACTGTATCAGTACATGTGTGAAGTATGTTTTCTGGCAGAGGTACCAGTATTTGGTAATTCAGGGGACTAAATTTTATACACTTTATTGCTCTATTAATGAGAAGCCTACAAATAGCTTCATTGTTCCAGTCACAATTATACAAGGAATCACTGCCCTTTCTTCTGCAAAATAATGCAACAACTTACAGAACTTAATATTGCATTGTGGATTTTAAAATAAAATAAAAGATTAATTTAATTTAAAATTTAAATGTTACTGACATGAATTATTTCCAGGTTTCCCTTTCACACAGAAAATAACTCTCTAATTTTTTTTTTCTTGTGTTGGCTTTTACTTTTTCCTGAAATCAGTCTATCCTTCCTAATTATGAATGCTTTCAATTTTTTGTTCACCTTTTATGCTTCTCTGTCACTGTTAAATCTCCAGTGTAATGTATAAGTTTATGTGCTGTAAGGTGTATACGCCTTACTTAAATTAACAACAACAAAAAAAAATTATAATGGAGACATTAGAGACATGGAATTGACCATACTTCCCATCCAGCATCTCCTTTGACGCATTGATTAATTAAGGTGCAGATGCTCCTCATCTGAGGTACTCCTCATACTGCAGTCTGTACTATGTTCTCCCATGTTGGTATATAGTGGACCATTTTGTGTAATAGTCTCTCTGTTGCTATAGAAAAATGCTCTGTTTCATTTGCAGAAGCAAATATTACCTCCAAACCACAGCTCATCATGAAATAAGAACTAGCTCTTTTAATGAATATCACTAAGTTCCAAAAGGAGAATGCAATTTCTATCTTTGTAGAGAGAACATGAATATATAGAGAGTGTTTGGCAACTCTAGGAGCTGGACATCTTAACCAGGACAACACAGAGACCAAGTTTCAACACAGATCTTTTAAGTTCATATTTCTTCATTGGCAGTTATGTAGCTCAGCTCTGGAATATACTTGTATTATACTTGAAAATTCAACTCCTCTACTACTAATAATAAAGGATATAGCTGAATATATCCAACTTTACTGATTTGCAACCAACCTGATCCTTAATGTTCATGAATCTAAATGTATACAAGATGGGTTTATTAACATATTTATTTTGTATGTTTTGTGAGATCATGTGTAGTTTCTCACATACTGTGTGGAGTGGAAAGGGAAATTATCAGTGAAATGTTGTCTCTCCTTGGCCTATCACTCAAATTTTTATTTTTGTATCCCTTACTTCATTTTAGAAACTATAGTACTGAACCCCTTTCCTACATGGAAAGTACTAAATGAACCCTTAAAAGTCCTGAACATTTACAGTTAAAAAAAATCACAACACCTCTTCAACATCAGCCTTTTTTCTCTGCTGTGACAGATGGTACACATTTCTGTTTGGATTAGAAAAAATGTCATGTTAAGAAATATTTCCATGTAACTTTTATTTATGCTATTTGAAAACAAGCCCCAGTTTACCTGATCAGATTTATACAAAAAAAGCATTATTCCCAACAGTTCACTGCCCCAAACCTTGCTAAAACAAAACACTAACTTTCTTTTTGCCAAACAGCAGTGTCAATGAAGAGGCTAATAAGAGATAAATTCCTTCCTTTTAATGAACACTTTTAAGACAAATCAGTCATTATCAGATATTGCATGCTGTGGATCAGCTGTGAGGATGCTGAACGGCAGTCCAAAAACACTCACATTACTCTGCTGGTTTTTGCTGTGTGCTAGACTGCAAACATCTGACAGGATGGCAAACAAAGTATGTTCAAATAAACCAGGATGAATATCACCAAAAACTGGCATGCACATTAACCCAAAACAGCTGGCCGTCCAAATGATTGCTAATTCAGTTTTCATTATCACTGTTTTATTTTGCTTACTGAAACATTCTTTAGAAGGTTTTATAGAACCACAGGGGAGATGCAGGAGTTACATATTGGGGAAAATTCTATTACCATACCCAGTCTACTCTATTATACTGTTCCCTCCAGGAAAACAACAAAGTATTTTGCTAGTTAATAATTTTCTTCTCTTTTGCAGTAGGAATTACATGCTTATCTGAAGAAAGAGGATTAAATTGTAAATTTCATACTTTTTTATAAAGACCTGTCTCAATTCTGCTGGTGACAAATGCTCTGCTATCCTGGAGGAAGGAAATCAGTGTGAAACATTACAATGCAGTTTTTTGATTACCTAAATATCAAAGATGTTTTTCTTGTCATGTATGGGCTTTATTTCGTAAACACCAGTAAGTGTCAGAGTTGAAAATAAACAGATAGAATGGCACCTGCCTGTCAGATAAGATTGAAATGTAAACTTGGCACCACAGGGCATGAGGGAGGCTTTGTTGCACCCGGTTTAATGTCTTTTGTGCTAATGCAAAGACCAGTGACAAATGCTAAATAGCCTTTCCACAAAGCCATGCACAGGATTGTGCTTGGACAAGATATCACCTCTAGAATGATTGGAGATTGTTCTTCCTGCAAGTATTTTGTTCATATCTCCCCCATTTTGTTAATGTATCTGTATAAGCTTATACACCTTGAAGACCTGTATTCTTTGGGACATCACTCTCAGAAGAGTGAGTAATACACAGCAAAGTAACTTATTCCAAACCAATTCAGATTTCTTTCTTCTTCTTTCCAGAAGGAAAAATAGATAGGTCTATGGAGTGTGTAATTTTTTAAAAAAGCATTTTTTTCCCAGAAAAAGGAACAACAGCATAATGAAAGAAAAAATACATCACTGATGATGCTACTTCCAAATCAGTAAAATACACAGGTATATGTGCAATATCATCTCTGTTCTGTCTAAACATTCATCTGTCTATTCTTAGTTAAGGATCAATCACTGAACTAGCATTTCAGGGACAGACAGAATAAAGGAAGATTATCATCTGGAGAAAAAAAGAGGACTCTAAAGAGGGAACCTATTTAAACAGCTCTGCATAACATTGGTTCAGAAAATTACTGAGAATATTCCTTGCACTGGCCAAGACTCAGTTCAGCATGACAAGTAATAAACTCTATATAATATTTGAGTTCTAACGTTCTGTTAAAGCCCCCCTCTAATTACCTAGATATGTCAGGTGGTAAGTCTTGACATTCTGAATAAATCTGACATCAACAGATTTCTCCTCCTAGTTTTTATTTTAGTAAGTAAGCCATACAGCAGCTGTGAAGTTACTGATAATGAATATTAGGAAATAGGATTACTCAAGTGAGTTAAATCCTTCTGCCTTTTCATTATCTGCTATATAATACTCGAAAGTCATGTCCTGAATAGACACAGAACGAGTAACTGGAACATATACATATTTGATCCTTACATACATATTTGATCCTTATGCCTCTAGCTCAGTCACTGAACAAGGCTCAGTCCATGAGAAAACCTGGGATGACCACAGTATCTACGTGTTTATCTGTATTGTTTTGTTCAGAAACTCTCCAGTAGGTTGTGGGTGTTTAGATATATGCATGTTTGTGTGTGTAAGATTATTTTATGAAGAGTAGGCTGATCTTGTTTTGATTTGATGTGGGCTATTTTTTAGCATCTAGTCACAAATAGTTTGGTATCTAAAAATCCAGGAGACATTTACACTTGCAGTCCTGCAGAGCTCTTGAGTTACCATGAGGCTAATTTATAGACTTCCTGAACTGCCAAGCTGACTTACCTGTTCCTCTAGCATGCTTTCCCCTGTAGGAGGTATGCTGCTATTGGCCTTTTCTTCCCAAGCTTGTGTGATAACCACACTGGACTGGATCTACTGTAACTTCAAGTTTGACTACCTGGACATATAATCTACAGGGTATCAGGGAAATTCTTTCCAATAAAGCCAGTAACCTTTTTTCCCTGTTAAATTCAGATGGATTAAGTTATCCTTTTATCAACAAAGAGATCAGAGAAATATGCAAAGTATGCACTCATACTGCTAACTAAAAGTAGATCAGACATACAACAAATTGCATTTGATTCCGTTTCATAGCAATGCCTGTGTTAGTTACGTATTTATTATAAGGAATGCATCTCAGTCTGAAAAATTTCTGCCTTATTAAAGTGGTCTTTGTCATGGAATCATAACGTCTTGATGACAAACTTGTAGAAAATAAAAATAGCACATAATAAATAGCTTAAAACCACCTTTAAGGCTGATTAAACCTAGTATTTCTAAGTGTATAGGATCAGTAAGTGGAACTGTTTTTACTGGGATTCCACACAGAAATTTTTATTAAGTGTCTATATTAGACAGTGCTATGAACTGTATGCTAGACATACTTAGGTGTGGAATTGCAAGTAATGAGGAGGACAAGTGATCAGTTACCTGAGTCACTCTGAAACCAGAGTCAAAACCTACCAAAATGTATTTTAACACACTTCATTATGGGGAATGGCAAAGAAAACAAATAACTAGATCTATACCTACAGAAGAGGACACTATCTCAGAAAGTAATTATTCAGAAAGCTACTTGAAATCATCAAAGAACCTCCCCAATGTCATGTTTTAATCTCATACTGGAGCAAAAGGGCTAACACTGTTCATGTGAGAGAAGACTGTCAAGTTAAAGTAAGGAAATAATTTTAACTTAGTACGCAAGAAACAGATAGACTTCTGACAGGATGTGTCTACTGCCAGTGTTTACATTCAGACAAATATGAAAATACTGAAGATTGTTCAAAGAATGGCCATAAAAGGGCTCTGGGAATCAGAAAAACAGTCTTATTATCTGAGGCTTAAAGAATTTAATCCATTTAGCACATCTGCAGAGAAGGTTAAAGGTGATTTAATCAGAGTACAGCTCCTCATTCAAGTAAAAGAGATTTGATAGTGGGAGTGCTCAGTATTGCAGACAAAGACATAAGAACCTTCAATACTTTAAAGATGAACTTGGATGAATTCAAGCTTGAGAAATTAACTTTAAAGCACTAAGAGTAATTTATGTAAGAATAGATGTCACAGACACACCAGCATACTGACTTTTTGAGGGGCAGTCTAAATGTTGCAGTTAAATCCATGCAGCTTCTAGAAAAACTGAGAAAGAGAACAGGTTTATGGCTGTTTTTCCATTTCTGGATTTCAAATTTCAGACACTTAATTACTAATTCAGGAAAGGGAAGGGAGTTTATTTTGTAAGAGACATAAGTCAGAAAATGCAGCACTTTGGAAACTGATTTGATTTCCAGTGCTGCTGTGGCTTATGATCGACTGGCGCAGACTTGCATCTAATAAGATGGGAGCTTTACCTGTTGCTGAAAAATTTATCTGTATGGATTGTTGTGCTGAAGAGGGTATGAAATCTTCCTCTGATCGTTCTATCAGTCAGGATTGCTGTTTTCTGTCCCTCCATTCAGTTTTGTTGAAATTTACAAAAGTTTTAGTTGATTATTTTTGAAGGTTAGGACACAGTAAAAGGGATGGTAAGAGAAAGAATTGGAAAAAACATTTTCATTTTTTTAGAGACAATGTGACAGCAGTCTAGGAAAAGTTTTTGGCTTTCCTGCTCCTTTGTCAAACCAAGAGTATTAGAAACTCTCTAAAGTCTTTTGGTGACTTTCCTATTGATTTAATTTCGGAAATGTGAGAGTAAAGGGAAACTCTATAAAAGGCTGAGATAGATAATTGTCACCTTTCTCTTTGTTCCTAAAAGTTGATATATTCTCTGAGCAAACAAACTTCCCTTAAAGGGAATAATTTTCCCTTTCCCCAAACCACATTTATCAACGTCTTTATTATTATTATGTCTTCAATTTATGGGTCTTTTAGTCACATAGCAAAATGACAGATTTGGAGCTTACAATAAATTTGTCAATTTTATGCTGTGCTGACTGAATATTTCAGCAATGTCAACTCCAGTAGGTTGAATAATTATTTAAGAGCTACTGACCCTATTTAGTTTTGTGTAACCCAAATAACTGTTAAATGTCTGCAACAGATACTAGCAAGAAAAGTAAATTTGCAGATACACTGCTAGTGAAACTAATTATTGCTGATGTGAAAATAAGTGGCCCTCTTCAGGAACTCAGGATTATCTAAATAACCTTGTGTGGCAGTGCAGGTGGCTCCAGCCGCTCTGTCTCCTGAGAAGAACTCAGACAACCAGCTGTGGTGGTCAGCAACCCAAGCTTAGCATGTAACTTTGCAGTCATGGTGAGAACCCATGATTCCTTTGTTCTGCTGTTTCCATGATTTCCCCTGATCGGTTAATGTTTTTCCCTCCTTGATTTATGTATGAGGTTGTGTATATTCATTTCCCAAGTTTAATATGTATCTGTTCTAGAAAGTTCTTTGTTCCTCGATGCCCCATTGCTTCCTTCCCTAAATCCCTCCTTTGTGTTATTTCCATTGGTTCCCTTGCGCTCAACCCTGCCTCCTGTCATGTACCCCATTAGCTTTGTCCCTTACACCCACCTTTCCTATCCCCACTATAAAATCCCTGAACCCTTGTCAGATCCTCGGCTCTCCATCTCCTCCCCCCATCGTCTCACCTCAATAAATCTTCTGCGCAAAAATTACACGGAGAGTCCCCTCTCTCCCCCTTCTTTGCCTCTGCCTGCGTGCCTTCACACCCTGTTTAGGGTCAGCCCCCTCGGGTGAGGAGCGCACAGAAGCCTGCGCTTCTGTGTGTGGCTGTGCCTGCCATAGTGCAGTTGGGTTGTGGCTACACCTCCGGGCTCTCTTTGAGCTAGCACGCAAAAACCTGACGATCTTGCTGTTAATTTTTATTGATTCAAATTTTACCCAACACCAACAGTTAGCTAGAAATTGAGTTTTCTATGCAAGAGCAGACACCTCACCTGATGAATGCTGAAAGTATTATCATTTTGGTTTTGAAATTCTTCCAAAAGAGAGTTAATTAACATTACATCCATTGGCATAATGTTGCTTTCTGTCATATTGCTTGCTTGCAGTACTCTAACTGCAAAAGTCTACCCCAGCTGAATGTATTCACCTTCTGCCTTTTAGCACATGAGTGTTTGCCAACTCTTTGGTTCAGCCATTTACTGCTAATTTTTTACATGGGGTGGCTAGTCACATGAGTCTCATGGGATTGTTTCTGCTTGGTAACTCAATGAATTTTTCAGAAGAAGGTTGTATTATGGATTTTTAGTACAGGAGATTCATAAGAAAAACCATGGTTTTCCAAATCAATGAAATTTTTAGAATCACATGGCTATGCATTCAAGGAATGCCTAAGAATGCCTGGAATATAATACATGCTAAGTTTTAATTCACAGATCTACATGTATATTATGATTATCTTGTTCATACATCTTAAGCATAGTAAATGCCACAATTTATTTGTCAGTAAAATATGAACTTGAAAAGCTTTTTTAATTCATACAGTGCTAGGCAAAATTCTTTATGCTTTACCTAGAAGCAAGGTTTTGGAAATGCCTCACTGAAATCCTCTTGGTTTTCTTTGCAGGGGCAAGAAGTTGTTAAAGACTGAATAGCAGTCTTATTTTTGTACTGCATTTGCAGTTCACTTATTCTCTTACCTAGGAAAACCAATTCAAAGTTTCAAATGTTAGAGATGTGCAGATCTACACTAACCACTGTCCACAAGTCTAAGTTCCTTGGAAATATTAGAGGGACAATGTGAAATTTCCTGATTTAAAAAAAAAAAAATCTGCTTCCAATGAAAATAAACATTGTACTAGTGCCAAGAGTATATTGAAATAATTATTCTTAAGGGAAACATTTTAAAAGAGCTTGGACTCAGTAAAGACAAAGAACAGTTTTCCTGAAAAATCAAGGCCAATCATACTAAAAGGAATGAGAAAGAAAATAATATACATTCAGTATCATGGGGGTTTTTTAAATCTTGATTTGTATGCCAGAAATGATCACAGTGGCTTATGAAATACATGCATATTTTCCCCTTAAAAATATTCATTTTACTCCAGTGCACCTTGAAACTTATCCTTGGGAATTGAAATTGACCCAATAGACCACCAAGCCTTTCAAAAATAAATGCAAAGCTAAGATGGTTTAGTCTATACTAGTGTGTTCTACTTCTGTTCTCAAATAATGAACAGGTTGATGCAAACTATTGTTGCAAGACAAATATATACACATGTGGATACCTTTTTCCACAAAGATGAGTCAAGGAAAAAATACATCTATCTAATTGAATAAAAATAAGAGCAAATTTAGTCTACAGTATTAAGGTTCTGGTTTCCTATCATTTTACATCTGTTTTATATAGGTCAAAAAATGAGTCATAGTCATGGGACTCAATGCATATTTAGCTTACACTTTTTTATGTAATCTGAAAGATTTAGTTTATTCATAACTAAAACTGAATGCTGAGCAGCTAAATGGAGCCTCTAGAAAAGTGAAGGAAGGAAAATAAATTTCCTTAGAGGTACGAGCTGGTCCAATATAGAATAAGATTTTAAAACATTTTATTACACTTTTTTTTTTAAATTTGACTTTGTAAGATTAAGCCTTCAATCCAAAGAAAATAAAACATATGCATGCATAATTATTATGTATCAGAATATAAAGATACATTCTTATCCACTTGCTCCATTCCTTTTTTCCCCCTCAAAATTTGGAAAGCTACTGAACATTTACAAGATTGGTCAGGGGATCACGTCTGTAAAATATTGAATTTCCACAGAGCCTATACAGAGTCACAGCCATCGGTTTGACATATAAGCTGCTGTGAGGTGAAGTGTTTTGTGGAGTTTACACAGAGGCCAAGAGCAGAGGACAGACAGGCAATCAGCATGTCTTGTTAACTGGCCAAATTACTGTGTACAAAACTGGCAGAATCCCAGAAAGGAATGCAGAAGATAGCTTAAAATGCTGTAATAGAAGAATGTAAGAAAATTGACACAGGAAAATCACAGTTCAGATATGAAATGGACAGTCAGAGAAAGACATGCTTCATTACTGCCTCTATTGAAAAATTTCTTGTTCAGTTTTCAAAGCCTATTTTCCCCCTGTAATACAGGGAGGTTACATATGAGAAGCTTTTATGTCAACTTTTAGTGTTTAGAAAAAGAGGCATCTTTCTGGATATGTGAAACATGGTTTAATCCTGAAACTGTAATAACATCATTAACAGTTGGTTGTGACAATGTTAGTCAAGAAACGTTTGTTCGAGACTTGTTTAAAGTGGAATTTTAGTCAGAAAAAGAGGGAAATATGAGGCAGATAATGCAGAACAATGTGAATGCACCTTGCAGAGATTCTGTCCAGTGCTGAAACACTTTTCAACATTAGCCAAAGAACCCTTCTTAGAACTACCCAGGAGCACAGTGAGTTAATAACAAGAAGGAATGACGTTTGAGAAGAAAGTTAATGCATTGATAAGAAAGTTCAGTGAGAATAGCTCTGCCTTTAAGAAGCTTTCACGGATATTAATCACAACAAATTTTACTTTCCCACTTGGTGTCCTATCATTTGAGCACTCTGTAGAGGTGGAAGTGCAGGTCCCTGTTTGATGAATGTGTTGTTTTTAGAGTCATTTTTCTATCAAGAGATTACTTGCTCTCTCCTATCCTACTTGCCAATATTCAAATAAGCAGAAGAGCAATAGGAGCAATTAGGATTTAAATGATGTCTGAAAAAAATGCAGATTCTTTTTTCCAGCATTTGAAACATGAAGAAACCTATAAATCTTGAAAAGGAATTCACCTTTGGGCAGGATGATCTTTATCTGCCAGTTTATTTCTTTGAACAGCAATTTTGGCCCAAGAATATTTTGTGTAATTTTTTATAACTTGTTCTCTGTTGACAGACCTGGTGATAAAACACATCCTGGACTTTAAGAATTTAAATTCAGGGCAAAATAGTTTTGACATCAAGAAGGGAGAATCAGTTCATATGAGTGACATGAAATTGAGGTGTTTGTGTGAGGATGATTGCACATTTGCTCATTGCTCAAGCTCTTTACATTCAGATGAGATGTTAACCTAAATGTTGTCATCTGAAGGTATGGGAAATGCCCTCAGATATCTGAGATATTTGCACAGGACTGGTGGAAAAAAGACATGGCCAAGAAAAGATCTGCACTTTTATGGAAAGATTGAAACTGGACCTGTGCGACTGAGTCTACATCTTCATTTAGTGAAATGGGAACTTGTGCATTTTATTCTGTAGGGTGTTCCAACTTTATGTAATTAAACTGGGGCTGAATCCCATTGTGCCTGTTTGCAGCAGCAGAAGTTGCTGTGTCTCAAAAGAAACACTTAAGTTTTGAAGTTTGGCTTCACTTGAGTTAAGAAAAAATTAAGCACATACAAAACAGGTAAACACCAGCAAGATAAAGGTAAACTGACTACAGTTTGATTGTTTTGATTTTAATGTGACACAAACAGTACTGGATTTTCATTAAAATTTACAAAAGAATGGCAAAGGTTACAAGCAGTTCAGACCAATAATACAACCTCATTAACAAATTCCTTTTATATGTTTAACCATATTCATTTAGCATTCAGTTAATAAGAACTGCAGGGTTCTCTTGAACCTGTCACTAGTGATTTATTAAGTCCATTTTATATTCATCTGTTTACAGATCAAACATGCAGAAGATGAATTCAACAGTATTGAGCACATTTAACAAAAAAAGAAAAGAGGAGGATTGGATATTTAACTTTTAGGTTACACGATTTCAGCAGGAAGACAGTAATTAAATTTAAGCTACTGGTTTGATCAAGGATAAATGCTCTATGGCTCTTAAATACCTCTGAAATCAATACACCTATTTAGAACAATAGTTCTGAAAAAACCTGGCATTGTCTTGGCAGTGAACTGAGGTTTCACTATGTGTGTGATTTGCAAAAGTGAAAATTTGAAACCAGCTCTGTTGAAAACTGATTTCTGACATGCAGGTAAGAAACACCAGTGAATCAGACATTGTGCATGCTGGAATCACCCCTTGAATAAAAAAAACAGAAATAAGGGTTTAAAAATGTTGAGTCTCCCAGTTACCACCAAAGCACTTCTGTCTCTTACCAGATTTATTACGCACTTCAGAGCAGCAGCTGCAAAAACTGCTAAACTACCATTTAAATATCAACAGCAAAATTTATGAAAATTCATGAAAAGATGTCTTAATTTTACAATGATTTGCATGGTAATGAAAAATGCAGTTCTTGGGGGATTTAAAATTTTTATTACTTTGAACATTACTTTGAACATATTTTCCATTGGAAAAATATTTTCAACTTTAAAAAAAGTATAAACTTTTATTTGAAATGTCATAAAATCTGGATGTTGTATGAAACTTTTGCAAGAAAAAAATTCTATTCTTTTGAAATTTCCTTATATGTTCAGTTTTTCAGTGCCAGATCTGATAGTCACTCCTGGAGGAAACATGAACTTGCAGCTGAAAAGAACTCACCTCTCCAGCAGAAGCTGATGATGTGAACACACCACTACAGAAACACATTTGCACACATTTTATTTATCAATTGGATAATAACATACGGTATTTCTTTTGTTGTTAGTGGGTAGTCTTCTGTTTTATGGTTTGATCTTATATAATGTTTCCTGGTTAAACTGGGATAATAACATCAATGGGACATCGAAACAGGTGTCATTGGGAGATTATTTTGCCTGTTTGGGATACAAATACAGTGTTCACATAATGTTGCCTCTGAGACATTATGGAAATGCAATCCTCTCAGCAATGACTAAACAACACTTTAAAACAAGTACTATTTATAAGCTAACTAATTTAAACACATTGTCTATACTATAGTTTCATCTTTATTAGTGCTTAGGTATGCTGGTATAAATACATGGATATTATGAGACAAGTATAATAACATATCATTAAAAATACCCTTTCTAATAGGCTGAATTAAAACTAGAGAACAATGGAACCTTGTTAAAAAAAAACCCCTCTATTTATGCTTGGAAACAAGATTTGACAGAGGGGCAAATCAGCTACTTCCTGGCTAGCAAAATTGGTATGCTGGAAACTCAAAATACGGTTACAAATTTATGCTATTAAGGAAAGAATATCTTTGAACTAACTGGAAAGAAAATACCACATTAACTTTAGAGTAGATACTGGTATATAGTTAGACTTTGTAAAGGTAACAGAGGGAGCACATGCACCACGTAAAGATAATAGAGAAAGCAAAATTACCCTGGCATCAGACCGTAAAAGAAATTCCAGATCACTGGTACATGATTGCCTAGTGTTTCCTGGTGACACCTTGGGTGTTTGTCAACCCACCAATACACATCTCCTCTATCTCTGCCAAAAGCTCCCCCTCCCATTAAATCAACACTAAGATAAACATTTAATATCTAACCTCACTTCATTTTTTTCCTCTTTTCATCCTGAATGTGAGAAAAGACAAAAAGAAGCATCATGTCTGGCTTCAACAAGTCTGGGCAACAATGTGCAGCAGAATATGCTTGGGAGTGTGCCTTTATTTTAAAGAATAAACTGAGTCACCATGTTTCTATCTAAAATGCACTTTAGGTAATTTCTCAAAATATTCAGATATGTCCTTTTTAAATGTATTCCTCCAGCTTTTATCCCTCTGTTGCAGTGGGATTCATAGCTCACAGTACAGTCATATGTAGTGTAATGCTTTATTAGTGTCACAGATTTTACAAACAAGGAAAAATACTTCAAAGAGCAACTCCTAACAGCACAGAAGTATTAAAAAAGAGTTATGTGGTCTTGCGGTTTATTTTGGTTTGAATTGCATTGTGAGAGCACTTGGTGATTAATTTGAAGAGAATAAGACTTCCTGGAGAAATTTTTTTTCACCCAATGGCAAAATGTTAAAAAAAAAAGGGGGTCATGAAAGTAAATACAAATATAAAATTTATGTTCTTCAAAATATACAAAGATACAGTGTGCAATGTTGTGAAAGCATAAAAACATTTTAAGAAAGAAATCATAAGAATAAGGTTTTGTTTACTTCATGAAAAATGAACAGAGGATGCATCATTTCATAACAGTACATTCAAACAAAGGCTCAAGTTAAACACAGAGAAACTGGGAAATATCCTGTTATCACAAATATTACACAATGTGGTCATTAGAAATAACATGAACAACAACAGATTATAAACTCAAACTCAACAAGGAGTAGTCACATAAGAACCTAAGTAAGATTAGATAAAACTTAAAAATATAAAGAAGTATGACATTCACATCTGGTGTCTGAATGAAATGAGGACAACAGTTATCACTTCTCAGACTGTCATATATAAAAGATGTATGGAACTTGAAAAGTTGAAAAAACCTTTGTCCTTTTTAAGGATGCTGCTAAATTCAATCAAATAATGTGTTCAACAGCTTCTGATATGGAAGATGAAAAGTTTCAGGGTGTTTCATTATGGGTATAAGAACTCACCAGAAAATAAACCCCCTTGCACTCCAGCTGGTCCTCAGAGATCAGAGGAACTGGGTGCTGCTGAACTTAATTTCTGATTATAGCCAATTTAGCACCGTAAATCTGGTTGAGTTCAAAAGAAAAACTTGCATGAGCACAGATGCACAAACAGTGCAGCTTACCTATACTGCACTATAGGTATGATCACATTCAATGAGGACTTTGCATGATCCAGATTCATGACTAGTATGGCTTATTGAAACAGGAAAGCAGCTTCAGGATTGCTGGTGATAAATACACTAAGTACAGAGTGCTAATGTGTGTTACAACAGAAAGTATAGTAACACAGATTCTAATAGCTCCATGTGCATATACATGAATTCTCGCGTATGCTCCAACTCACTTGCAGGCACAAAGCTCACCAACGGGTGTCCCTTCAGGAGAGGAAAGACACAGCCTATTGACACCTCCTGAGCAGGCATATTTTCCCTGCCTGCCTTTTCCATCCTGAAACTCCCCTTTCAGCACTAACAGCACTGGTATGTGCTGTCTTGTGTCAGTGTTGGAATACACCTTAGTATTCAACAAGTTTTGTTTGGCCTCTCACACTACTTATAAATTAGTTCCTTACATTTGAGGAGTTAATAGTTTTGATTAATACATCAGAGCACCTGACCACACAGTCATAAATAATTCTTTGAAGCATTACAAAGTTCCTATAATTGTATTTCCTGTAATGCATTGTCCCCCTACACTGTATTTTCTAAACTGGGGAGTTTTGGTGTTGCATTAGTTGGTCTTCTTTATTTCAATGACTGAGCACTAATGATGGAAAATTGCTGAGAGATACTTGGGCTAAAATATTAAAGACCAATTTTTAAGAATTTGCTTCACCCAAGGAATTTTCTGTTTCTTTGACTTTGGGGTGTTTTTTTATATTTTGGGAAGTTGAGTCCATACAATTTAAATTTTTATCTCAGAAATAGCTAAAACAGTTAAGAAGGGGAAGACAGAACTACACTCTGTTTCAAGCTGGCATTCATTCATAAAGATTCAGCCTGAACAGCTTAGCATCTGTTAATGATTTTTTGTTAATAACTTTAGTTATTTACACTCAACTTCATTGCATAGCTAGTCTGGGCCATTGACAACTGACACTGAAATGCTCCTGGTCAAGCTTTCCAGTGACAAACCTCGAAATTAATTTGTTACTAATTATGAACTCTCAATGCCCATTTTCACTTGTGCACTTCACTGCCATTGTAGTGTGAAAAAGTTTGAAGTGTGTCAGTTCTCAGGTGAAATAAGTTTTATCTTTACATTCAAAAAGTTAAATTCTAGCCCAAATTAAGAAGTGTTTGGATGTAGAGCTAGATACCCAGCATGTTAATCTTGTATGAATTTGAAATTAAAGCAAAAATAGACCCAGGAGATTTTAAAAAGCAAGCAATCAACAAATGAACAAAACTAAACTGAAAAAACCAAAACAACAAACCAAACAAAAAACACCACCCCACAAGAAAAAAAGAAACAAACAAATTACTAAAACCCCCTATTTGTGCTCTATTGTAGCTGAAAGTTTGTTTTAAATATAGATTGAAAGATTATCTCTGTTCAAAATACTTGCTAATTCACACCGTCCTCAAAATCACTACCCCGGTCTAGATAAGGTCTCCGTTCTCTCTCCACCCTCACATCTCTGCACAAATAAAGGAATGAGATTTGCATATTCTGTAGCGTCAGAAGAAAAGTAAGTGGCTCTTTTTATTCTATTTTTTTTCTTTTTCACTCAAGAAAGAAAATTTCAGAAACCAAGCAAAGACAAACTCAACTTTTCTGCCTTCTTAATTGGGGATAACTGAAGTAGGACAACATATGGACTGTAGTGCATAAAAAAATGAACAGTATTAAAATGATGTTGCCTGCTCCTAATCTGATGCTATAAGTGGCCAAGTTTAATCAACACATCTATTTGGAATCCATGCCTGTAGCATTAGGAGATCTTGATTCCTTTTTCCAAAGCATTAACCAAGATAACACGGACAGAAGTAGTGTAGAATGTCATTAGCAGAAATATGGACATGGATTAATAGGTGATGACTTACATGGAACTTAATCTGCTGATTTTCAAAATGACATTGGAAATCTGTCACCTATTTCTTGGGTTACCTTCAGGTTATGTGTAAACAGATTTTCAATTATGAAATCACATTCCTTATTGTTGGAAGGCAACATGGGAGTACTCCAGTACATCCACCTGATCAAAGCAGAATCAACCTTGAATTCAGACGAGATTGTGTAGGACTTTCTCTGATCAGTTTTTGCAAACTCCAAGAACAATCTCCCAGGGCACTCTGTCACAATGCTTAATTACCCTCATAGTGATTTTTTTTTTTTTTTAATAGCCATTTGTACCTTTGTTGTTGTAATTTATGACCAGTGTCTTGTTTTCCTGCTTCAGTAGGCTTGTGATTTCTAGTCCTGTCTTCTTAATAACATCCACCTACAGACTGGCAGACTGCTGTTATGTATCCCTGAAGCTGCCTCTTTTCATGATGAACAAGACTAGAATCTCAGCCTCTCTGGGTGAGTGCTCCAGCTTCCAAACAGCTTGGGGCCCTCCACTGAAATTGCACTAGTTTGTCGGTTTCTTTCTTGAATTGTGGGGCCCAAAACTGGACACTATTCGAGATGCAAGTGTAAAGTCAAGTAATTAGTGTCAAACCCATCTTGCTTCCACTTCTTCTATACTGCCTCTTTGCATCAGACTTTAGTAACTTGTTTTCCTGAGCATTGAGACGCACAGGATATGCGCTTGGAGGAGGTTGCTCTTTAACACGTGTTGGGCTCCTTAGTCCCTCAGAACTGCTGTCACATGACCACATCCGTCAGTTCCTTTAGAAACTGAGTTTTGTTACCATCCTGGCAAACAGAAACTGCTTTCCAATTTACCAGTCCACCTGCTGTTTGGGGCAATCTGTTAAAGAATAATGTCTAAAGAATGAGACAACCCCTTTGTGAAAGTATTTTAAACACGGGCTTTAAAAAAGTCTTGAGCCATGAGACATTTAAATGTTGAGGTTTATCTTTTTGATCATCTAAGTGATTCATAGAATAGATTCAAGAATGTGTATGCAATTGAGACCTATCTCATCAGGCAACACAAGATAGTGTGGAGCACATGACTAGCACAGCAAGATCCTCCTCCACCTTCAGTATGAAAATCAAACTTCATTCATGGGTCATTTAATATCTGTGTGCAGAGATAAATATATTTTAAGCATCACTGAGCCAAAGTCTTAAGTAACAAAATTTCCTTTCCATTTCAGACAGCCTCAATCCCTTGAAAGGCACATTATGTACACTTTATTCTGGTTAATAACTGCAGTTGCAGGTCACAAATGATTAAAATAAGCCTCAGTAACTTCCAGTTCATTAAGGCAACCAAAGTACCAGAAAAATATTTGGCTCCTTCACAAGGCTTAGACACTCCTAAAATATTTTTTGGCTTTGAACTCCAGTTAGTATTACAAAACTGTAAAGCAGCCCTATTAATTGTTAATTACCGGTTTTCAAATACTAAAATATGCATATATGTGCTGATACATATATACACAGATACACAAGCACACACATTTATCTTGGCAACCCTCTTTTTAATTGAACACCTGGTTAACTGGAAGATAGGTTTTCTTGTAATCTCTCATTTGCATTTGGCTCAAAACTTGAAGTAGGTTTGAAGTAGGTTTTAAATTCTCTGAAATTATATATTCTATCCTCAGGCATCTTACTTCACAGAATACTCTCCTGCAAAGGAGAGGAAGAGGAAATTAGAAATACAGAACTGCAATGCAAAAAAGTGTGGTTACGTAAAAAATTATTATATTTAAACCATACGGATATTATATTGTTAGCTAAAAATATCATCAAGAGCTCTATCTGTCTAGAGTTGAAAAGGTAAGGGTTTGTAAAAGCTTTTTATTCAGCAAGAGTAAAACACTTTATTTTTAAAAGTGGGACTTGAGCTTTGAAATAAATGTAATATGCAGATAAGCAGAGACCAATCATTACACTCCAAACTAATTTTTGCAAGGAGAGGGAAACTTGCTAAGTTCTTTTCTCAATGTTAAAGCATTTTATATTACATGATTGCAAAATTCCCCCTGTCTTTCCTGACTTCACCATTTAAATAGCTTTTTCTTATATAGGTTATGCAGTCCTATATTAGAAGAAAAAATCCCTAGTAATCCTGAAAAGTCATTTTTTATCTGTTTTTCCATTCATAAAAATTTCATTTGAATGTAAATCACATCATAAAGTTGTATTTCCAACTTGCATATTTTAAAAAAATCAGGATTTTTATGTAATGGTGGTCTGTAATTCATTACCTCCATACCTGAACAAAACTGAGGTAAAAGGGACTATTCTATAGCAGGATGCTTCTGCTGGTCTGTGTAAAGCTATATAGTGAAATATGGTTGGTTTTTTTAAAAATCCCAGGGAAGTTTCACAAATGCCCAGGACAAATATAGAATGCTGTGATAACTTCAAATGAATATAGCAGTGTGTAAATGGCTAATGAAATTAACAAGATTTTCTAATAATCATCTAATACAAAAGAATAAACAATTAACCTAATAAAGGGCCACTACATCAAAAGATTTTGAGAAATAACCCTTGAATTTGTTGTCATATACCACATCACCCTTTCTTCTTTTAGGCATTTAATTAATCAACCAGTGTTCTGGAAAAAAGGTAATTCTAGGAATTGTATGCTGTATTTTGCTATGCTGCTAATTAGTGCTGATCAGTATAATTCAATTAAAATTTTGCAACCTGTAATTAAAAGAGCTAGGTGCATCCACAATATATTAGAGCCTCCTTTAGATGTAGCTTCAGGCTTCCTGGGAATTTCCTGGGATAGATCTCTGTGAAGAAAGCAAGGGGAACAAAATTTTATTTCACAGTTTAACTTCTTCTTTCATAATATAATCTTATTAACTATTTTCTCATTTCTTTATTATGGTAAAAAATTGTCAGAAGTTTACTATCCAATTCTCTCCCTCTCTGTCTCTCTTTTTTTCGAAGAATGATTATGTACCAAAAAGACTAAAAACCTGATTTAACAGAGTGTTTCTATACAACTGAATGACAAAGTACATCTAACAAGAGATGATGTCGTGGGCTGACCCTGGCTAGATATCAGGTGTCCACCAAAGCCTCTGTATCGCTCTGCTCTCTAGCTGGACAGCAGAGACGAAATACAACAAAAGGCTCTTGGGTCAGGCTAAAGACAGGGAGAGATCACTCACCAACTGTCATCACCAGCAAAACAGACTGAACTTGTGGAAATTAGTTTAATTTATTACTGATCCTAGAAGAGTGGTATCGAGCCCCTTAAGATTGAGCCCTTCAAGATTTGAATCAAACTTTTCGATTTTTTATAACTGTTAATAATTAGCTGCATCTAGAGAGTTATGGCTAAGCAATTGCATAGTGAATAGTGTCTGCTTGGCTAATCTTTTGTTTAAAGGAAAAGGGAAGATAATTCCAAGAAAAATGGGTTGTCTTGATGATAGCCACCAGGACTGAAGTAAGAAGAACTGAGAAGTAATTGGGGAAAGGTAATTTCAGCAGTGGGAGATCATGATCACCAACTCATTGACCACCTACTCAGAATGAACCCCAGAATCAAAAGGAAGAGCTGGTCATGAGGACTAATTAGGATGAGAGGTAAGAGATACAACTAGAAAAGAGGAGTTTGAGTACTATTAAAATAATATTATGTTATCTGTAACTAATAAATGTTGATAACATCTTTTTGTTAAAATGTATAAAATAGTGTATAAAATATTGATTTCACTTCACTGCAAAGTGCCCCGGGCTCCAGAGCACTGGCCCCAACTTACAGGGTGGCCCTGGTCCCCAAGGCCTACAGAGGCTCCTTCTCTCCAATTCTGGGGCACTCCCCACTAAAGGGGCCTCTGCCTCACCCTCGGAATGGCCAGGGAGTACTTGTTCCTGTCACCTAGCTGAAGGTCCTGCTCACAGGGACCTGGGGCTACTCCTGGAGACAAAGGGCTCCACAAAGCCATGATACATGCCCTGAGTTCAGGGAGGCACTCGGGCAGGTCACCATCAGGACTGGCAGCCACACAGCATAGGCAGAGACCCAGGCCCACACTACCACATTTCCAGGGTAAAGAAGAAGATGCAGTACTGTACACACTTCATCCTATTTGTAGCTCTGTCAGACAGTGGAATGGTTCAGCTCTTTCATTTTGCTACATCCAGCCAGACTTAGTACTGAACATCTGGCGACTGGAACACCTAGCTACCTTTTTGTCCTTGATCTCTTTAGCTATATCATTAGAGCACTCCTTTTTAGCAATGACCTTGTGGATTTTTTGAACAGTTCTTTTATCTTTCAGAACCACTTTCCCTTCTCCAATATCCTCCAATTCCTCTAGATGAGGAATTAATTCTTCATCTTTTCTGGCTTTAATTCCTCCTTCAGGAAAATTGAGGAAGATTACTAATAATATAATAAATGACAAGCAATGATACTTGATTTTAAATAGCAACACAACATCTTTCAGTAATTTAAAATGTCCAGTTTATCCAAAGCATATTTTCTTTAGCTGTGTTACACAGTGAGGTTTCTGGCATTCTCTGTCTCCAATCCAGTTTACTGTGATCTAAATGCACTCTTTTATATGTTAATGTTTCCTAAAGGATCATCCAGATTCTTATTCCGTAATCTGCACTTCTCATGCACATCTTCTCTGTGCTCCATCACCTCTACCCTCTCCACCTGTGGCAGTGGTTGTGTGGAAGGCAGTAGTGGCTGACTCTCACACATAGGCAGAATCCTACAGTTTGTGAGACTCTCTGTTGGGGACCCTCTAATTTGATGGCAAGTACATCATGACTGGTGGGCTATGTAAACTTGTTTTACTAACTGGATCTGAGAAATCCTAGTCTTTCAATTTTTTTTCAAAAGTGTCTGATGCTAAACTATTTCTTTAACTATAAGAGGAAAATGTGATCTCCTTTCTCGTAACTTTTATCACACATTTAAACAGGCTTCCAAACTCTTCCAATTTGAATTTTCAATCTGCCAAAAAATAGGATACCAAATGTAAAATAAAATAGTATTAAATTTTATGGAATTAATGGGTCATCTGGCTGAAGATTAAAAGCAGCAGTTTATATTTCCAAGAAAAATCTGAACTGTCATGAAGAAAAATCATCTCTTAATGCAGGAATTAGATTTTCAGTTCTGGAGGTCTCATTTTTTCAGCAATTTTACTGTAAAGTGAAGTTTTAATATATAGTGAGGTAAGATAAATAAAGAACCCTGCAAAGTGTTTCAAGCATTTTCTAAAGTGTAACAAATTCCTCAGAACTGTCCTTGAACAAAAGGAATGAGCTATGCTGCGTGTCAAATGGAATAAAAGACTTTGTTCTAATGTTATCCAGAAGAATCCTTGGTCCATATGTTTTCCTTTGAACACACTGTGAATTAACATTTGCACACAGCAGTAAACATGTATAGCAATCAGCCTTGACAGTTCCTATGCAATTGTAAAATACTGTAAATGGTATATGTATATACTACTAAACTGTATATGTAAATTGTATGTGCTCTTGGATGTAAACTGTCATTGTATTTTACTGTACACTGCCTGGCATGTATTCTTATACTCTCATGTACTCTATACCATGGCAACAATACTTCAGGAAAGGTTTCTGTCTTAACGTGACCTTGAACTAAGATCAGAGGAAAATTAGAACAAGCACAGATAATATATGATAAATAATATATTTTTATCAAATTAATGGAAATGAGAAAAGCAAATATTTAAAAAATTAGATACTTCTGAGGTCAAACAACGTCTTAATAAATTGAACAAACCATGGCAGCTTACTTTTCTTAGAAGTTTTCTTTCCAAGCTTCATTCAATATTCTTTTAGATTTCCTAGAACAGTCCAGCAGCCATTAGTTTTTTTCTCTGCCAAGGGTTGATAGATTTCATGATTTATTATTGCAATTGGTTTTTATCACAGACTGCTGTGCAATGACAAGCATCAGTCTAGAGTGCAGTGTGAAGGTTTGTATTTTTACTTTTTTTAGAAACAAAGTGGGGAAAGAAAATTAAGGTTGCTTTATGTCAGCGAAATATATTTATGGTTTCAACTTTATACAGCCATCTGAACCTTAGTGTGATAAATTATTCTGCCTGTGTCTTGTTCTCTACATAAAATAAGATTATAAAATCTTAAGTCTGGTGGGTCTGGCTTTCTAATAACAATTTAGCTAAGAAAAAAATATCCTTTAGTTTTAATATTCCCCCCAAAATTTAACAGTCCCAAGTCCAGTGTTCAGATAAGATACAGTATCATGTCTTTTTTTCTGCTGTTAAATCTGAAAATATAAATATTGTCTGTCTTACAAGAAAGAATCTGGATAATCCAATTTTCTAATATATCCTAGAATTGTAATCCATACTTCATTTCTATGGTGACATTTATGATGCTAGTTCTCATCTCACTGCAGTGCATCTCATGTTAAAAAAAAAAAAAAAATCAAACCTACCAAAGAAATCACCCATTAAGATAAAGGAGCAAAGCATTTATTGCCTTAATTGAATTACATACATAAGCAAGTTAAAAAAAACTTGAACACACTTCTTCAATGGGACTGGGAACACTGAACAAACAAGTCACAAGTAGAAGTAAATCTAACATTATTTTAGTATTTACTGCATTTTTGAAATATTTGTTTATTAACTCTGCTGGAGCCTCCCTCCACACTTGTTCATGGCCCAAATCCCCATTTCGGCCCAGCCTGAGGCCATCAGTCCCTGGCTGGGAGTGGACAGGGCAGATCCTCCCTTTTCCACCACCTGCCAGGCTTGGCCAAGGAGGACCTTCCTTGCCCATCTCACAGGTAGGGCCTGCCTCAAGAATTCACTGATTATTTCAGGATTATTCTTAAAGACTGGAGGCATTGAAATCTCATTAAAACTTAACTTGCACATACCAGAAGCATTTAGCATGTGTATTTCCGGTTGATACACCAAATGCAATCAAAATGAGGATTTCTGACAGAAGCACATTTGTAGGACTTATACCATGAGTTAGCAATGAGATCAAAAACAGACTGTGGAGCCCTCTTTCTAACCTTTGATTGTGCAACCATTTTGTCATAAGGGCTGATTTTAGCAGTGCCAAAGCTACCCAGTCAAGAAGATCTTGTAAGATTTCCAGTATAAAATTCCTAAGGATAGAATCATAAAATAGTTTAGGTTGGAAAAGACCCTGAAGTTCATCGAGTCCAGCCATTAACCCAGCACTGCCAAATCCACCACTAAACTGTATCCCCATGTGCCACATCTACATGTCTTTTAAATACCTCCAGGGATGCTGACTCATCCAGTTCCCTGTGCAGCCTGTGCCAATATTTGACAACCCTTTCAGTGAAGAAATTTTTCCTAATATACAACTAGACCTCCACTGGTAAATCTGGAGGCTATTTCCTCTTAACTATGTGGGGGAAGAGACCAACCTCCACCACTTCACAATGTCCTTTCACATAGTTGTAGATTGCAATAAGGTTTCCTCTCAGCCCGCTTTTCTCCAGGCTAAACAAACCCAGCTCCCTTGGCCACTTCTCCACTTGTGCTCCAGATCCCTCCCCAGCTGTGTTACCCTTTTCTGGACACACTCCAGCATGTCAATGTCTTGCTTGTAGTAAGGGACCCAGAACTGAACACAGGAGTCAAGGTACATCCTTGAGTACCGAGGGACAATCACTGCCCTAGTCCTGCTGGCCACACTATTGCTGATACAGACCATGATGTTGCTGGTCTTCTTGGCCTTCTGGGCATACTGATGGCTCATGTTCAGCTGCCTGCCAAGCAGATCCTTTTCTGCCACACAGCTTTCCAGCCACTCTTCTCCCAGTCTGTAACCACAGCTGCATGTGGTTGTTGTGACCAAAGAGCAGGAGTCAGCACTTCTTGTTGAACCTCATGCAATTGGTCTGTCCAAATTCCTCTGCAGAGCCTTCCTACCCTCCAGCAGATTGACACTCCCACCCAACTTGGTGTTCTCTGCAAACTCACCGAGGGTGCACTTGATAACCTTGTGCAGATCATTGTTAGAGATATAAAACAGAACTGGTACCCCAATAAGTGAGCCCTGGGGACCATATACATAACATTATGTGGTAAAACAAGTAATGTGTTCCTCATGGCAAGTGGATTAGCCAGGAGATTTCTATATGGTGCTTAGTGGATTCAGACTATTTTCTGTGGTTTGCTCTGAGGCTGTTTAAGGTGTAGCAGGATGCTGCAGGTTTTAGTCTATCAAATTAAATAAAGGAAAAAAGTAGGATAAAGACACCATCCTCATTTAGTCTTGCACTAAACTAGATACACGTCTTAGAATTTGTTTATATTCTTTCTCTTAATCTCTTTTTGTCACAAATGTGTTTTTAGAAGCATGCATCAGGAATAACGAGGAAGAAATATGCATCAGGATTAATGTGACATTTGAAATGAATACATATGTACATGAAGCTTAACTTCTGTATCCAGTGTATTCAGAAATTTGTCCATTATGGAAATGAGATGGGTAGGCAAAAATGCTTCTTTCTTCCAGTCTTGAGTCTAATTTACAGATAAAGAAAAAAAAATTAAAAATATCACAACTAGTACTTTCAGTACTTCACCTCACAGTTGATTACCCTGGGCATTAGTGACAAAAGGGCTTCCCTCTTGAATATTAACATACTTTTTGCAGCTTGCAAGTTTATTCTCTCTACATCCCTCCACATAACCTTGGTAAGAGGTAAACAAACGAAAAGTCGAAAAAGGCCAAGCTGCTGCTGCATGCCAAATGGTTGTTTTCTCTGTTCACCTCATTACATCTCAGAAAGAGCTCTTTGGATCCACCACAAAAACTTGCATTTTAAATAGGTGAAAACCAGAATTATTTCACAGTTTTCACATGGTATTCCTCAGTGAATGGTGAGATAAGTATAAATAAGAAAATTAATAAGCCCAAACCTTAAGAGGAATCAAATAATTCAAAATTGAAACCCTGAACTACTTTCAGAACTAGGAAGCAGTCTCTAGGTTTAATTAGGGAATTAATCAAAGAAGACTCTGAACACCTGCATGGCTATTCAAATTCCAGATCCAAATGCCATGGTGAGTCCTAGCTGATTATTACATACTGTGGCTGGTCAGCTCAGCATACTGCAAACTAAACGAGCTAAAATATTGTCCAGGAACATAGTCATTGCCAGCCCCATCGCATGCAAATACCAAGAGCATAAATATCTTTATGGCCTTTTATTTGCAGTCTATAAAACCAAAAGAGCTTTATAATACAAATGAAAATTAATTGCACAATTACCTTTCTCCTGGGTAGGTTCCAAAAAAAAAAAAACAAAACCAAAACAAACCCCCAACAAAAAAGATAAAACAACAAACATATTTTTCTCTCTCATATTCTGTATTGTCTCTCTGCTTGCTTCATAGCCAAGTAGGACAAACACAAAAGACTTAGCAAAACCTTTTCTTTACAATCCATGTTATCCATTGTTACCATTGTCCTTTTTGAACCTTACAGCTGAGATTTCTCAGCCAACTTTATTTTCCTTGTGACAAAATTTACCTGAAGTCTTCAGGAAACAATACTAGTAATAAATGCATGGTTTGCAGACTTCAGTTTAATCTTATAGAAGTCATAAGCTTTATAGGCTTATATGAGCTGTGGTGGTTTCTTTCACCTTGAAAAAGTCAGTGGGTCATCAAAATTTAGTTTTCTTCACCTCTCAAATAGAAATAATCATAACTGAAAAATATTTCATTGATCCTGTGTCAGGGAGCAGCAAGGGAAAGCTTCTGCTTACAGCCCTCCCCTGAGACCAAGTGTGGCAGAGGCAATGTCCGCATGGCCAGGTGTAGCCACACAGCACACAAAGCAGCAGAGCACAGCCAGCTTAGGGATTTCCTGGCAGGTCTGAGGTTATGTTGGGAAGTCGAATCCACAGATCTGAAGGTACAGGTCTACGCACACACATGGCTATATCATAACTTATAGAAGGACTAAAATTCAAGACAGCTCCTGAGCAGAGGTAGTGAGCCTGTGCCTCTGACAACTCCTTGTCACAAGTGTGATACAAGACCATACAGCTACATCATTTATTTTTTTATGACTTTGCTATTCTAAGTCCATCTTTGCCAAAATCTCCACCTTCTGTAATTGTATTCAACAGAAGTAAAAGTTCATGTATGTTGAATATTTTCAGTGCCATAAATAATTGCAAATTTTAATTGTTTTCTCTAATTATGTTTGTTTTGGGGGATATGCAGCTTACTTTGGAATCATGTGTATTATTGGGTTCTGCATTATACTGGAGAAGTTGCTAGAAAATCTAGAAAGATTGCATTGCATATCTACTACTCGTTTTGACCTAACAGATTACATTTGAAATATATACTGAATAACCTATTAATGTATTGACCAAATTGCGTGACCAATTTTCATGGAAAGAATGTCACACTGCACTGTGATAGTTTTACCTCATACTAAAGGAATTATGTGCATATTTTTCTTAGAATTATGCAGGCTTACTTATTCTCTGGGGCTTTGTGTAACATTTAAAAACAACAGCAAGATTATTAAACAAACCAGTTTGAATCTTATGGTTTAAAAATATCAAGTAATAATCTTATAAAAAAATAATTAACATAGTCATTAACATAGTCACTTGAATTCCTGGAAAATATGTGAAACAGATAGGTACCTGGGCTAGTCTTAAGTAGTGGTCTTAACATTTACCTTTACTGCTGGCATCAACAGCAACAATACATTCATTGAAACTTTTATAAGGCACAGTGTAAACATCCTCCTCACAGCTGTGGCCAGAAGGTGAAGTAGAGTGAGCAAGAAATAGGATACAAAAAGATAGAAACAATATTTTAACATGAATCATGGCATTTTTATCTGAATGAAATACGTAAAATATTATATGACATATATATAACATGAAATTTTCCATGAATAATGAAGAAACTTCTGGGAAGATCAACTGAACTTTAAAAAAAAAGGGAGGAGTCACCCTTTTTGTGGATCCTGTAAAAAGTGTTTGTCTCCAGCCTACCAGGGTATTAGAAATGGTACTAAATAGCTGAGACCCATGTGCCAGAGGTCACAGAAGGTGGTAACCAAGGTCAGGTCTAAAAACAACTTAAAATAATGAAAGAAAGTCAATAAAACTTTCTTAGTATTCAATGCTATTTTTGTATACAAGGATATCACTCGTAATTTTTAGTCAATTTTTACCTATAAAAGGGCTGCTTTTTTCATACCTTCCCTTGAGGTGTTCAGTGCTTGCCTGCTCATTTGTCAGAACACACAGTTAGATGGAGCCCAGATCAGATCTAGTGCAAACATTTAGATACTCAGGTCTTGTTTTCACTCCTTGAGATGCATTTTCTAATTCCTTAGGCAAGCAAAAGAACTTACTTGCTATCGGGGAGGGAGTTAACAGAAGTAGTTCTTTATCTTCCTGGATGACAGCAGAGAAGACGGGAGGAAAATTCTTTGTGTGGGCTTGGAATCTGATACAGACAGTATAGCCCTACACTGAGTATCCAGCTGAAGAGTGACATTCATCATGTTCAGTCTTATCTAAACTCAGCAAAATCTCTGGAAAGTCTCTCATGGATGTCTGTAACTAAAACAAGATTTAATACAGCAGGAACAAGAAGATATATAGAAAGATGTGAGAAAAATACTCTTTTTTGTTTCTTTTTCTGTTACAATTGGCCACACACTTTGAAATAATGTACCAGCATAAACTTTGTTATGTCTGGTGGGGAAAAGCAGAGGAGGATAAAGAATATAATCAATCAGTTTAAAATGCCATATTATGTTGCTCTAAGAATGCCCTTTATGTTGAAATGTTGTCAATTCCAAGCACAAAATACCCTGGAATTTGAATCAGAATGATTCTCTAAGATATTTTCTGGTTCATTGCCCTGCAATGTCAATAAATTGGTGTGTCCAAAACTAAATCATGAGATGCCTTGAGAAATTCTGCACCCTTATTTCCACCAGCAACCTAGGAAGTGGTAATCCCATTGGACCTCGAGTAGACTTATGCCCCACAGGTCTCATTCAATCATTTTTCTGTTATGCTATATCCAGATACTGCTGAATTTATTTTCCAAGAGGCAGGGTCTCAGGTACCAACTGACTGGCTGTTTTCATTTACAGAAGTAATTTGATTAGCAATATGTCATCTCTATATGTTCTACTACAATGCCCTGTAGATAATTAGAATGTGGGGGGGGGGGGGGGGAAGTGACAGGTATTTTTTATTAGTTTCTTCACATAAATATATGATATGAATAGTGGAAATTGACTAATGTATGCATATTTCTTGATAGAATATTTTCTGTGATTCTCAAGTTTCCTTATTTTTTATTCTATACCATTCCATGAATGGTAACTGCATTCCTAAGAAACCATTTCAGGTTCCTCCATGAGAACACTCTTTACTGTACTGTAGCATAATAAATTAGCAAACCTTTGCTTTCAGAGTATGTCTTAATAGTAACATGAAGCATGAAATAATAAATTTTAGTTGCACAGCATCTTGTTTTTATATTGAGAGCTTGATAAAATCACATACTTTTATTTTAGTTCTGATTTACTGTTTTGGAGTTTACAATCTGTAGTGACATTCTTATTCAGGGTCCCTCACCGTATGCAAGCTCTTTCTGTATTTGATTCTCCCGGTCAAACACTATGATCGGTGAAGTCTGTTTTCATTCCATTGAAATAAATCACCCAGGTATTCGTTTGCTTTCCTTGAATACAGGTTTGTATGTTCAAACACTCCTATGAAAGACTGTCAAGGTGAATTACATTAAAATAGTTTAAAGTTTATTTATGTGAAACCAACACTTAGTTGTGTAGATACTGGCCTGAAATATTTTAGTTATCACCGATATATGACATATTTTAGCTATTGTAGAAATGTTGACTTTTATTTTAGAATATTATCAAGCAGCAATGGTATTGTTGAATTATTGAGCATGTAGTTATTCAGTGTAGAAAATGAAGATGCTGCTTTATACTTACTAGATATTCTTCATTCAGTGGAATAAGTAGATCATATGTAGGTAACTACTGCAGGTCACCAGCTGGTGAGAGGAATTGTGGTCATGCTGGTTTACTGATTCTGGAGCTGCTACAGATATTGGCATGGGGAAATTAGGTGAAATGAACCTAAAATCGACATACTTGATTTTGCAGGTTTTTGTGTGCTAGCTCAAAGAGAGCCCAGAGGTGTAGCCACAACCCGACTGCACTACAGCAGGCACAGCTACACACAAAAGTGCAGGCAGATGAGCGTGCACTCCTCACCCGAGGAGGCTGTCCCTGAGCTGATGTGAAGGCACGCAGGCAGAGGCAAAGATGTTGAGAGAGAGGGGACTCTCCATATAAGTTCCATGCAAAAGGTTTACTTAGGTGAAACAATGGGGAGAAGAGACAGAGGGCCAAAGACCTGAGCACGTCCAGGGATTTTATAGTGGGGATAGGAAAGGTGGGGATAAGGGATACAGCCAATGGGATACGTGACGGGAGGCAGGGTTGAGTGCAAGGGAACCAATGGAAATATCACAAAGGAGGGACTTAGGGAAGGAGTCAATGGGGTGTTGAGTACAACAGAACTTTCTAGAATTAATACATATTAACTTAGGGGAAATGAATATTAACAAACTTATACATAAAACAGGGAGGGGAAAACATGAACCTATCATATAACAATATGTTATATATATATATGCAGAATGGGGGGATTATGGGCTCTCACCCTAGCCAGAGTGAGGCATTATGTTTCAGTGCCTGACCACCACAGCTTGGTGTCTGTTGGATCTTCAGGGGTCAGGCTGGCTGCAGCCACTTGCACTGCCACAATGAGAGGAATTGTGGTCATGCTGGTTCACTGACTCTGGAGCTGCTACAGATATTGGCATGGGGAAATTAGGTGAAATGAACCTAAAACCGACATACTTGATTTTGCATATAAGTGCAGTCAGTTGAAGTTAGACTAAAATCACTCGTGCATAAATTTAGGGAGATGCTGAAGCAGTTAGCAGCCCTGTCGTGCACAGTGTAGCATAAGACTCATATAGTGGGAAAATGTTGACTTTGTATCAGGATAAATGGTGTTAAGTTTGTTCCTAGTGAAATTTCTAGTCACAAAAAGATGAAGATGTGCTAGGTGTTTTGTTTTGTTCTGATTTTATGCACTGCATCACAAGGAACACAAGTTAGATACTGTTGTGACAAAAAGTTCAGTACCTTTTTGCATCTGTCCCTACAGAGGTCATGCATTCCTAACTCAATGTTACTTTTGTGTTGATACAGATAAAGTACATTTCCTGTCACAGCATTAAACTCACAGGTGTTCAAATTCACAACAGATTCTCAAATATAAAAATACTGCACATATTGTTTTAAAACCTGGTTTCCAGTATCTAGGACAGTAAAGTGTGCTGGGATTCAGTTTAAGATTCTGACATGTAAACTCTCCTCTCCTTTCTAGTATGTAGGGGTCAGTTAGATGACATCACAGTCTAAGGGCTCCCAAAACAGTCAGTGAAGAGACACACGGTTCTGTCAGGGAACCATAGAGAAATGCTGAGGTGATTGATCACCAGATGTTTTCTTTAGGTTGAGGCAAATCTCCTTAGCTGAATTGATTGAATAGACTAAGGAAGCAATTTGGTTGCCTAAGATAGATGTTTAAGATTACATGATATATTCTTCCTGGTCTTCAGCTACTACATCAGAAATCCACAAGACTCCTTTTAGTCCCGTTTCTTATCTGCCACCTTCATGCAGGTATCTCTAGAGGGCTATATTCACAAAAAACCTGATCACTGTGGAAATTTAGACATTAACTCAGATGTTGAGACCTACGACAGTTAAGTTGCCTAGATTTAGTTAGTTTACATTATCTAATATATCTTCAGATGTAATATATTTTTTTGTCCTTCAGATAGGACAAAAGACCTAAAAAAGGTCTGTAGTCTTCTACAGAGTGTGATATGAGGCCAGATATGATGCCCTGAAAATTCTTGAGTGGCACTAGATAATTATATCTAGTCACTATAGTCATTTTCAGGTTTAGATGTCTTACATTTACATTTTGCTGTATCTATATCTTATCATTTCTATAGAGCAACTGTATTACACACTTGTAAAGTCCGATAAAGTCACTCAGTCATTTCAACATTGAGACAACGTAACATGGTACAGACTAGAACACTTTTGTTTCATTGTTTAATCACACAAGTCTGGAAAACATAGTAAGAGGAAGGAGGGAACACACTGTCCACATAGTTGTTATCAAGGATAAACTATGACTGAAAACGCAGCTTTGGATTTTGGAACCTACCAAGCATAAATATGGCCAACTGAATATATGGGCTCTGCAGTAACAGGACAAGACCTTCTCCACCCTTTTGTTATATCCGTAGCTGACACAGAGTCCTGTATGTCCACAATCAAATGTAATGCTAAATATTAGAAAATGAGATATGCCAAGAGTGATGGAATTGCCATCATGACTAGATGGTTAATGCGGTACATAACTGGGAAGACTAAGGCATCTTGGGATGGCAGCATGGAAGAAGAAAAGAGAGATGGAAAAGAAGAGGACCTAAAATATAGTATCACCTGCTCCATTCTGATACCAGGGACACCAGCTGAAATGGCAAAGGTACAAGTTTGACCAGGTTTGTAGTAATTATTCATTCATGTTATTCCGCCCTATTTCCTGTATACAACAAAGTACCCTAAATCAGAATATCTGATATGCTAGTAACCAGTAAATCAAGTTTTCTGAAAGTCTAAGGCATAATAGAGTGTGAGGCAGCACCAAGAAATAGGTACTTCTAAGAGCATTTGCACATAAAACTTCACCCAGCACAAATCTTTCACAAAAAAAACCCAAAACACAGGGTTGAAATTTGCATTTTTACTGATTTATGTCTCAGAATTCTGAAGTGCAACAGGAAGCACCATACCATCTTAAGTGTGTGGGTATTTGCAAGTAAGCTAATATCTAGGTGGTTGCATAGTTTGCTAATTTTATTGCATAAGAGCTCAGCTAGTAAACTCACAAGCAATAGATTTCAGTGATACCAAAAATTTCGTCACAGGAAAAAGAACTGCAGCCTTCTCAGGGAGTTACTTTCAAGTTGACTTCTTGGTTACTTATATAAAGTCAAATGAGCAATTGACACAGACACAGAGCTAATGGTTGAGAAACCATATATTAGAAGACTAAAGTTAATTCTCTTTAGAATTCAAGCAGGATAATTTGAAGCTTTTGTAGAATACATGTAGATGAACTGTTTGTAAATGACTTTAATACAGAGAAGATTTTTTTAAATAAAAGAAGATGCATATATTGTATAAAAATTATGCTAAATATTCTTGGTAATTCTAGCAATGAAGAGCTAGCCTTTATCCTGAGGGTGCAAGTCATTGGCTCACAGAAAAATCAAAGACTTTGTTCTAAAAGATCTTTAAGAAATTATAGAGAAAAAATGGGGAAATACAGACAATAGCCATATGCCAAGCCAGATGCCATACATAGTCCCTGGAAGATCTCAGTCCTGTGTACCCATAATATGTGAAAAGTGTAACTGATTTGAAAGATACAGAGTTGATATGTTAAGAAAGGAAAAAAATAAAGGAGGAAAATATGGTCTTCAGTGATGTTGTTATTATTGTTTACTATTGCAGAAAAATTATATTCACTGGAAATTAGGCTATTCCTAATGTATTTATATAATTTCTATCCCAAGTGTACGCCCTTCTGTATTGGATAATTGATATATTGAACTTATACTGCCTCCTTATTAAAATACAGTATCTGTTATTTGACTCTGACAACCAGAAATTACTGTCTGTTCAGAATTGCAGCTCAAGAGCAGAATGCAATCCATTGTTCTGATGCTGATGATGTTTAAGGTAAGAGTGATTATCATAACTGGTAATGAAAACTATTCCTGGTTTTTTAATAATATCAAAATAATATGGGACAAATTTGTATAACAAGACAATACTCTTTTTACAGTTTTAGGAATGCATATTTGAAAAGTATTATGTCTATTATATGCTTTTAACTTTATGCTAACCAATTCAAAACTACTCAGGCAAAGTTCATACTGACTTATAATATTTAATTTGTAATTTTGTTTCTTGTCAGTGGAGCTCAGCTCCTCTCAGGTTTAAATGTGTAAGTTCTAATCATGGGAAGTAGCAATTTTTCTTCAGTAGTCTTATTTATAGTTAGTAGTGCATTCACTGAAATTGTACTCTTGGTCAATTGAAAATAATTCTAAAATGTTAAAAAAAATCAGAAAGAATCTTGAGCTTAAAAAAATATCTGTAGTAAGTAGTTTATTTTTTTCTATTTTTTATCTTTTTTCCTTCCTTCTCAACCTGTCTTCCTTCCCCCTCCCATCTAATGTTGTTAGAGAATAACTAATTATTTTACTTCCATAGAGAATTCCCTATGGTTCAGGGTCTGCAGAGGTGATTTGCTTTCCTATCATAATTGTTCTTTTTAAAGTCATTTCATCTATCACTTTAGAATATATGAAGGGAGAAGGGAGGGGCTTCAAAGTATGCTACTTGTGAGCTGATTGCCATAGCTACCTGATTATCAGAGAATTATTTTTTCCTCTTTTCAGCCTGAAAAAGATGAAGATATTCTGAGTTACTTAACAGTAGCATTTATTTAGTATTTATTTAGCAAGGAGACACACACACAGAGTATTTATTTAGTAAACAAATAATAAAGTATTTCGACAACTCTGACTGGTAATTCTCATCCCAGAACATTAGTCTTTGACTTGTATGATTTTGTGGCAAGAGACAATTAAATCCTATTTCTGCCCTAATTGGTGCATAATAGAGGGTCTTTACCCTGAATGTTTCTAAGGGCATGTTTCAGTCCACTTGTTCCCGCTGCAGGGGAAACAGCTTGTGTTTCATTTGAGGGAGTCTTCAGGAAAAATTAGTTCTCCATGTCAGTCCATTTCAGAGCAGAAGAAAGAGACAGATATTTACATCCTGACCATCAATGCTAATTTATAAATAAGGTATCAGTGTCTTGCAAACCTTATAGAGGCTTTCACTAAATGCCTGAGTCATGGATGAATGTGGAATCGGCTAAAAAAATTCTTGTGATTCTTACTCCATACCTTAATACAACCACATTTACAACCACAAGTAAAATGTTTGTAAGAGATTAAGTTTTCCTCATTTTTTAAAATTACAGAGGATATTACACTTGTCCAAAAATGCTACAAGGAGCAAAGAACTGGACAAGATATCCTTGGCCAGCCCTTACATGAAGTTATATAATTTTAATCCCCTGCATCTCTCTGTCAAGACCCAATTAAAAATGAGCTAGTTACCTCACTTAAACTTTTTGGTTGAAAGGCTATTCCAGTATTTCATGCTCTGACAACTGTTGATTTTCTTCTAAGAATATTGCTTTGCCACAGATAAAGAGGGAACTATTAGTAAAATGCACTGAGCCCTGTGAATAACAAGAAAGCAACCCTCATTTTGCTGCTTCATTTCTTATCAGGTATACCAACTTCCACCTTGTCTCACCTTAAAAGTTTCTTTTATTGTATCACCTCAAAAGTTCTAGAAAACTCATGGATTTATTTTTATGACTATTTGGAAGCAAAAGCAGATAAATTGAGTATCTGAAGCATTTTCATAAAACTGATTGGGGGGAAGGTTTGTTGCTAGTTTTAATAGTGTCTAATGCCATATCTGATCAAGGAAATTAACATTTTTGTGTTAAGACACTGGAAAATATTTTAAGCTATAACTTCCATGTTTTCTGAATAGAAGGCTGTGAAGTTTCTTTCCTTGTGCTTAAGAAAACATACACAAAAATCCCAAGCCCTGTAGAATCTGAATCAAATAAAACTACAAGGCAGGAACAACCTTGAGCATGGACCAAGTATCAAATCTATTAAAATAACTTGCTTGAAGTTAAAGACTGAAAAAAATGGAAAGATTGGGGTTTTTTAATAGATCATGTAAATTCAAGTTTAATTGTGTTAAGCCTGGACAAATGGAAAATTCATATTATAGTAATTTTTTGAGAAAGAATAATCTTTTACTCTGACATCAATGAAAATGAGAAATTCACTAAGGCAAATGAGAGTATATGCCTCTGATGTTGGTTTTACCGGGAAGGATGAAACCTGTTTTTTCTGTTCTTCGAGGAGAGCATTTTTGGCATATGGCAGCCCAGTGAGACAGGGAGGATTACACCAGGGTAGATAATGCTGCAGCTTCTCAGGCCTATCGTGCTCAGATTTGGCTGCAGAACCATAACAGGCAGAGACACTGCAGAAGTCTGTGAACAGCTGTGTTCCACTATTTACTGGTTTTTAAAAGTTTTTAAATATAAAAAGCTGTTGTACACTTTCATTTTTATGCCATAGAAGACCGCAAATTAGGTTTGCTGTGTTACAGGCTTGAGAAATTACAGAATTAGAAATGACAAAAAAATTTTATCTTATTTTTCAGAACAGCTATACCAGAGCTGGTGATGCAAAAAGGGAGTGCCTACTCTAACACACACATAAAATACATTATATTCTTCCTTTGTTTTAGTATTATTGTGATCTTCTTATACTTATTAGGGCAAGAAAAGATATATTATGTCAGCCCAGATGCTGACTGGGAAGGTTCAAAATGAAAATCTGCCTTTTATTCCCAACAATGGCAATATAATATCGCCATCACTGTTTTCTACTAATTTCCCTGTAAAATTGTCTTTCTTCTTTTTGACTGACGGTTTGTATATTAAGCAGGCATTTACATTGTGCTAATTAAATGGCACTTCTTTCTCTTCAAAGGTTATAATGCACTTATTTCAGCATTTATTCTATTTATTTATATGCTCAGAATTTTTCTGATGAAACCACATATAATCAGAAAATGCCAATTCAATCAGCCAAATTTTAAGCACAAACACTATCATTAAGGTCCACGGGAGTTAAGTAAATGCTAATAAACATGGTATTATCTATATATTTAAGTTCTCTGCCAAAATATGTCTTCTCTAATGCTTTTTCTTCAAAATTCACATTCTCATATTTATTGTTTGAAAAATGTAAAGGATCATACTAGAATTCTAATTCGGTGTTCAGTCAAAACAGTAATTTGGTTTCCCTTATTATTTTTATTGTCCTTAGTAGTCGAGATTTTCTCATGCCTGAAACTTTCACATAAGTGCATCTATATATGTTGCTGCCTGCTCCGAGCTTCCCTTTCCCCTCCCCAAGACAAGCCAGGACTTGCCTCTGCCATGTGCTCTGAACTCCTTTATTTCAAGTGTAGGCAAAACCAAATGTAACTCAAACTCTTTAGCAGTGTCTGATTGGCCGGTCACCCCGGGTCTGCCCCCAGTCCTCCCCTTTCCCCTCCTCCGAATAAAAGAAGGACCCGAGAGGGGGTTGCCTTCTTTGGCTTTGCAATCCTTCTGTGAACATCTGTTTGTCTCTGTCTCTTATTGAAAGCAGGACTATAGCTTAAGCTGAGAGCTATATTTCTCCCTCTTTGCTTCTACTGGTGGTATCAGCTTTGCAGCTACCATTTTGCTGCTTTCAGAGCTACTGAAATGCTGGATTGCCCGTGCTACCTCTCTAGGCTGCTCGAGGCTTTCTAAGGCATTGGACTACGAGCACTAGCCGGTAAAAAGCTGTGAGTATTCCACATAGATAGATAGTAGCTTATATCTCTTTTGATGGCAGCTGTATTTAGTAAATTCTATTGTCCAGTTTACCTACCTCCTATAGTCCTGAGTAGAAATACCAAATTACAAATTTGGAAGCAGATTTATTCCTATCCTTCTGTGTTTTCTTTTTACTCCTTTTGTATAGTACTTAATTTATGTTCCTTTCTTTTTCCACAGGGTTTGGATTTTTGTTTTCTGAAAAGTACTTCTTTGGGGTGTTGCGCTACACTGCTTGCAGTTGACAGACTCTGCAAGGAGGAGTGAAGAAATTATTGATAATCTAATCAAAATTATTATTAGTCCAGTTAAACTAATGCTAATACCGATAGGCCAAATTATACATTTATGGCAGCTAATTCACACTAATAATACAGTTAATCATCCTAGTTTATTTTATTCTCACTCCTCCAGTGTGTTGATAAAGCCAGATGTCAGTATCACAAGTCTAAAAAGAGTATGATGATATTGGTAACTTTGGATGCCGACTTGCTTTTGCACCTATTTGAGACTATTTATATATGCTTGCCAAAATCATCAGATTACTTGCTTTTTCTTCATATGTCCTCAATTATATTATGTAATCATTATTTATTATATGTTGAATATTTCTTTATTGTCTTTGATCCTCTAAGGCTGGTTTTATCATCTGCTGACCATTTGTAATCAGTGTCTAGAGTTGAGGATGTGGATCTGATCTTTGAAGGGCCCTGTGGTTACCCTTGTCTTCACTCAGATATCCTTTTCTAGTGTCATAGATAGATTGCTCTGCTGCACACCATAGCTACAAGTTATAGTTATGGTCTAGTTTTGGCTGGGATAGAGTTTCTCCACAGTAGCTGATGCAGAGCTGTCTTTTGGATTTGTGCTGGAAACTGTTGATAACATAGGAATGTTTCAGCTGTTGCTGAGCAGAGCTTACCCAGAGTCAAGGCCTTTTGTGCCTCTCACCCCACCCAGCAGTGAGGAGGCTTCAGTTGCACAAAGGTGTTGGGAGGGGACACAGCCAGGCCACCTGACCCTAACTGACCACAGCGTTATCCCAGACCATCTGTCATCATGCTCAGCATGTGAAGTGAGGGAAGAAGGAGAGAAGGAAGATGTTCGGGAGTGATCGCATTTTTTTTCCTAAGTCACCCTTACCTGTGATAAAGCCCTGCTTTCCTGGGGATGTCTGAACATGGGGCTGCCCATGGGAAATAGTGAACCCCCCCCTTGTCTTGCTTTGCTTGTGTGCATGGTTTTTACTTTACCTATTAAACTGTGTTTATTTCAACCACAAGTTTTCTCACTTTTACCCTTTTAATTCTCTTTCCTCTGCCCCAGAGGACTGAGTTGCTGCAAATATATCAACACTATGGTAACAGTAGGCATCACCTCACACCACTGGGCAAAGATGATTTACAGCTAAACTAAATATCTAATGGCCATCTGGTCATTCTGCAAGTGGACCAAGGAAGTTCAGAGAAAGCCTGATAGATCCTGAGGCTTTTGCTGTTCTTGCAAAGGCTGTGTTCTCTTACTTTCATTTGGGATTAGGAGGCTGCAGATGTTTCTAGAACTTTGTGAGGTTGTTACCAAGATCACAGTTCTGGTTTTTGGAGCTGGGATGTCTTAGGGGAATGTTATGGTATTCAGTTCAGTTACTAATCTTTTGATTATATCAATTTTGATTTCAGGATATTATAAAATAATTTTTCCATATTTTTAATCCAATTTTTAGAACCTTCATGCAAATTTGGCCACAGTCCCTGAGTAGCTAATGCAGTTCCCTATAAAACTCACATTTGATTTTTGTTTCTACTTGGATTTAATAGTAAACGGGTTCTAAGGCTCTTAAATATTATGCTGATGGCTGCCAATTTTTGTCCTAGGGACATATTTACATAGCTAGTAGAGAGATGACTAGGCTTATTTTCTATACTATGGCCAAAAGCAAATTCAAGCTGACTCCTTAGGCTGTAAAAGCAATGAAAAGGTCTTATGTCTTCCTTGGACATGATTACACTCTTGAAAGACTTAAAGACCTCTCAGATAGAACAGGAAATTGAAATAGGCCCAAGAGATGCATGGAATCAGAATAAACCTAGTACACTATGTCAGAAATGTATTGAGGAAAAAATAAAAGTATTGTAGGAGTTTAGAAAACAATTTTGAAATAAGTTCCTGAAGGAACCTGAAAGTAAAACTAAATTTCTAAGTCTGTAATACAGTATATTTCAGTTATACAAAAAATTAAAACCAAAAAAAGACAGAAAGTTCTACCAGAAGCCTAGCCTTCTGTACCGAGTTTGCATGGACAAGTTTTGTTACAGGGAGGCTACAGGGGTGGCTTCTGTGAGAAGCTGCCAGAAACTGCCCCCATGTCCAACAGAGCCAGTGCCAACCAGCTTCATGACAGACCCACCACTGGCCAAGGCCAAGCCCATCAGTAGCAGTAGTAGTGCCTCTGGCATAACAAATTTCAGAAGGGGAAAATTGCTTCACAACAGCAACTGCAGCTCAGAGAGGAGTGAGAATATGTGAGAGGAACAGCTGTGCAGACACCCATGTCAGTGAAGAAGGAGAGGGAGGAGGTGCTTTGTGCACTGGAGCAGAGTTTCCCCTGCAGCCCATGGGAAAATCCATGGTGAGTTGGCAGTCCCTCTGCAGCCCATGGATGTCCATGTTGGAAGAGAGATCCACCTGCAGCTCCTGGAGGACTGCATGCTGAGCAGGTGGATGCCTGAAGGAGGCTGTGACCCCATTGGAAGCCTGTGCTAGAGCAGGCTCCTGGAAGGACCTGTGGCCCATAGAGAGAGGAGCCTAGGCTCCATCCGTTGCAGTGGCTTTGGATTTCAAATGGATTCCTTTACTGCCACAAGTTTCAGACCCTGGGGAATTGTGCTTTTGGATGAGGCTACCACTATGCTGGGGGTCATCCTTGTGGCTTGTTCCCACAATTGCTCCAAGGTGGAGCAACCCTGTTCTTTCTGCTGCATGACATTTGGTATCTGTATCAACCTGACAAGTGTGAATATGGATTAAATAGAAGAACTGGGAATCATCCATCATCAACTAGTGTTTTTAAGGAGCAAGCCTTCTCAGAAATAGAATCTAGGATTTTTTACATCTCTCTAGACACTGATTCCCATGTGTGCCTACAGCGATAATTTTTATGTTCTCTTTGACCACACAAGTGGGCAATTGCATCAGTGACTGGCTGAGTATGTGGGTTGGTCATATTAAAGGATTTTATAGATGTTTTTATTTTGCTTCAAGTGAATTCTTTCGTAGATTACTGGACTGAGGAACTTTTATATCCTTGAAGCATGCTTATCTTTTCTGCCAGAATTGGTTCCAAAAATTAATCTAGTTTTGCAATCCCATTTATTTTTTATGATCACGGGAGGATGCATAGCTGTAAATGAGAAGGGTGTTGCTGCCAGCAGTGTCTCTTGCAGAGAAGGTAGTCTCAAGTGTTCCGTCCACATTCATCTGTTATTGTGAACAGATTCATTTTATTATTGTAATTTCTCATATTGTTTAAACAAGACATCTCTGTGAAAAGGGAACATGAATACGATAACTTCATGATCTTTTTAAAGAGATGTTCCTTCTGCCCAAGGGCTGGAAGCAAAAGTACTGGATGTAAATTAAAGAAACAAAAAAGGGAAGCTCTCCTATATTTATATCACAATGAAATCTTAAGTGTATGAGGTTTTTTTCCCCTGGTACTGTCACTGACAGATGTTTCTAAAGATAGAACATTTCTAAAGAGCGGGTTAATCAAAACAGAGACAGTTGTCGATGCCTTTAACCTTAATGCATCAATTTGACAGCATTTAGCATGTCTGTCAATCACATCTATTCAGCAAAATTAAGAAAACAATGTTTCAGAGAAAAAAAAAAAGTAATTTAAAGAGCAAGTTGTAGGAGCTTGGGTGGGTCGGACGGTCGGGACGGACGGAGACGAGAGATCTCTGAAGTCAGATCTTGGAACATGCGGTTTATTGCAAAGGGCGTGGGTACAGGGGCACTGCTTAGAGCTGCCAGACTCAGCTCGGAGCAGGCCCAGGAGAGCAAGAGAGTAAGCGGGTAAGGGAGTAAGTAGAGTGGACAGGAGGTAAGTAAGAGAGTAAGCGGGTAAGTAAAGAGAGAGCGAGAAGTCCTGGTTACAATACAATAAATAATCTTCTGTACTGAATATTCAAATTGTCACTAACCAATCTAATACAAGATACAAATCCTATAGCATTTACATACAGCCTATAAGAGTTCTTCTATTACCATAGAGTGTTACATCTTAACTCCTAAGAACTACTCTTTGGACCCCTTCTGCTGAGCTAGTAGGGTCTGCTCTGACCCTTGGACCTGCCTGCAAGCAGAGGGTATTGTTCAATCAAGAGGGGATTACCTTCAGTCGGCCATACCATTGTTTTCCAGTTGTTCAGTAACTAAGACTTGGTATCTCAAAGGTGGCCTTCATTTCGATGTCGCTTATAGTTTTCATATTCCCAAAATCTTTTGTCAGGCAATCATATTTATAAGGCTTTCCTGTTTCATCTTCCCCAACACAAGTTCACAATTAAAGTTATAGGAAGCTTTGGCTTACCTGAACAGTTTGTATTTATGTATGTTTGTGAATTGATTAAGGGGGAAATTATTTGAATATTATTCTTTTAACTTTTGTGATAGATCTTTTTTTTTTTCCCAAACATTGTTAGGGTTAACTTTCTAAAGAACCATCATAGTCACCTACCTGAATTAAAGGACTGGTTTTCCAGTACTGACCAGTGTTTTCATATGTAAATATCACCAAAAAATAAACTAACAACTCTTTTCTTGCAAAAATCTGAAAATACCAGTTTGTGTTAAAATGTAAAAAATTCTTACATGAACAGTCACTAATAGCTCAACATCTGTGAACATCTCAGTTTAAATGAGGGAAAATGCAGAAGGTTTACTTTCCACAAGACTTTGTCTTCCAAATGCACACTTTAGTCATTTATTCTACTCAAACCATGCTGTTTCGTTTTTAGGAGACACAAAAACCCCTTTTGTCCGTAGGCTTTGAAATAAGACTGTTATGCAGTTGGGGCAGTTGCACATTTTCCTAAACAATGAAGGTTGCATTTAACTTAAGACTTTATATTTTATTGGTAAATTGCTTTAAAATTGGTCTTATATATGTCTGGTGCTGTGGATATTTTTTTCTAATTTTTGTCATGCCATTACTCAAATCAGGAGAAATGAAGGAAAAAATCAGATAATTTTGCATTATTTTGAGGGAAGGTTTCGTGAAAGCATCCTTATTTCAAGTATGAGAGAGAAAAATTTGCAAGACTCTAACAAAGACAGCATACAATATTTTAAAACCTCTTTTCTAAAAAGTACCTCTGTTTAAATCTGATTTCTGAGAGGAATAAGGGCTTTTTGTTTTCTGTTTTCTTGTTTGTTGTTTTGGATACAAAAAAAAGGAACACAGTAATGAGACTAATAAATACTATTTTTGCACTCATACCTGAAAGACATGCTGATATTGTGAATATAACATTATTAAGTTTCCTTATGATATTACTCCAACAATTAAAGTCAGCTGTGAAACACTAGTTCAATAGTAACTGTCTCATTTTAAAATAATATCATTAGTCCTTGTCATGCAGAGAAATGTAACTAATGTAAATTTAATTTACATATCCCTGGATATTTATTTTTTCTTTAATCTTGTAATCACCACAAGTAATTTTTCAAAAAGGTGACCTTAATAAGTAATTAACATTTTTTTTAAACTCAACCTAACAATTGATAGTTTATTATTAGTGTTCCTGTAAACAAACAAAATCTGAGTTCTAAAAAAAATGCTCAAAACCCAGAAAACCTAATGGTAAAAAGTGCATTATTTCATTTAGAAGACTTGAGATAATAATAAAAACATTAAAATTTACATGTGCAGATACAGCCACGGAGTTCACACCAACTGCGAATCTCCTTAAATGATTCTTGTTGACCAACAGTTACTATCATGCTGTCTTCAGTATTTTTTCTAATCAGGCAGAAAACTCAAGAGTCTGTTTTAATTATTTGTATTAGACATATGGGCCAATATATCTTCCTTCTTCTATGTGAATTATTCACAACCATATTTCTCAAATATAGTAATTATTCAAAGACTATTTTCTGTAGTGAGTAGTGAATAGCATGCTCACAAAATGAGGATTGTACGTGTATTTTAAAGATAAAATTACAATTCTGTTCTAATTTCCAAGGGTACAAATCCATAGAAAAAAAAATCTTCTTGCATCAGTGAGTAGAAGACAAAACAACTGAAGCAATTGGGACACACCAGGAATTCTCTGAAACACAAAAGATTTCCAGGGCCTGAGTATCCCAGAATTGAAAGTATAAATATTTAAGTTGTTGAATTAACTATTCATTTTATTTGAATAATCTGTCATTGCTATAGAAAATTATTCTCATTGGCACATCTTCCTTCCAACAACCCACTTGCTAGAATATTCACAAGAAGGCGAACATAAAGCCGTCAGTACAAGTGAAAGGATTCATTTAACAGTGAATATTCACAGGAAATTATTTGCCCAGCTGGCAGAAATAACTGTGGTAGCTAGAATAATTACTGGATATCTGAACTGCATAGTTTTAGCCAATACCCAAAAGCTTTTCTGTGCAAAAAGGAATTATAGGCCTTGGGATATTTTAAATGAGCTTTTGATAATTCTTCTGTCATAGTTCCATATGACATGTGCCTCCATTGCTAAATGAAAAGAAAAATCCACTGTCTGGATCTGATTCTGCTCTGAGATACATGAATTAATCAATGTAGTAGGGTATAACACAAGTAGCCTCTAATGTTGACATCTCTGTACTGTATTTCTGTGAGAATTGATCTCTTATTAATAAGCTGGGAGCTCTGTAACCAAATGCAGTGGCTATAAATTTTTGCTACAATAATATTTTTTTAAATTTATGATGTGATACATAATGACAATAATTTGCTAATGAGAAATTAGGTTTAACAATTTGCTTCATCATATTCATAGTCAGGATAAGTCATATGTTATTTTGGATTTTCCAAAGTGTGACAAAAATTTTGGTTTTTAGTTGTTTTCTTCCTAGAAAGATCTAGGATTTTTCTTTTGATCTTTCATGCTGTGGAATTGGAATTTAACATTCTAAGGCTATTTTATCCTCCTGTAATATTCCTCCCAAATTTCAGGATTGCTCTAAGGTTGTTTTAACTTGTTCAGGCAGAATTAAATAATAAGACATAATTATTAAATATTAACATGTACTCTGCAACAACCTTAGACTATTTTTTATGCAATTAATTGCAGTGTTAACAACAAAACTTTCAAATGGGCTGGCTCAAATTATTACTATAACAGAAAAAGTAATATGCAACTGCTTCCATGTATTAGAATAAGACTTTAGAATCACGTTATTCCATCCAGAACATTAAGAAATGTTATGTTTTCTTTTATCTCATGTTGCTGTCTTTCAAAATGTCATTCTATAATTTAGTCAATAAATATTTTACCATTTTACAGAACCTATCTACATAAAAAATAGTTCTTAGCAGCTAATATTGCTGATAGTTCATGCTTAAAAATCAACTACCACTAAAAATTACATGGAGTAACATTCTCCCACAATTCCTGCTGGCTTAGTGTAACAGATATCACTAAATTACAGACAAGTAAAAGACTTATACACAGAATTTCCCATTACCTTGATACTTCTGCTACCACTTTCAGTGTTCCCATGTTCTCTGAGTTTTTAAATCAGGACTTGATATCTTCCAGAAAATAGTCCTCAAACTGATGAGACTCCAAAGACAAAAAATCTGGCATTAGGGTATATGGCCTGTGTCATTCAAGAAAGCACGGTCTAGAAAACAAAACCAGTTTTATTTAGTTATAAACTAGGGAAGTAAATACTTAATTCTGAACCCGAAATATGTTAATCTGAAATTCTTTGAAGATGCTGAAGGATTTTATTTTCAATCCACCAGCAGTGTTTTACATAATCATAGTAGGCTACCATTTACATGAAATTGACTGTTTAAGTGTCCTATCAAACAGTAGCCTGAATAAACCTAGTAGCTGTTCACTTTTTAACTTACTCATAAAATTTTCCATCTGCCATGCTTTTGACTCATTTTTCATAGCATCAGTTATGTCTTTGCCTTACACCATCTCACACCAATTGGCCTGCAGTATCAAATCCATGAGGATGAAGCACCTGAGCTTGATCTGAGTAATACATCTCTTCTTTTGGCTGCTGCAGAGTAAGAACAAAAGAGAGAAAGTACAGTACATGTCATAGCCATTTAAGCAAAACACACATGTAAATAATGTTATTCCAAATCTGAAGCTCAAACTTCAGATGTTAGCAGATAGGAGTTTGAAGCTGAGGGTTCTTGACCAAAAATTCAGGGATACCTTCATTACTGGTTATAGAGAGATTAACAGTATTTGTTCTGTCACTTCCTTGGGAAATGTATGTCAATGTAGATACAGGACAACTGTTTTTTCTCATATACATTATGTATGCAATGATTTCTCCCTCCTAATGGTTTTCATTCTATAGAAATTTGTCTTGGGGTGACTTTATGATGTGTATCCCATATCGCTGCTTTATGCCCACAAGTTAATTTCGTGCCTTTCTATGCCTTTAAACTGAGCCTGAGAGGGGAGAGAGAAAAAGCCAAGCAAAACTTTCAAAGCAGTTTGCAGTTTGTTTTCATGTTTCAAGGACACAGAGATATACACACAGATTCTGCTCTGCGTTCTGCCGCGGTGAGAGAGAGGAGCGGGAGGAAACACTGCTTGCTTTCCAGCCAGTTTTTCTGGCCTGTTTTCCATGATTTACCAAAAACTGAGTATCGATCTAATATCGGTATCCAACTGAGACGGACAAAAACTCTCTAACAGTTTAGAGTTAGAAAGTGCATGTTTTATTTGGCGCCAGGCACTGCATGGGATAGCTCCCTAAGATGCAGGGCCCGATACAAGCAAACACAAAGCTTTTTATTTACAAAAATTATGAATATCCAAAATACAAATGCATATTCATAACATTAACACCTCCCATTCTCCGCTTCATATGGAAATGAGCTTAAATGTCATTAAGCATGCGTAGTGTGTGTTCTGAATTGAGTCGGTGGTTCCAAAAAAGATGAAGTAACTCATCTTCCTCATTTTGACCTTTTTGTCTCTCTGAACTTTAACAATCCTAATTACTTTAGTGACCTCTAAGTTTCCTCTTGCATGGCTTTTGAACGGGTTCCCACCAAGGGAGGAAATTGCTAATTTTCCTTGTTCCCTACACCAACTTATCAATGTTTCTACTCCTCATTCTAAGCACAGCTAAGCAAACATGCAAATGACAGATCATCAGTTATTTGGTAATCAGTTACTGACATCTTAAAACCCATTTCAGGTCCAGCTCTCTTAACTATTTTAATTAACTCTAGCTGGGCCCAAATTCCTTCCTGTTCTAACTAATTTCAACACAGCTAGCCTATAACTAAAATCTTTATGTTTCTTCTAAATCTATGTTTCATCCAGACCTCTTTCTCTGGGGAGAGACAGAGAGTTGAACTTTTGTTTTCCTGGGACTTTGTTTTTTTTCCTTCTTCTCTGCTGGATGGTTTCAACATCAGAATAGATTGGGAGGACTTTCCACCAAGGCCTTGGCCCTGGAGGTGGGCCCACCACCCCATCTCAGCTCCGAGGAGAAGGGGAGAGGCTACCTATGGAAGGACTCTGAAATTTTCCCAGGTTTTTCTCTCCACAGCGAGAGGTTTTATTATTTAGCATTATTATCCTTTCCCTGTGTGTTTGTTAAATAAATTGATTTTGTCTCTTTCACTCCTTCGAGGAAAATTCATTTTTTCCCGAACCTGGTGGGGGAGGGTTGGTTGTAACCTGCCTTCTCAGAGGATTTATTTCCAAATTTGTCCAAACCGGCACAAAATTTTAGTGGATTCAATAGAAAAATGATTTCCAAGAAACTCAGATATGATGTAGGAGGGCATTGGATAAAAAAAGAGAGGGAGCTGAGTCTACAAAATGTATATTAAGATATCATTTATCACTTCCCTTGTTCTTTGTTTCATATCTGCTATGCTACAACCATATTGGTATTCCTGGTTGTGGCCATGTTCCTGCGTTCTTTGTGGTATATCAACATTTGTTTGCATTTTCAGGCAGATATTTTGGGGTCATTAATTTGGGTGTCATAAATCAGACTGCTGTCTTCCAGATAGTATTCTGATAAGATTAACTGTGTCATTATCCACAGGTATGAGGTATTTCAATTCTAGCCCATTGCTCAGTCTTGATAATTAAGTTGTCACTCCTTTAAGCAATTTATTACAATATAGTATGCAATTGTTTTATTATACATGAAAGCCTGTAACAGGCAGGGTCCCATCAGTGGTTTCCAACTTGATTATGTGCATGACTGTCAAAAAGAAAGTAAAATGCATGTCACTAAAAAAAAGAATGGAAAGAAAAAGTTAGAAAAAAATGATGTGTAGCATTTCTAGGGGCTTTTAAAATGTTTTCTCAGAATTATAATATCTCCAGCTAATATAATTTACAGAGATTAGTTCATTCACATCCAAGCAGATAATTCTACATGGTAATTGTGAAATTAATAAGTTAACATGCTTGGAGTAAATAAACAATGAATAATAGAATATTGAAAAATACATCTATTTCTAGTGAGTAAGACCACTTTCTTTGTGCTAATAATTAATGAGAGCAGAGACAAGAAAGAAGAAAAGGGTTTCCATGACAGAAACCTTTGTCCAAACCTGCTTAATTCAAAAATCTAAGATTGTCTTTTTTAGAAAAAATGTGGGCAAAGAAAACATTGAGTCCAATCACTTGTCCAAATACACATTCAATTACATTTCAAATGCAGTGTCATCTTCCTCAACTTCTTTTCTCAGGGGTATTTTAGCACAATCAGGACATTTTCTAGCCATCTTTCTGGAAGCTCATTTTGTAGCTGCGTCTTTCAGACACGTTTTTCTTCAAAGCAGATGTATGTTGTCACTGCTACAATCAAAATGTTAGACACCTCAATAGTAACCTCTTTACCTGCTCAAGTTACGTTCAAGTGTATTTTTGCGTGGGTGGGTGGGTGAGTCAGTATGTGACTGCAAATAATTTTTTGTTCCAAGAAGTTTGAAAGAATTTTTTATTAGGAATTCAAAGAAAATCACAGTTTAAAGGATTGCATCAGCTCCTATCACAAAGGCATATTTGTGTATGTTGGGTTGTTTCCTCTGTTTTGTGGCATTATCACCCACATAGTGGGTCACATTTGTTTATATCACTGCAGGGCCTGGTCTCTATCCTACATAATGGTCTCCAGCACATGTACAGTTTTCAATAAGAGTGAACATTAAGGGTGAAGCATTTGAAATGTACACTTCTTCAGTGATCTAGGACTCCACTACATCTACTAGAAACGGCTAAATATGTTTTGAATAAATATTTGGTACAAAAAAATACAAATACATGTTATCTATCCCACTGTGCATATGTATAATATAGATAAAGACACAAAAAATACACCTAGAACTGTGCCCTTTGGATGACCTTCAGAGTCTTCAAAGGCTCTTAAATCTGCAAGTAGTCATATAAAACAGAGCTAAGTAGCAAGTACATTAGAAAAGAACATGAATTCATTAGAAAAGAGTGTCGTTTGAAAAGACAGTATGAAAAGAGGCCAGGAATGAAAACAAGTTAAAACTACCATGACACCAAACAAAGCAACAAATCTAGTTCTACATACACATTAGAACTAAGAAGAAGACAGCTTAGTCCTATTATTTATTTGAGAGAAAAGTAAACATAATGGATGTTGCAGGGAAAGCTGAAGTAGTCAATGCTGTCTCACTTCACTCCTCCCAAAAAGAAAAAAAAAGGAAAAACAAGATTAATTATGACCAGACTCTAAGGAAAATTAATTTTAACCTAGAGACAGACACAGGCAGAATGTGCAAAAAAATAGCTTTAAAAGTGTACATAGATCAAATGCATTCAAAACCACAGGCTCAGATAAAATTCTCCCCAAGGTACTTAAGGAACTACCTAATACAATCTTGTAATCATTAGTCATTCTCTTAGACAAACTCCTGAGCATGAGAAAAGTCCCAGGGTATTGAAGAAGGCCAAGCACAGTATTTGTTCTTAAAAGGAAGGTGAAAGAAGAACCAGAAAGTTATAGGTATCAGTCTGATTTCAGTACCTAGAAAAGGTCTAATTTTTTTTTTAAAGCAAATATTTTGTAAACTCTTAGGAGAGAATAAGATCTGGAAAAAACAGCCAGCATCCTTATGTCAATAATGATGTCATTTCCTTCTTTGTCAGAATGGATGCTTTAGTGGACAATGGGAAATAGTACATGATTTATTGCATTTCTTACATACAGGTTATATAGGATATTCTCATAAGAAGATGAGGAAAATACAGTTCAAATGAAAAGAAACTATTTTCTGGGAGAAAAAAAGCGCAGGGCTTTTTCTCAACTCTTTATCTAAAAGCAGATTAATCCAAAAGGACTCTCATATGGGGCTGCTTCAGTGTGATTTTATACCATATTTACACTAACTTAAATAAGAGAATATGTGCACCTCAAAATGGGAGAAAAAAAATATGCTTGGGGTGACGACCAGACTTCAGGACAATCTTTGCAAATTGGAGCTATAGCAAAAATCAGCAGGAGACAATTCGATTAAGAAAACTGCAAAGTACCATTCCCAGGAAGAAATAAATCTGTCATCAATGCAACATAGAGACAAACTGGTTATAGGCTGTGATATGGACACAAAGGTTCTCTAGGATAAAGCTCATTGAACTCAAGGCTATCATACAATTCCAGAATGATTCTCCAAGAAGTATTCTGTATAAAACTCAAGAAATTATTGACCTCAGTAATGAGAAAGCTTCATCTGAAATAATAGATCCAGTTTTGGGAATGACACTGATGCAGACAGACACGAGACATTATAAAGCAGAAAAAGATACGTAGGAGATATGATCTAAGATTTGTTTTGTACAGATTCTTAAATACTAAAATAGTAGACTGTGTAAGAGGTCTTGATAATTGCCTTTTGGATTTTTATAGGTTATGATCAAGGGTTTTGCAAGTCTACTAAAGCAAGGACAGAAGTATAATCTCTTTGACTAGTAGTAAAAAGATATTTCTGGATGTCACCAAAAAAAATCTAATACTGTGACAAGCACTAAAATTGTCAGTCCAGTGGAAATTTTGGAAATTTACTTCCTTGGAGATTTTTAGCAGACATTTAAGGGCTATAAGAATGTAAGAATAGCTGAAGCAGGTTACTCCACAGATACAACTGTCCAGGACTCCAGGGGAGACAGCCAAATGGTCTTTCTGGGGTGAATGGGACACTGTTTCATGCAGTCCTGGAGGGATGGGGGTAAGTTAGTGTGTGGCAGTGCCTCCCCTAGAACACACAATGAACCTCCAGAAATTTTTGACTGGGAAAACAATAAACCAGGATCATTTTACTTATGCTTAATAGTCTCAGTTTTTTCTCTGAATTTTTCGTGAGAACCCATTTAGCAGTTTTAGCTTGCACAGTGTCCAGTGCAAACACTTTTCACAGCCTTATGTGAACCATGTCCTAATGATTGTTTTAAGCCATCTGCCTGGCACCTCCGTTCAATGCCCATACCTTCTTCTCCTGAAAGAGGAAATTAAGTACATTTCCCTATTCACTGTTCTGGTGCAACTCTCAGTCCTCTCTAACATCTTCCCTCAGTCATACCTTTAGCTGGAAAATGAAAAGCCTTTTTGGATAAATGTTTGCTAGGAGTAGCCTAAGTTACAGTGAAACTTCTCATGGGCAGAGGATTAGAGTAGATGGATGAGCTGCCTTGAAGCCCTTTTAAACATCATGAAACAGAGTCATGATGTGTATGATTCTTCCTGTTGTAGAAATTTCAAGCATGTTCTCTTTACTGCAATCTCTTAACTAGAATATAAATAACCTGTTCACCAGAATGTGGTTAAGAAAACTAAAGTGTCACAGAGAAGCAAAATGGTGTAAATGGCACACAAATGCCTATATTTTAAACAAACACATAAAATATAACTGAAAATTAGATTTTTTTTGACAACCATCTAGTTTTCTGTTCTAGAGAAAATAACCTGTTTGAAATATTAATTTATAATGTTGCCAAAAATAATTTCAAAAATTATTTTAGACAGAAATTAAAGATTCTGTTCTAGTTTTTCCATCAATATTTTGTTTAAAAATTATCTTAAAACACATGGAATTCCAAATAAAGCTTCTATTTCATAAAATAAAAGAATTGTTACAAAATTTAAACGAGTCCTTTAAATGGTTGCCTACAAACTAAATGGAAGCAAAGGATCCGTTTTACATATAAAAATAACAAATTCAGCTTGTATTTCCTGTATATGGGTTTACAATAGCAATTGTTATTTATCTGAGGTTGCATATTCTTAAATGCTTAACAAGATACAGGACACTAGACTCTCTTTTTCTTTCCCCATGTTTTTTAATACTAAACTGCTGTGTTTTAACACGAAATACAAATAATGAATTCTGCCATATGCCATTAAAATAACCTTTATTGAATTAGATTAACGGATTTTGAACAGACTTTTGGCAATATGTAATGAATGTAATTCTTTTTTTGTCTTAGAAGGTGCAGAAAAAATTAAAGCATTAAAGGATGTGGCTAAGCAATAAAAATCCTCTATTTGTAGTTTATCCAGGGAAGACTTGGTCTTAGCTCTCATAACATAGATTTGACAACAATATTTAGACCCACTGGTCTTTAAAAAGCCCAATGCGTAACAGGTTTTCCTCTTGAAGAAAATAATGTTGATAATTGTTAAGACTCAGAGAGTCTTTCCCATGCTCTCTGAATCTTGTGATTCCAGAAAACATGTCATCTTGTTAGAGGCCTTTGGTTGGCAAACATGGAGAGAGGCACAGAAGCAAAACCTGTTAGTGCTGTGTGATCAAAGCTGGACTCTGGTGCTCTTCATATAAGCTTTGAAGCCTTATGAGTATCTGTTGGCAAAGTGGTACTTAGAGACAATGTTAAAGATAATGCATTTTGGTTATCACAGACCACATCGAGGCAGCATTGCAGATCAGGCTGTTCATGTTTCCACACAAAACCAGACAAAAATAAAAGAAATATTCCCCTATAAACAGATTTTTAAATTGGAACTCCCTCAGAAAAAAAAAGAGAAAAGCTTAATTTCTGTAAAAAATAATCTTTAAATAAACTTTAAAAATTTTACAGGTCCTTTACCTTCCTAGAAGTAAAACTTCACAATTTCTCTCATCAAGTCTTCCGCAGGTGTGGAGTCTTGTTGTAATGATGCTAATGTGTCATTAATTTGTTACATTTGCTGCATGGTTTGTTGTGCATGCATGAGAGACATCACCAGGCTTACACACTGGGGTTAAACTTTGCTGCTGAGAGCCTGAATTTGTTTTTACTGGGCCTATTCCTTTATACTTTCACTTTAGTAGCATCTTGATAGTTTTTTAATAAACACACTATTAAAAAAATTACTTAAGAAGTATTCAGGGCTAAGCGCTTCATACTCATTAGATTTTTAGTGACACACCTATTTGCTAGCATCAAATGGTAATAAAAGGTAATTTACATGAATCTGCAATAAGATTTTTAAAACCCTATTAGGAAAATATGTGCAGTAATTTTAATTACTTTTATTGCTTTCATTATTTAAATTAAACATATAGAAGTTTGTTTTTATTGGAAAGCTATATTCCTGCAAACTGAGAATCTAATTTTAAATACTTTTTCTGTCTCACTAATTATCTTTCAAGAAATTCAGTTGATTTGCCATTTATATTTTCATTTAAGAAATTCTGTTCTCATTTATTTTGTTTGAAATCTCAACTTTGAAACAATGTAAATGAGATCAGAATGTGACCCAGTGAAAATGGTTTGCCATCAAAGAATTCACACTTCAAGCTGTGTTATGTAGCTTTCCAAAAGTGACATCTGGCCTCTTGGCAGGTTCCTCAGGCAGCTGTGCTGGTGGCTTAGAAATTGCTGATGGGTCTGCCATATGCAGTACCTGCAGTTTGGCTGCTTCAGGCTTGCTCCAATTCATTGCCCTACTGAATAAAATTTGCTTTGAATTATCTTCTATTTGAAATTATTGGCATACAATTCCTTTTTTTTTTTTTTTATTCAATCAGAGATGTGGTCAGAAAGGAGAGTTCCAACTTCTGCTGCATTGGCTTAGCTAGAGAAAACAGCTCTGTGGTCTAAGAATATCACTGTGCTGCCAGCTGCTATTGAACAGATCCCCAGGAGCTGAACAACAGGTCTCTATAACTCACCTGTGCCCTTGATTAGGCATTCTGGATGAATATATGGCCTGTACAGTTCTGGAGTGGCCTAGAATCTGTTAATTTAGTTTCCTAGTATAGAATTTGGTGTACATTTTTTCATGAAAGGTTGAAAGAGGTGAAGTGTCAATAAAGCTGGCAGTATTTATAAACGTGGGTTGCATTCAGGGAATATTTGTCTGTTTAGTATGTTAATAAGATGAAAAATGGGACAAAAGTTCCAAAGACTGACAGAAGAGACCACAGAGAGACCTTTGTGTTCTTTAGCAGGATGCTTTAATCAATTTGTTTTTCTTCTTTGTCTGCACATCTGTACACAGAAACATCCTTTAATGACTGTATTGCTTTAGCACCTGGAGACCTATACTTCTAACAAGGTATCAAATGTATGCTCATTATTAATACGTAGCACATGTAAGAGATTTTTCCCCTGTATTTAACAGACTTGTCCTATTCAAGATAATAGGTTTAGGTTTTGCTGGAGTTCCTTTACATAACCTCAGTCATGTAACTGGGCACCTAGTCTAAGTAGTCAAAAAGGCTCAATCTGCAGTAACTGGAGGGGAGAGAAAGAAAAGAAATTGTAATTTAATGTAATAATTTATCAGTTTTTATAATGCGTAAGAGGTATAACAAAAATTCACAAATGCTGTACTTTATATATCCTGTATCTCATCTTATTCATAATGTGTGTATGTAGTTGAATAGATATGCAACTTTTGGATATGTAGCTATAAAGATAGGAAGAGAAAGTGTGCCCTCTGGGAGACCCTCATGCTAACTCCCTCTCTGCTGAGAAGATAGTTTGCCTCCTCGGGGGACCATTTTCCTGGCCGTTGTCTCGTTGACTATAGAGAAAGCCTGTACAAGGCTAAATGTTAGTCTAGAATGCCCAAGTCTCATCATCAGTTTTCTCCTTATTCACAGGCATCATCTGTCTCCTAGGAGTCCTGCCTTAAAAGAGCTGATCTTCATACTTCCAATACAGATGGCTATTTGCTCTGCCCTTAACCTGGTGCCATTGTAGAGGCACAATTGACTGTGTCAGTGTGAAGCATAACATACAATGGATCTATAGAACTGTTCTGTCTTTATATGATAAATTTTTAGCTTGTGAAAAACATTGCAGAAGCAGACATGACAGATGGTAATAAATGTAAGTATTCACTCTGAACCTAAAGTCTCATTGTTTTTAAACTAATCTAGCAATGGCATATTGAGGAGCTGGTTCAATATAGGAGAAAGTGAAGTGTTTCAAGATTTCTTAGTTTTCTTTCCCATCTGAAGAAGCTGGTTCCTTGCTAAGGAGCAACCCTCTCTCAACAGAATTACACTGATTTAAACTTTCAGATGATCCTTCTGATGTTAATAAGCATCTGTATTCCAGGAAGAGTTCTGAATCACAGTAAACACCTATCTCTTTGGCCCAGAAGATTATTGACAAAATTAGTTTTCAATGAACAACCATCAGCTATTTCAATGAAGTTTTCAAAATCAGTTTCCATGAACAACTATCAAAACATTTTACGTACTGCACAGTGGTTTTTGTTTTGCTCTTTGGTTCCATGGATCACTTGCAGATATCTTACCATAATCTGACTTCTTAATCATCTTCTTTTCCCTCCACAACTTCTCAGAAGCAAACTTCTCATATCATAAAATCGTAGAATCATACAATATGCTGAATTGGAAGAGACCCATCAGGATCATCGAGTCCAACTCCTGGCCCTGCACAGGACAGCCCTAAGAATTACACCATGTGCCTGAGAATGTTGTCCAAATGCTTCCTGAACTCTTTCAGGGTGGTGCTGTGACCACTTCCCTGGGGAGTCTGTTCCAGTGCTCAACCACCCTCTGGGTGAAAAACCTTTTCCTGATACCCAAGCTAAACCTGCCCTGACACAGCTTCAGGCCATTCCCTCGGGTCCTGTCACTGGTCACCACAGAGCAGAGATCAGTGTCTGCCCCTCCTCTTCCCCTCATGAGGAACTTGCAGACTGCAATGAGGTCTCCCCTCAGTGTCCTCTTCTTCAGCCTGAACAGACCAAGTGCCCTCAGCTGCTCCCCTTACGTCTTCCCCTCAAGGCCCTTTACCATCCTTGTGGCCCTCCTCTGGATCCTCTCCAAGGGCTTAATTATATTGTGGCAGCCAAAACTGTACACAGGGCTCAAGGTAAAGCTGCCCCAGTGCAGAGCAGAGCAGGACAATCCCCTCCCTTGCCCAGCTGGTGATGCTGTGCCTGATGCCTCCACAGGACAAGTTTGGCCCTCCTGGTTGCCCAGGCACTACTGACTCATATTCAACTTTTCCTCAACCAGGACCCCCCAGATCCCTTTCTCTAGATTCTCTAGTTAATATCAACTGGTAAGTACTAACAGCTTTGAGGTAATATTTTATCAGTCATGACTTAACCAACACATATTAATCGTAGCTATAACCCCATCAGTAATGCATAAAAATTTCCTGTTGGACAGTATTATAATTAAATGAGTACTTTGAGGACAAAAATGACAATGAAAATCCTATATTGACTTTTAGAGATTAGCCCAAAGATATAACTATGTAAATACTGAAGACAAAAAATAATGGAATGGAATACTACTACAGGCCAACAACACTCCCCATGGATACCAACCCTCACTAATTTTTGCTTTCTTGTAGGGTTGGTTCAAGTCATAAATAAGAGATTCAACTCTTGCTCGAAAAAATGAGGATAAAGAAAGTTTTACAGAACTCCCGAGGAAGCTACTCTGTGCTGCTGAGGCAACTCTGCAAAAGAATTTCCAATTCAAGACATTAAATGGGAGAATAGGAAGAGAAAGAGAAGGGTCAGAGCTTTAAGTCAGCTGTACCCATGCTGTGCTCTTAATCTTGCATAGTGCCTCCCATTCAACTTAACAGAGAAATATTTCAGACCAGAGCCAGTGTCCTATTCTTTCCTAGAAAACATTACCAGGTCTTCTGCTTGTCAATCCTAGGTGGCTTTTTCTGACCAAGAGCTGCACTTCCATTCCCATATTAGGCAATCATATGCATAATATATTCACTCTACAAAGAAGCTAAACGATATCCCATCTCTTTGCAGATCTCCCATCTGGGATGTCTGGAACATCAATGAGTCTAGCAACTTTCTCTATCCTTACCTTAAAAGATCTGTTCATTTCCCTTCTGGGTACTTGTACAACTGTTGCCTATGCAGCAAGGAAGCTGTATTCTACCTACAGAGTTATGCAATACCAAAATCCTGCTGCAGCCTAATGGGAATTGGACTGATAAATCCTTTACAGCATTGTATATCCATGTATACTACCTGCCACTGCCATTTGTCCTCAATATCTTCTCATTTGCTACAATTAGATTTATATTTCCTCTCACTGTAATTGTACATCAAATTCACACTTTTCCTTTTTAAGGAAATGTAAAAATTTGAACTCTGCACTCTAAACTAGCACAGTTAAACCATGTGATACTTTTCTGATAAAAACCACTATGTTGCATCTTCAGTCTGTGTAATTCAGTATAACTCTGAAAAATGATAGAGAGCTGAAGTGATTGAGACACTCTGAAAACCTGGCCAGCAACTGACCTCTTCAGACTTTTCTCTGAGATCAAGCAATATTAAATACTGATATTCTTTTGGCCATAAAGAATCTCAGCAATATGTCTATTAAAATATATTCATTTTTAAATGTAAAATTACTGTGTCAAAAGTTACTGGATATATTAAAATTTCCACTACCTATATAATTCTCATGAAGAAAGAAAAATCAGAACAAAATCATATATTCTGTTTTAACTTTTGTATTTATACATCCTTTACTTTTCAGAAACGATTAGAAACATTTTCTAAAAATATTGTGTAGTTATCTCAGTATAGATTTACATGGATTGTTGTCAATTCCTGATAGCTGTACATTTTAAATATAAATTTTTTTTTTTAAATTATTTGCCATTTCTCTTCTAAGAAGAGCAATGCAGTGTTTTTTACTTACAGTTGTTCACAGTATCACAGCAATCTTAAAATCTTTTAAAAAGCAAAATATTTAAAATATCACTTGTTTCACAGATCAGAAAAGAAGCATAGGAATATTTCATTCCTTCCTACAGAAAATAAATGTGAATGAATCAGTCTGACATGGGAAACTATGGGCTGGTTTTGTTGCACAGCTGAATCTAAATCAAGGTGTGATTGAATAAGAAATATTAGGCAAATACTAGAAAGCTTATCATCTATGTATCAGGTAACATACAATTAATAAAGGATGAACAAAATGGGAAAAAAATTGGGCATGACTTGTCAGAATGTGAAATTAAAACAAAACAAAATCAAACAAAGAATTACAAAGAAACCCAAAGTCTGACTTAATTACTATCAGAAAGTGCTGGACAGATGCTGATGCCAGCAGGCCTACAAGGTGGTGACTCCAGGGTGCTCAGTCAGTCTGTTAGTCCAGGATGCCACCATCCCACTACCCCTGTCTTCTTGACTACAGAATTGAGTTCATCTCATGTCATATGGTCAGAACAACAGGACAGTTTTCCCCCATTTAGGCTTCAGTGATCAAGGGCAGGGCAGTCCCGCAGATTGTCCAAAGAGCACCGGCCACATGTTTTTGATATGACCCTGCTTTCCACCATTCCTTTTTTCTAGCCATTGGTTCCTGGGTTAACATCTGTTCCAAAATTTGATATTTCTGTTCCCAGTAATGATTTTCCCTGAGATGATATCACTGATACTGTTAACTGGATTGAGTTGGACTTGCAAGACTGAGCTTTTCAAAAAAATGCAGCATTTCCTTCCAGTCATCCATGAAGTTCAGCTACTTGTCATATAACCTCTTCTAGCTCACCCCAGTAGTTTTTCACGTCCTTTTCAATTATCTTAATCTCTGGCCTTGTCCTAGTCATTGTCCTGGACATTTTCTTGCAACTGTGACAACTGCTAGGAGAACAGAAAATATCTTTCAATGTACCTTGAGGGCGCTTAAAATCAACTCTGGCACTGCAATTAATTTCAACAAGTTATGATGTCTCTTCCATATATAATGTTATCCTGGAAGAAACAGTCATAACAATGGATAACGGTCATCAAGCCTGGATGCGGAAGAGGAGTAGTTTAAAAAATGCTTAGATAGAGTCTGATACCACATCATAAGTCACAACTAAAGTTGAAGAGGCATCTTTCAGATATGGCCTTGCCTTTCCTAGGACTACCTTAACTGAGAAAAGTAGATCATATGATCCAGAAATTGTAAACTATTAATTCTTGGAGTGTATAGATGTGTCTTTCTAAATATCTGTTTTTCTAAATATCTATTTTTATTACTAGCACACCCATTACCCAAAGTAAATTTTAGTCAGGTTGCACATACACACAAAGTGACTTTAATTTCTGTAGTAGCTGAGTGGCGCTTTTTAGCCCAATTTCAGGAAAAGAAAATTACTGCAAATTTCAAGCTCAATAGAAAGGAGATAATAAAAATGTAATGACACATTAGATCAAAAAGGATATTTCTGATTTCTTTGAATGGATATATGGATATATAGAGAGGCTCAAGGAGACAGTGATATCATAAGAAAGATTAATTTCTGCAACTTCCAATAACTTCTGAGAAATTAATATTCCTAAATATAGAAACATGAACATCAAAGAAAAATCTTTCGTGCTTTCAAGTGTGAGAAAAAAAAAAAAAAAGGAAGTAAAAATAGGCATTTGAGTGTCAGGAGAAAAAAATTAAAAATCAAATCATTACAGTGAAAGTACCCACCTCCATGTTTGATATTTAAGTGTTTTCAGATAGGTGTGGTGCAAAATTCTGTTTTTAATAAGGATGTAAATTACATTAATTGGGAGATTTACTTTGCAATAGTTATAAAGCTATTGTAACAACAATCTGCTAGCTGAACTCTGTTTGAAACAGAGTTTGTTAGGGCAGCCACTTTCAGTTTTAATACAGGAGTCACTGCAACCAGTCTGAACAAATATTGTCAAAATAGTCTAGTCATTGAAAAACTTCAAACTGTATTCTAGCAAGTACTTGAACACAAGATTTACTACACATATGGTGAAAAAAATAATCATATATTTGTGAATGTGTGAAATCTCGGCTGACAACCAAGAAAAGGCAGTAGTTGATGTCCACTGGGCACTTACTGCAGACAGTGCATAGACATATACAGCAGCAAGGAATTATGGTGCCAGATCACTTATTTTGGTTACCCAGTGTCTGTTCCAATTGCTACAGCCAGGAGATAGGACCCTCAAGCTGTGCATTTTGCGTATCTCTCTTAGGAGCAGTAAATGGGATCTACCCTTACAGTCTCACCCTAACAGCTGCATGACCAGAAAGACTTCAACTCTGAAAGCATCTTCCAGTTCTTCTCCCATGTCACGCTTCCCTTCTCCTTTCCTTCTCACCGCCCCAAGGAGAGGTGTAGGTGACTCTTTGCTGCAGGATGGCAAATGAGGTTCATGAAATGGAGAAGTTGAGAGGCAGGTGTCACCCAAGAAAGTTGCCAGAAACCACTGTCTTTCCCCAATCTTCAAATGTCCTGACTACAAGCCAGGAGAGAAAACCCTCTATGGATTTCAGTCTGCAGCCTGGAAAAGCATTTAAGTTCAAATCTCATGTTCTGGGCAGGTGAAATAATCATGACTTATTACTCAGAAAGGAGTAACAGCAAAACCTTCTTCCATTCCTGACAGAGGAACACTCTACACCAGCTATCACGTCTAAGGTGATTGACTCCTTGCTGTTTTCTTCACAGACCGGATTTCTAATAGATGGTTCAGGCATGTCAGTCCCAGAGAAGGATGCTACTGTTCTCTTTCATTCTCAAAGCACACTGAAGATGTGTCTTTTCTGGATTGTTCTTCAGAGGCACCTGTCTCTCTGCATTTATTGCAGCCAGATATATTAAAAATATTTTTATTTTTTCAACCTTTAGCACGATTTTCTGCAAATATTTTTTTTATTATTTTTATTATACTAGTTTTATGATTACTTTTCCAGAATACCTCCTCAACCATGTTTTCTTTGTTTAAACACAATTTCCATTTGTTGAAGGGTATCTTTTTGCCTCTATTCACCTTTTTTTACTGAGACATCTAACCATCTTGACTTATTTTTCCCTTTTGGTGACTTTTTCCTTTGATGATTTCTGTTTGCTAATATTGCTATTCTTTTAAACAATCTCCAGTACTTTTATTTTGGAAATTCAACTTACCCTTAAAGCTTTCTTTTCAGTAGTGTCCTCATTTTTGTGTCATTTTCATTTTCTATGGTTCAAAGATACAGTAAATGTTGTTCTTTCCTATAAGGATTTTGAGTTTGAATACCCCTGCATTAGGACTAATACCATTATTAAATCTCTTTTTGTTCTCTGAAATAGTCAGTGTGGAAATATACTGTATTGGAGAAATGTATGTAAATTGTTCAAAGCCATTTAAAATAAATGAGTTTAGCAACAAACCTTTTAATATTATTTTAGACTTTATTGTTCCATTCTTCCTGTTTAGAAACAGGCATTATCCTGTGCTGCCTTGAGTACAGCATGGCCTTCTCTGGAAGTCACAGTTTCCTCAGTGATCAATAGTTACCAAGTGCCAACTTCTAAGGAAATAAACATGTTAAGTTCTTTGAATACTCTTCTGAAGGTTGTAGGCCTGTTTTGTTGACTGTGTAAGGACACTAGAGAGAATATGTTCTTAATTCAGTCACTATGGTTGATTATGTAAGCTTATGTGGCATGAATCCAGGCCTAAGAACACAGATTTTAGATAGATAAGAAACAAATACAGATAGTGACTCCATCTGTCCAATGTATTTTATTAATTTGAGCCATTTTAAAGTATTATTTTGAACTTGTAACCTACTCAAAATACAAAAAAAAAAAAAAAAAAGCTAGAATTATGTGTAAATTAGATTTCTGTACCATTGATGTTAATACTTTTAGTCAGATGGTCAGTGTTTAGATGATACACAAGAAATTTATGTAATTACATTTATCATTACTATCCTTTGTTGCATGTAACAGATATTCAGTTTAAATAAGGTTCAAAATAAGGCAAAAATAACATCTTCAGAATCAATTCTGTATACAGCTTGAATAGCTTTTCAAGACACTTTGCTCAGAAAAAATAGTTTTATATTAAAAAATATTGAACTAGTCAGGCATAAAATATTATAAAAATGTAGCAGTTGCAGTGGAATGGCAGAATGAACAATGAAGAACCTTTCACCTGAGGGATGTTGCTGAAGGAAGTACAGATGGTTGCACAAGCAACAGAAGACTGTTATCTTTGCTAAAACCATCTTGAACTTTTGTAGGCTGTTAGTTGTTTGTCCTGATCAATCCAGATTGGGATAGCAGTGCATATACAGGGACAGCACTGTATTGTTGTTAACACTTATTGTTAACTCAAAAATTGTTAACTCCTGGCAGGCCCATGGTGGGAATTACACACTGAGAAGCCACTGAGACAGCCCCGGGCACAGCCCCTGGGTCAGGCTGTCAGCAGTTTTCCCCAGTGCATGGGCAGTGAATGCTTAGTGCCAGCAAGAGATGTGAGCTTCCTTGTTAGCAAATGTGCAATGTACACCCATAATCCTGGAACCACACAGGAGCACAGAAATTAAACACCAATTCTTTCTCTTCAAAGTCAGATGGATCATCAACAGAGATGTGTACATTGAATCAACTGCAAGACTTCTTGCTGCACTGTTTGTTGTGAAGTATAAATACTAATGGTCTATTAATTTATTGTTAATTTTTCAAATAGAGATATATGCATAATTTAGCATTAAGGTGTTTGTCTTAATACATTAATATTGGTTTCTCTGTCTTTTAACATTTTCATTTTCTTTCATTCTCAGAGCAAGTGGAGATCTCCAAAAAGAAAAAAAATAATTTACTTAGTTCTCAGTAGTTCACATTTCATTCTTCCAGAATAGCCACTTATAATAGAGTAATCACAGTGTAAATGCCAACAGAGAGACTGTTTAACTATTTCAAGAGGGAAGACACATTTCAAGTTGGAGGACAGGTACAAAGATGTAAAATTTCACAAAGATTTAGAAGTGTTCCGAAAAAAATCCAGCATGGATAAAAATAAATAGAGTAAAACATGCAACTGGTTTTACTGGTTAAAAAAAAAACCCAGACTATTTAAAAAACCCATTCCTATTCAAATGAGAAAAATAAAATTTTTTGTACAAACTAGTGCAAATGAATTACTAAAGCATGCCAAAATTTCTTTGAGAAGCAATTAAAAGCAAAGGCTACACGATAAACTTTTTTTAAAAAATGCACTTTTAAAATAAAATTATTAAGAGATAAAATGAGATCTTAAAGAAAAGTGATCTCTGTGTCCTCTATTTCTTGCTTTCTTGTCTGAAGTATTTGTAAATGTCTTTTCTTGTGTACAGAAAAATCAGACTAATTGGACTTTTATCCAGGCCCATAATGGTAGTTTTTGAATCTTAGAGCTGTATTATATCAATATGGGGAAAAGTTCTTAATACAGCCTTGGAAACCTGCTCCAGAAGAAAAGCTATGTCTCTATTCCTCATTTGAATCAAGTAATGAAAGAAAGCAGATAGAAGCCTCAGTATAGAGCATCTCAATGGTACTAAACTAAGTTAAAAATAAAAAAACTAAAATGTGCTGATCAGAGCGAGAAATGACCAAATTGGAAGGCTGTGCATCCCAACACAACTTTGAGAACCCAGCAAACAACAGCACCCTAAATCAGAGCACTAGGGCTGGCAACATAACATCCTTACTGAGAGCACAACAAATTGCATTTACAGTACAACAGAGGCAACAGAAGGATTTCTGTAATTCCTGGCTGAGAAATAAGCCTGTATCATCATATTGTTGTGAGGTCAATCTCTGAGTCAAAAAGTGCATTTGTTTAAGAAATCTGTTTGCATGCATCGTCATAAAAACAGTGTCTCTGCTCCTATAATATGCTCATTTTGACTCAGTAGCTGAATGGCTCAGAGGGTTTTAAAAACTTAATTGAATGAATATTTGATACAAATACCCCATGGTACAATAATTTTCCCTGATTGCTACCAGGTCACCAAAGCAAATGCTCCGTTTTTACATATGTGCAGAGCAGGTAAAGTATGTTTTTGGCATGTTTTAAGAAATACTTAAATAAGGCTTCTTTCAAGACATCTCTTAATTGTTTTTACACATGTATTCCTTTTAAATCTAATTAAACATAATTTTTTGCATATGAAATTTTTTTTTCTTCTAGAATGTACTTTTTTTTCTAAGAATTCTGTTTTAAAACTTTAGACCTATTGGAATGCTTTAGATACTCAATTCATTAACCTCCCGACACATGTTATGGCTATCAATTCATGCTTTTATGGAAGAAGTGTGTATAGTACAGTTTGGACACTATGTACCTTAGATTGGTAAAGAATGCTGAGATGAGTTCCTTATATAATAATGAAGAAAACATGATCTTCTATCCTTTTAGGTCCATTTTTTATTGAGACAGTTAACAGATTGTTCAACATTGCTCCTTTAATCTATAGTTTTGAGTTTTATTTTAGGCCTTCCATGCTCAGATATGTACAGGTATGCACACTTGCATGTTCACTGAAGCTATTGGCTAGCTCTTCTCCTGCAAAACAGAGGTGATACAGAACATCTTGTTAAAACAGCATCATCTTGATATACCATAAGACTCACTGTTAAATGCCACATTTCAGTTTTGTTCCTTAATTTGTCCTGGAAACATTTAATGGCAGCGCAATTCATTGTTACAAATAATGTATTCACATTAACACTAACAAAGAAAAAATTGTTGAGGTTTAATTATGTCACATGAAGAGATCAGTATCCATTTTATGTTCAGAAATGTTTTTCATGTTGTGTTTTCAAAAGCTTAGATGTTAGTAAGATGTAGTGGAAGCTAAGTTTAGGAACTTAAATAAAAATTAGGTGCTACACAGTTATGTTTTTCATCTTTTTTTTCAGTGACATAGATTGGGGTTGTACAACATTTGTAAGGACAGCTCTTGTGCTTGCTGATATAGGTACCAAATGCTTTGATCACAACCTATGTCTGTAGAACAGTTAGTGCAGCCAAAGGAAACTGTAAATGGATGTAGGGAATGCAGTTTTAGGAACCAAGAACAAGGACCTTCCAGCACCAGCCCTTTCACATCTTTGGCTTTTCTGTCTGAGGCAGTTGAATGTTGTATGCCAGCTGCTTTATTCATCAATATTTTCTTCATGGAGGTTTCTGTCCACCAAAGAAAAAATATGTCTGAGATTTAAACAAATCTGTGCTCTAACAGTTCAGATGTGCTGGCACACTTCTCTGCCTTTTAAATACTAATGAATTCAAGCTCCCACCCAAGTAGTAGAATATGAATGCACAGAAATTTGTATCCGTATTTTCACTGGGTTTTTCCATGATATACAAGAATACTTGGGAAAAATGGGAAGACAGATAGAGTTAATATATGTATTTACAAATTTGTATATATGTGCATTTGATTGTGTAAACAATTTGCTTATACAAATCAAAGTAACTTTTTTTCTTCTTGACATAACATTCATTTAAAGGGCATTCTATCTTCTAACCTTAACATGTTCTTTCATGTTAATACACTTGAATCATAAAAAGCAAATAGAAAATAAAGAAATTCTCATTTTCATGCATCAGATAGTTTTAATCTGCTGGTTTAAGTTTTAAAATATAAAGGAAATACAAAATAAAACTGGGCATGTCAGAGTGTTTGACAGGGAGTGAAATACACTCAAAGATGGAAGTTGAAGCAAGATATAAAACAAATCCTTTCATTTAGGAAGCTGAAGAAATGGGAGTGTATGCAAAATAGCTAAACACCTGAAAAAGGAAACAAGATCTTCATTCTAGCCAGCATCTGATTTCATTATGCTGATAACATTATGTAGAGGCTGAAAATAGTGCAATTGCAACAGAACTGTCCCTGAATTCTTGTCACAAAAGAATTGTGTAATAAGGCTGGAGCAGGGAGATAAATGCATAAAGCTAAATAAGACATGGTGATAAGACTGAAGAACAGTAAGGAGACCTTAATAGTTAAAGCCTGAGGGACAGTACACTGCTTATTTGGAAGACTAATTATCTGAAAAGAAAGACTGAGTGAGTATGCAGATGCCCCAAAGCAGACAGTAACAAAGAATAAAGCAAGAGGAGGTAGTGACGCACTGGCCAGCTTTGTAACTGAGGGGTCTGTGCAAAAGGAAGTTTCAGGAGAATAAATTAGTTTAATGTGTATGAAATAGTGCTGGACTTTGTTTTCTCCCTATTCCTGCAACTGTTTTGCAGAACCACATTTAAGTGTCCAGCAAATATTTTTTTCATTGCATTCATTTTGCAGTGCTAAGCAGCAGTTGGTATCACCACAAAGCTCTCCGTGGCAGAAGCAAGCAGCTGGGTGTTAATAGCTGCATATCAGCAGCTGATCTGTAATGAGAAGTTCCCTAGAGCACCCACTTCCCAGCACTGTAAATGTAGCAATTTGTATGTTGCTCAATTAATATGTCATCCCTTATTTATGTTTGCAGTCTTTACATATTTTACATCCATGATTGATGATGTATATACAACAGCACAATAAACACATTAGAAATACCAGATGGGTTGGTGGATGAGATTAGATTACTGTTGCTGTCATCCCCATCACAGAACCATATACAGTCTGATCAAACAAGAAACCCACTTCCACTTAATTAGCATAACCTCACTGTACTATAGTTTATTGGGAGGTACTGTCCCCAGCACAATATATTAAGATTAAATGCTATGATGAAACTCTAAGTGCAGGCTTCATCTACTCTTGGAATACTTCCTAGGAAATTCAGCCAGACAACACCAGTAATTTTTCACTGTCCGCAAAGTCTGTGTCTGAATTAAAATCCATCAAACTCATGATCTGTTTCAGTGATTGCTTCCATCAAAATAAACCCCCTCCCAAAACAATCCAAAAAACCCACCAATCCAAACACTAAATAGGCAAACAAACTCCAGCTTCATCTAGGACACTTGAAGATGTGAAAGCCATTGGCCCATTAGAAGGAAGATTTGAGAAAGTAATTTGTATAGTGTCTTTCTGGGAAGGATAATGACTCAAGCTTTGCACAGTTATGCTAGGTAGCATATTAAATTTTTTGAGGGGGTCCTACAAAGAATCCGGCAATTTCAGTACCTGTGCTTCCTACTATGAAATAACCATCTTCTGCTAGTTTTCTGCTGGATGATGAACCAGATCAAAGGAGAGTGTAGTATTCACCTGCCAGGCTGTGTATAACAGACTTACTAAAATTATAGCACATTCTAGCACTAGGGTATGCCAAAATCACTATTCTAATTCCTGGTAAGTGTTCTAAAAATTGGCCACAATAGACAATCATTTGTCAGGCTATGTCATAATTTTTCCCTATGCATTATTTCCCTGTATTTTTTTAACTCTCTGACTAGTGTTTTAAGCTATGCATAGAGATTTCTTTAATGGATGTGTTTGTGGTTTCTTTAATGCTTTAATCCTTGCTTCCATGATTTCCTCTCTATTGAATCTTCCTGTTAGAAAACTGTCAGCCCATCTCATTCATTTCATTCTCAAATTTCCTATGATGTACTATGATTCTATATATGTTTAATAAATTGGATGCACAGGAGTGAGATATCTCCTCAGAAGAGATTGAAATGAGCCTTTATATCAGGCAGATTATTTCTGTCTCTGTGGCAACAAATAAATTCTTCCAATTTTCTAATAATACATCTAGGTAATGTATCTACTTCATACTGAATGATGCAGTAAATTTTCCTAGGTAACTTTCCAATTTTACCCCTTTCCCCTTTTAACATAAATATTGATGAATCAACTTGTGTGAACTACAGACCTACCTCGAGCTAAAGCTGTCAAGCCAAATAAGGCCACCTAATTCAGTATTCCTGCATTAAAAGATATAATCAGTTCTGGGTTTTGCTGATTCTTTGTGTACTAATAGTACATTTAACTCTGTGTGTACATTTGTGTAAATATGTTTTTTAGATCTATTTCAAAACACTCTACTTCTTTCATCATATATCTCTATATGACCTATTTTTCTTTTGACAGCTGCTGAGAAGGTGAGAATGTGATTCTTTGAATACTGAACATGTCCCAGGCTAGCAATTTAATGCTGGTTGCAGTGGTCTCTATCAGAGCATCAGCTGTATGCTATTCAACTGATTAAGCAGGAGTTGCACCCATCTCATTAAGAATTAATAGTGAGAACAATGTGTGGAGAAAGGTATTACTATTATTTTCAGAGTGATGTGAAACCCAGTGAAATGTACAGGGAACCATCAACAGAAAACAAGAAACATATCTTTAACATTCTGGGGAAAATATATCATTCTTGCTTAGTTCTGGAGTACTGAAGGTACTGAGGCTCTAATAAAAAAGAAGAGGTTTTGGTTTCCCAGGGAAGATGTAGTGGTAATACATCTTCAATATTTATATCAGCAAAGGCAGCAAGAGAGGTCTACTGTAAACTGCTCCTGGTAACTTTTCCCACTGTGTTGCACAGCTGTCCCTAAGCTCCAAGAGATGGGTGTATAACTCCTGTGTGCTAAACCTGCTACAAGTGAGCATTAGGAAATAAAAATCAGCACCTACAAAGAAAGGTACATGCCTGCTGCAGTTATAAAACAAAGGAATGCTTAGACTTACTGAGTAAAAGTACTTCTTCAGCAATTCACAGTAATATGCCTTGGCTTTGCTGAGTACACAAACCTCCTAAAGCTGCTTAGTGAAGTGATAGAACACTGCTTAGTACTGCTGTAAGGAAACCCACAGGGGAATGAACAGTTCCACCTACACACTACACTGATGGCCCTTGCCTAATCCAGGGTACATGTTTATTCCCATAACTGGATGACAAAATATCAAAAACTAGATTTAATGAGATCTGGTTTTTCTTCCTGTGAAATCCAAATACCTGAGGGTTTGAGAAAAATGTGGATGAGAGCTAGAAACTTGTCTTCTGTTTCTCCCTAATGCATTTTCAAATTTCTACTCACAGCAAGTGGTAATTATTGCGATTGTCTGCATACTTTAGTTAATAGGAAAGCCTCAGGTTTTTTGAGAATAAATATTGACTGGACCACATATGATGAGTTTTGAAGCCTTTCTAGAACCTCTTCATTACCAAAATTTTTTTTAAAAAAATAATTATGGTATCATCTACCACTCAAGACAATAAATTACAGTTTTCTTGTGCCTCTGCCTTTCCAAGTTAATGGTTCTGCTTTCATAACAACTTTTGGTCAGTTGTGCAAATCTACCTTCTTAGATTTTTCCATGGTACTTTTAATGATAAGTATGTAAGACTACCCTGGTGAAGTCCTTTTTCTCTCACTATATTTAAACAGATACATTAATTTTTTCTCTCTAACATCAGGCAATAAAGAGAGGAAAACTGATGCACAGGATTTGTTGTCTCTCTTTTCTCATTCCAAAATCCAAAACATACGGAATAGAATTAGACTAGGAATTATCTTCCTTTTATTCTCTTTTTCAGTTACACATTTCCTTCAAATGAATCCTTTTCTTTCTGCCAACTCTTTATGTGTAAATTTTTACCAGATTTGATAACAACCTTAATTTCAATAACAAAAGTATTAGTGATAAGATGGCAGATATTACCCTACAACTTGCTAACTCAACATACAAAAATGTAATCATAGATAAAAAACCAAACTTTATCCTATTTGCAGCAGCAGACTACATAAATACCCTCTAAATAAATAAATAAATAACCCCTTTAACAAATATGAATAGAAACAAAATATGTGAACTCTAAAGATGCTTTTCTGCAGTTATTAGAAGGTAATACGTGCTTGCTAAAGATAATGCATTTATCTCACTCTCTCCCCAAACTCTTGCTTTTTGAGTAAATCCCTCAGCTAGATAATACAAGCTTGGCTTCCAGCAGGAGACTCACGTTTGGTTGGGAATAAAATATAATGATTTTAAGCATAAGGTGATGAGAGCAATAAGTTAATTTAATTTACTTTGAACATTATAAATTGGATGTTAGAATAGTACTGAAGTATAAATCCAGCAATCTATCATAAGCTTTAGAGAGAATGGTTGTGGGGCTTATATTGGAGTTTTTTATACACACTGTTCTGAATTGTAGAGAGTATTGAATACATTTCTTTAATTGCACTGCCAATAAGGTGAGCATCTAAAAGCTCCTGCTCTTATTTGTTGGTTGCACTCCAGAAAGATCAAAACCATTTTGAATTCTGATAATTTCTTTTGAGAGAAAATTCCGTTAAATCACCTTCAACATCACAATGGTAGAACAGTATAAGGAAATACATCAAAGGTCTTCTACTTTACCTCATACCCACTTCCTAATGGTAATGCAGAAGTCAAAAGCTGGAGAATGGGGCTGTTCAATGTGAATGATGGCTCTGTACCTGGGCTATGATTTTGCTGCCCTGACTGATGCTTTAGGTTTTAGCTTTTATATTTTTCAAATCCTATACTGCCTAGTGTATAACTCTGAAGTTTCTTGTAGCCTGTTAACTGCTGTTTTCTCATGCTGGTTAGGCATAACAAGCCTCTCTAAGTTTGCTCTCCAAGGACACCTAAATTGTCCTAGGCCCAAAATGTGTAAACTAAAATCTTGAGGGGGGGGAACTTGGGGAAATTACATCATTAACTAAAGTTATAATTGGAGAATTAACCATGATATGCAAATGGACCAAAGTTACAAAAGTGTGAAGAACCCGTGATTCAGGGTTCATCTTGGATGCAGCCTTTTGACCTTTGAAGGCCCTTCAAATAAATACCTCCTTTTATTCTCTTATTCTTGTCTAGTCTCTGTGTTTTAGGTGGCCACCTCAAGCATCATGACCCTCAGCATAAGGAAGTGATCACAGAAATCAATTACAAGGAGCAGGATTAGGCTTTTAATGCCTGTAAAGGCATTTGAAGTTAAGTGTTCACTGATTGCAACAGTCATATTAAAGTACAACCAGAGATTGAAAACAGTTTGAGTGTTACTGCCCTGGTCAAGTAGTGCCATAATGCTAAGAAGAGAAATGCCTTTAAAATATAGCCTGGAAGTAATATCACTTCTGCTAACTTTATTCATTTTTACTTCTTAAGTGTGGGCTTTCCCCAACTCAGTATGACAGATACTTCACATCATGTCTAAAATCGTGTAAAGAGTTGATTTTTCAAATTAGAAGTCTCTCCAATATGCTATAAGCATATTCCTCTTATCTTTTCACATTCAGAGCTGTTTCATCAGAAGTGGAAATCTGTGATTACCAGCACCAGCACTTGGACAGCAAGCTGGTTTAAGAGTTTGCAACTACCTAAAGTAGATTTTATTCCTCTCTTTTCTCCTCTCTCTTCTTCTCTTTGTTCCACTCCCCTGTTCCTATTTTATGAACCTGGTGCCTGTCAGTCTCCCCTAAGAGCAAATCTATTGAGAAAGGGAAAAGGGGAGAGATGAATGCCATTGAGGTTTGTAACACTTTTCAAAGTTAGTTTCAGGAAGCTGACAGAACAGCATGAATGGGACTTGTTGGGGTGCAGAAAGGTATGGCTTGTGAAAGGAAAAGATGCAAAATCTTCCCTCTTGGTGGCAGAGTCTTTAGTTGTTTTGGCTTCTCACGAAAACATAGCTTTTGATTTCCATGACCTATTTCTGTGACCTGCCAAAATCCTCTTCCTGTGAATGGGGAAATTTCTAAATGTTTCTAACAGTCAGGTATTCAGTCAGACATTGAATTACAGTAAAAGAACGCTTATTCCAATTTTCTGAGTATGATAGAAATAACATGATCTTTCACAGAAACATGTAGGCATCTAGTAATATGTTATTCTATTCTAATACAAACACTTTGAGAATCCAGAGTCTGAGTCGTAGGAACAAAAGAAATAAAAATTCTTCTTTTACCATTTACTTGGTGGTCTTTTGTAACCTAAAAGCCATTAAAGTCAATGAAAAGACTAATCAAACTTATCTCCTCCACTTAGGAGTCTAGACATCAGATGTGTCATGAAAGCTAGGTTGTTCGTTGTCCCTCTGTATTAAATAGGAAGCAGTGTCTTCAGACTATGTTTTTTCCCCCTGTTTTGGGGAAAGAAATATTCTGTGAAAAAGCTTAGTGCTTCCCAATCAATGCAGATTTTCAATGCTCAGGTACAAAGCCTAGTTTTTTACAAAACTGAGGTTATTAAACATGGCTTCCTCCTGTCTATCTCAGATTGTCTATGTGGTATTCAGTTGACTTCAGCTTCTTCAGCATTTTCATAACGTCAACTGGACTGCATAAAGAGAAAACAGATATTTCCTCAAATTTCCATACCTTACTTTAATTGTCCAAACTTTTACACACTCACTAACCACTGCAGACTTTGGATAAGGCCCAGAAGATAAGACATGTTTGGAGGGAACATAAGCTTGGATGTAATGATGAAAGATAAAAATTTCTCTTACTTGTAAAAGACCTTTAAAGTTTTATACGTGTGCCAATAACTTCAATAAATCTCATTTTATTTTATTTAAGTTATTTTGCTTTCCTTGGTTTTGTTTTGTTTCAGAGACTAGATAAAAATAGTCTTCAGTGTGTGTATAATTTATTTCATTTTAACAACTATATGGCATAACAACTGCTCACGTTAAGGACTCTGTCATGAGCTCCGAACACTATTGCATATCAATTCATACTAAACATAAATATTCTAAAATTGTCTAAATCATGTTGTTAAAGTTCTTAGCTGAAATGTGGTCTACAGGACATATTTAAATAATATAAGATGCTGGGCAATACAGTGGAAGCTTGAAAATTCACAGTGATTACAGATTGAAGCAAAGCTGTAGTGTACACTAGACATTATGCAGCAGTAAAAACAAATATAACTGAGAAGTGGTTTATGCTCCAAGCGGCATTTGAAAGTCATCTACACATGGTTTCTTAACTCTGTATTTCTGAAAAGTTAAGTAACTAATTAAGAACACTGGTAATTGAGACCAATAACTGGCATTAGTATGTTTTGATTAGTAAGGTATGATTAAAAATCTAGATTCTAGGCCTCAGCTCCTGGCTAGCTCACTGACTTTGCATGAGATGCTGTTTGCTTTTGTTCAGTTTATTTAACCTTAAATCAGGAGAATAATGGTTAGTTCTCAGGGCATAGTGCTTGAGAGTGTAGTTTGGGGAATTAACTAATTGACATGTGTGTGCTGTATTACATTCCTCAAAAGTATACAACATACTGTTAATGTGATATATTACTATTCCACTGAGGGATTACATTGACTGATGGCTGGATGTACAGCCATGGAGAGCTCTTCAAGTCAGTGTCTTTGTAGAGCAATTAGGTGGCAGCAGTGACCATAAATATCTTTTTTTTTATCTCTACTTGGCAAAATAGTTATGCATTTTCCTTTCACATGTAGATCCCATCATCATGATCGAGATCTTTATTATTTTTTGAGTGGCTGACTCCAATAGTCATTGGCTTAGTCTGACACATAGCAGACAAAGGCACAGCATAAATGTAATTACCAGGCACTGGTAGAGCAAACACTATGATGTTCAGCGTGCACGAGAGCAGAGGCTGATTACAAGAAGGTTCAAGTTTTCTCCTGAGCTGTAGTCAAGAATATTAAGATCAAGTAAAAAAATTAAGATGCCAAAATAGGTGAAAAATTTGGAGGTGCCCCTGGTTTCTCTTTGCTTGCAACAGTGGTAGTTTACTAGCGCAGCATTTTATGCAGCAAATTCTGCCTATTTGGTGTTTTATACAAACAAGATTTTATAGACCTGTTTCAAAGCTACATACTGATCTTTTTGCCAATGAATGTTGTAATGCTCCAAATAAACAGGAACAATCTAAATAAGCATCTTAAAAAAACCCAGTATATTCAAAATATAAATAAACTGGACAGTGCAGGAAAGTGTTGTAATACCCCAGAGGTGCTCTGACATTGGTATAAAATTTATTTATGAGCAGATTTATTTGTGAAACAAGGGACTTTGAAGTTAAACCCATACAAATAGCTCCTTGTTACCCACAGAATGATGCTGATACATAAGATACCCTTAATGAGGGCATTTTGGTGGTTTCATGAGACAGAAATGTGTTTTCATCAGGCTTTTGGATGACACCTAAATTTAAGGTCTTATGTCTTGGCTGTAAATCAGAATGTATGATCTACTAGCCTGTAGATATTACAATATCTACATATTGTGAGATGAAGTTGGTTGAATTTTCTCAACATGTCCCTTACAAAAATTTTAAGCATGTAGACAGTCTGCTCGTTTAAAGAAATGCACTTAACACTGTGCTATGTCTATAAACAGAACCCTAATGTTACCATTCCATAGATGCTTACAGTTTTCTATATTATGATGTTATGCTAAATGTAGCTGACCAAACTTTAATCAGGTAGATTGCCTCATTTTTCAACACAGGTGTCATTTTATTAACTGATATCACATTTCACTGACAAAGGAGAAATAAAAAAGGGGCTAGAATCTCTATTATTCATTTCCTATGTAATCACAGCTTTGCTCAGGTGAGTCTGAAGTCACACTGGCCAGAGCCAAAATGAAACATTTGGGATAAATATGGGACTCCTACAAAACCCAAAACATTCCATTCATGCTATGAGCCTGAGAATCTCGCAGCTGCTGTGTGCATCCAGATTCTGTTTTATTACAGCCTGAAGGGACACTCAGTCGTCACATTCACTTCCCAGTTACTTCCAAACTGGCTATTGTTTCCACCCTTCCTGGGCTGTATTGTTCAAAAACGTCCAAGAGTACCAGAAAGGGATAATATGTTTCAAAAGTAGCAGGTAATGGAGTCAGATTTGCTACCCACCCACATTCTCTCTTTTTTGCCCCATGGCATACAGATTACTTTCATCACACCACCTGAAGCAGGAACGTAAAAAGGGGCTTCTCTTGCCCAGAAGAGCCTGGAAGAAAAGGAAATTTTTTCAGTGCTGCTCAGCAGGTGACTGTCACACCAATGGGCGCACAATTAACCTAAGTATTCCAAGGAGAGTTATGGAGAGGGTTTATGCTTCAGCCCTCTGCAGTTCAGCAAGTATGGAGATGCTGAGAAAAGGACATTCAATACTTTCAACAGGCAAGGATTGTGCTTGGTTTTGCACATTCATAATTGTTGTACCTCTAGGAGAAAGAGATAGAAAAATATTCCAACATAAGCTTTCCCTTTACAGTTTAAATTTGTCTCATTCAGGACACAAGTCAGTGTCCTATATACTTGTTACTCCTTCTGTATAATTTTTGCAGTTACTTTACTTAACAAGACTTTACTGAAAAAGGAGTTAACATGAACAGGATGTATCAGCAGACAGTGAGATGAGGTCCACAGATTAAGATTTTTTTCTGAAAGCAACCATTTCCCTGTGACAAGGCTTTTATAGATGCTTTATCCTATGGGCAGAGTGGAACAAAAGGTATTTGAAAACTAACAAGAAGTCCCAAAGTATTTATATGTAGGAAAAAAGTTTTGGCATTATGTTTTGTTACAAAATCTATGAAATTTGCAGGGATTTTCTCACTGATTTCCCTGGTCATTTTTCCATGCCTTGGATGAAAAAATAACAGAATTAAACAAATAGCAAGCAATCACTCTAAACAAAAAGAGACAGACTTACTGTTTTAACAGTGTAACATGGCTATTGTTTCTTGCAGTCATATTCTTATCTGTAACACTGGTGTGAAATATAATTAAAAGAATGCTTTGATCTGTAAAGAAAAACAGAAAAATTAACTTACCACTTATTCATCTACTTACTAAAAATATCAGAAAGAATGGGTTTTAGACAATTCATCACTAGAAAATTGGCTGTCAGGGAATATGGCAATCTCTTTCTACAAGAACAATGTAGTTATTAAAAAGTGTAAATTGCTTCCACATCACACAATTTTATCTAAGTTGGTTTGAAAATACTAGTTTTTCATGGGCACTTTTTAACAACTACAAAATTAACTTTGCATAATATATTTCAGACTACAAATACTTTTAAGATAAATAATTTAAAATTTGTTCTTAATTGAAAATACATATTGAACTTATAGAAGACAGCATTTTCCCCAAGACATAGAACTCACAACATGCATTAATCCTTTCTGTCTCTGGTTCCTGTCTTCTGAATTGCAAGATCTTTATTTAATTATTCATAAACTATACTAAAACAATTAACATGACCTGAATGAAATGGTAATTTCTTCTGGTGTAAATTGACTCCCAGGGGTTAAACAAGCTTCCCCTCCCGAAGATAATAAGGTAACAAACAATAAAAATTTCCCCTTCACTTTTTCCCCCAGAAACATGCATGGAGAGACAGAAGCCAGCATTTAGGAGTTGGAGTTGTTCTCCAACAGTAGCTGGAACTAGCAGGAGCAGCAGAAGTATTCAGGTCTCATGTGGTATCCTATGCTCCCTCCATAGCTGCAGCCAACAAATGAAAGCAATAGTTTTCTCTTGGACACTGAATCAGAAAATTAATTTCCTTTCACTGCTTTCTTACCACTTTCTCCTTCACCTCCTCCATTAGTCTCTCCCTGTCTTAGTATAGCCTTTGTCTTGCTCTATACTGCATTCATGACTAGTTGTGGTTCACAAAGTATTCATAAGATACTCCACTCTTATCCAAGAGATTAAACCACTTCAGAACTAGAGGTGCAGTCTCGTCATATACTTCTTTATTTAAAAAAAAAAAAAATTAATTGCAGTTGTAGTTCAGGCTTTTTAGTATCATTTTTATGTGCTTAACAGCCAGCTCAAGTGAGGTTTCTAAGCACTACTTGAATAAAAATGAAAGTGGATTCTGCAATCCTCTCCAGAAACATTTTAGTTCTTTAAGATTCATGATCATTCGAGCCAGATGTCTAGTTCCCTTGGGCACATCTGGAAATCCTTGTCTTAAAGTCTTTCTGTATAGAAGGACCTTGTCTGGCAAGCAGCTAAATGTATACCCTGAGCAGAGTATTGATAAGAAAGTGGTAATTAAATGGTACAGGTGTAACAAAATCATTATGTAAAACATTTAGTGGTTCATCAGACATTCAAACTAATGTGTATAATTTGTATTAAGCCCCACAATTTTAGCTTTAAGTCCCAAGCTCATTTCACCTTAAAAGATTTGCTGGCAGTATTCCTACTTTGGTTTTAAGTTAATGTACTTCTGCCATAGGAATAAAAGAAAAAAGTAGGCAATTTGACAGAGCTTTACAGGCAAGTTTTATGCAGGAACTTAGTAAAGGGCTGGATCACTGCTCTCCTTCCTTAGAATTGCTAAGTAACTTCCTTTGTTGGGTTTGTACAATACTGAGATAATGCAATAATTTTAATGGAAAAGATGCTCAAACTTCTCAGTTCTTGTACTAACTACTTCCCAGCAAGCTTCAGTCACACACCATCATAGTAATTTCTTGATTAGGCCTGAAGATCTTTGTGCCTTGAATCTTAAATTTTGCATCTAAATTACAGATGCATTTTAGACCAAGAAAATGTTCTATTGCTTTTTGCTGAACACAAGTATGTGATGAAAATGTTGAGCTTTTAGAGGAAGAAAAGGCTAGAACCTCTTCTTTTGTTAAATTTATTGGTATACAAACACTGGTGAATAGTTCGGTAACATTAAACGAATGAAAGAAATAAAGACTTCAAAACAAAAAGGACTAAACTATGTCTACAATCTGTAATTAGATAACAGAAAACAATTAAAATTATTGGTATTCTGTTTCAGTCTTTCTCAAAGGAGTGGAAAGGCTGGAGTGTTTCAACAACAAAAGGCTTGTTTTTGTTTCAAAGGAATGGTCAGCATCAAACTCCTTAATAAAGTGTAAAATTGAAGGGTTTGCTTGTAGCACTATTTTTTATAGGATTGAACTTAAACTAGGTCCTGCTACTGCAAACACTATGACAGGGACTGGTATTCCAGAGGAATTGTTCCACATAGGTTCCTTGATCTATGTGAAAAACATTGCACAGAGTCCATATTGCCATTTTGCTTCTTTGAACATCCAAATGATCTTAAAGAAGAGAGGAGGGAGTGGACTGGCTAGTTAGATTCATAAAGATCAAATCTTGCAGACAGTTGCCCAGTTTTTCCCTCTAGCACTACCAGAAGATTTGAAAAGGTAGTGTTTGGAAGGAGTCCCTTGTCTCTCTCTTTTTGCATTCCTTTCTTATGTCTGTTCTGCAACCCAATAATTACACCTGTGCCATAGCTAAGGGGTATCAGCCTTCTCAATGAAACTTATGTAAAATTCTTCAGAAAGAGAAAGACAAACCAGAAGAAACACAGAGTTATCAGGATGACCAAGGGACCAAAAAGTCCACTAAAGGAAAGTAAGTTATGGATTGTTTTTTAACTTAGTCGAATATGGATATACATAAAGTATGTTATACATATTAAAGGATGTGATCACCATGTAAATTAAAAAACACTGAAGAAAGCTGGGAACAGAATGACCATATGCAATTCAAAAGAAACTCTCAGAGATAAGAAGTTTTCTTCTGAAACAACCTAATGATAACAGCAATAGAAAAAAAAAACAAACCCAAAAAACCAAAACTAAAACCAAACAGTAGTAGTATTTAAGGTGGAGATTATGACTAGGTCATTAAAAGGCCTCTGATACTAGAAGACTGCTTTTGCCAATCCTGATTTAATCCTCTGCCCCCAAAAGAAAATGTGTTTTGCAGAGAGTAGAAGAAACCACGATGCAAACAGCTGTGCTCACTGTAGACAGTGACAAAAAAAAAAAAAAAAGAAAGAAAGCCTACCCGGCACCATCACTGCTGTGGATAAAAAAGTGCTGGTGGCACTGGGGAGCTGCTCAGCCAGCAGGTCAGACAGGATGAGCATGTAATCAATAATAATGGACATGGCTAAATCACCTCTCCCCCTGCTCAGCCAGTAAATCTCTGTCTGGCAGATTTTAGGCTTTGTGGCATTTTTAAGAAGCAACAAGCAATTCCAGTTACTCAAAATTTCATCGAATGAAGATAAACATTTCTTTTTAAGAGATAAACTTTTAAAGTGATGACTGTATATGATTGTCCAAATATCACAGATAGCAGCTTGTTAGCACAGGCAGTGGCAGACTAATCATTTTCTAATAGCAAGGAAAAGCAAAAATCCTTCAAAAATACTTTTCATGAGAACACAGCAATTAATAAAGACAGAGGAAAATATAGGAAATCAGACAATAACTTTTAAGTGGAAGCACATGCAAACTGGAGGGGTTTTGCTTTTCTCTAAAATTCTCCCAGGAAATGTACATTTCTACTGGCTAGGAGGGATGAGCCTTAAGGGATAATCAGGCTTACATGAGACCCAGATTTTCAGTAAAGTAGGAGAGAGAGATTTCTGGTTATTGCTGAGAAGAAGAGCACAAGGGGAAGGTTCATTTCGTATAAATCATATATATTACAGTCTCTTCATAATTTTCCATTATTAGTCACTCTCAGCATTAGGTAATTAGACAAGAGGGAACCAGTATCACCCTATATGGATCAATTGCATGAATTATTAATTAAAAGGATATGAAATTAATACATTTTATTAATTATGAACAATTTCTCAAGATTAATTTCCTGAAGCATCCCAGGCATTCAAAACTATATTTTTTATGCTTTTCATGCTATTTTTTATGCTTCTGTCTGTTGTTTTTGAATACAGATGTTACAAATTTTCACTCCCAGGTGGAGGAATTTCTATCATCTAAATCAACACATGCCTAGATTTTCCAGTCTTGACTCATTGCCTCTTTATTGTTCTCTGTTTTATACTGATAATTCTGTTTTGAAACTTATCTTCGTATGCATTTAATGTGCCTGCCCTGCAGGGAGTACTTATCATAATTATCATACAATTGGAATCAAAGATTATAAGGGTAAATGCCTGTAAGGGATTTGCTAGGATTTAAATGTTGACTGTCCTGTTATTTCATGCCAAGCTTAGGAGCATTGTGTGCTGCCTTGCTTAGGTCCCTTAATGATCACTGTTCTAACAGTGTGAAACTGCCTTCTAAATAGGCATAAAATGTTCCCAGTTGGAGGCCTCTCTTGCAATCATTCAAATCAGTGCCAAAGTCTAATAGATTCAGTGGAACACAAACATATTCTTGAGGGTTTTGGGTTTTTTTTTGCAAAGATCGAGGCTGAAAATACAAAAATATGCATGAATTGAAACAGAAGAAAATATTTGTAGTTCTCAGAAGGATAGCAGAATCCTAAACTGAATCTTGCATGAGGGGCTAGGAAGGACTGCACAGCTTTGGATTTTGCCCTATAGCTGGGAGATATAAAACATCTTTGTCTGATGAATCTGGCTGAACTCATGTGGAATTATATTAAAAAAGGTTTTTTCATCCTCCTCCTAATGGGTGCACTTACCCTAGTGTGTGCTTTTACTGAAATATGAAAACAATAATTTGTTTTGATAAATAATTTAACCTTTTATAAATTATTTTCTTTTGAGTAGAAAAAAAGAGACAAACTAAATGTGTATAATAACGTATTCAGACATGATATAACCAAAGAACACCACTGAGGATAAGAGTGGGAATTGGGAATGGAGGGTGGCCCATGACATACTGTACAAAATAATGAAACACAAAACTTTTTCAAGTTTCAGTTTGCCTCACAATGCAACATAATTAAGTCCTTCAAGACTTGACAGGCTGTAGTTTACTGGATTTTGCAGTCTGCCACTTAATGAAGTATTTCAATAAAAGTGTTCCAAGAAATCTTTTTCAGTAAGTATTTCATTGAATAATAACATTAGGGCACCTGTACATATTTACATCAGCAAACGTTTTTTAGTTTGTTAAAGAGTATAATGGGCTGCAGACATAAAAAATTTATGTGATATCTTTAATTTTTGACTTTGCTATTATAGACTCCAATGTTTCTCTGCTCCTTCACTCAAAATAATATGAAGTCTAGGTGTTGTCTGAGAGATGCAGCAGTAGCTGAAAGCTGATATTAATAAGTGAGACTACAAGATATATATTATGAACATTACTGATTTTCTTTTTTAAAGAATAAAAACCCAGCAAAATAAAATTCTAAATATGCATTACCAACCGTATTATATAAGAATATAGATCTGTTGCCTCTGTCTCAGATATAAAAAAACAAAAAGTTAATTAAGCTGGAAACTTTGCTCTAAAAGTGAAAAAAAAACTATCTGAAGTTTACAGAAAGGACATCTAAAAGAACACCTGCAGCAACTTTGCTGCAGAAAAAATAAGAGTCAGTAAGTTCTTCTACAAGTGCAATAGGCTCTGTTTGATTTGCTGTCCTCCACTGCCAGTGCATGACTGTGCCCTGCTTGAGGAGGATGTTAGTCCATAACCTTGCACAGAACAGGATCTCTACAGACTAAATAGATACTTGGCAGTATCAGGAAAACTTCAACATAGCCTTTCACACATTGTCTACAGCATTTCCATTTCCTTTTGGGTCCCAAATGGAGATGATTCTTTGGGCACTCTCTCTTGTTCCAGCAATCATCAACTCCTTTATATTTCTGCTTGCATCTCCACTTTGCAGATCATCACGATTAGTGGAAATGCAGCAGATTTCCAGGCATCTACAAAATACAGGCAAATGGCCAGGACCCACATTCTTGCCAGTGTTGGCAGCTGTACCAAGTGCCTTCCTGGCTTTCCCAGCTCCCAAGGACTGAAATCCCAAAGACTTTGCTCCTATGGAAAAGCCAATTCTTACTTTTAGGCAAGAGACCACATCTTCTCTTAAAAACTTTCTCACTTTTTTAATGTTCCCCTCTCTCTTCCTAATGCCACCTCCCAAGGCACACTGGAAATTCATAATACGAACTGGAGGTGCTCCCACCTGCAATTTTCATTCTCCTTACAATCTGAACATAACTGATGGGGGAGCAGAAATGCTGATGCAGCCTAAGTTCGCTTGGAAAGGGAGAAAGCAGCCAAGTGTCTTAGCCCATATTATCTGCTAAGAGGTACTGGAGCTACGCAGTAGACAAAATTTTAGGGAACAGATAGTCATGAGGGGAAAAAGAAATTAACCAAACAGAAACACGGGTTGCATATACCTGGCCTACCCAAAAAAGAACAAAAAGAAAAAAACCCAGAAAATTGCTTTCATAATGGAAAACTAGAGACATTTCACACTCAGTCCTCCAAGCTTACACATTTTCATAGCTATTAGGAATGCTACAGGTTGTTTCTTCTTCTTTCAAGAAAAGCAGCCCTCATTTGTTTGTTTCTATCCTTTCCCTTATATTTATTCTCTCTGTTAACCTTCAACTATGTCTTTGCAGTCTGTCCCATTCTTCTCTTCTATTCCTTCTGTTTATGTCCTGATAATCCCAGGTGTCCAAATATATGCCAATGTTGTAATGCTCAAAGACCAGCCCTGAAGTTTAGGATCTCAGTGTTGCAGTGGAGCATACAGGGCCCGTGTGTGACTTCTGTATCTCAGAACAAGGTTATAAAAGACCTGTATCTTGGATACAGGAGTCCAATTAGCACATCACAATGCCAAGAGCATTGGCATGGTTTAAATCCTACCCATACATAAATCTTAGGTAGGGAAAATAATTTTCTTTCTCAAGTTTTTTCATTCCAAAGAATCTAGAAAACAAAGCTCTGCTTCACATTGCCCTGTTTTGTTTTCAAAACGAGAGCAGATTTTGCTTTTGACTTCCAAAAAGACAAAAAAATGTTTCTGCTGCTTGATGCACTATTTTAAATAATTAGTCTGAGTTTACCACAGTCCTTCAGGAAAATGTAATTTCTGGGGTTTTTTAAGACTTAATGTATTTCAGTCTTCAGCATTTCCACATAAATACTTGTAAATGTGATTGGGGTTTCCTCAGTCACCACTGCTGAAGATCGTTACTTCTACTGGTGGACGTAGAGGAAACATGAGATACCTAATGTAGACCTTTTCTTATCCTTCCTCTTTGGCACAGGTGCATTTTCCTTTCTTTCATGGCTGTTTTTCTACAGGAATTGGTTTAGACCGAGAAACCAGATAATGACTCTGCTTTCCCCAGAAACTGGCAACTGGCTGTTCCATTCTCATTTTCAATGCTTTTGAAAGATCTTTATTATTCATATGTACACTGATTTCCTCTCAAGAATTCACAAAAAAAAGTATTATTCAACATGGCATGAGCAATTAGGCTTTACCATACCATATGACATGAGTTTCTGTTCCAAACCCAGATTTCTTACAATGTGTATGAGAAACCATAATTTTCACACTTAGCCAATCTTCCATTAAAAAAAGTACTCTAAGCCATTCTACAGTAATAACTTATATTTTAAAAAAAGGCTATCTGAAGTGAATCTTTTAATGTATAGTGTGTGCAGGAAGGCACAAGAAATAAATGTTATATTACTTCATTTGTGATAGGCAAAACTGAAGTTAAATCAAACTGTCAAAAATTAAAATTAACTCTCCTAAAGTATGCTTGTATGCATCCTTTATACTGTCAACATCTAAGCGGGATATCACCTCTTCTGTATAAGAAGAAAAAGAGAGGAACAAAACCAGAAAGCCACCAATTTAATGATTGCTTTTATGTAAATATACAAGCATGTGAACTCATGCAGAAGAGCATACACAGAGTGATAACAGCCTCTATACCTATCCCATAGACAGAGATGATGTCATTATTATCCATCTGAACTTTAAATGCATTTTCCATTAATACAGAGAAGCTTCTCCCAGACTGACAGTTACAGCACCGCCCTTGCAACAACAGCGCAATTGTTTCCAAAGGTAAATTACAAGCCAGGCCTCGCAGGGATTTCTGTTCACAACTCCTGATCTCTGAATTTTTTTTTCTAAGCTTAAGGCTGACTTGTGAGCTTAAAAGAGGTAAAGATGTGTTTGGTTGAAGTAGATTTGCTCTCTTGTGTAAGTTTTATTTCTGAGTATCACCTTGTATAGATCTGATACAATTCCTTTTTTTTTAAATCTACATTGATATTAGGGGGTTAAATTAGGATTCAAGAAAAGGTTGCCTAAATTCCAAAAAGTTGTGACATCCTACTTCTTCATGATATTTATTAATTTGCCTTTTTATATTTCAAACCGACCAATGCATCTATCAAAGAAATATTAATCGTAAACAAAATAAGGAGAATCTTTCTAAACATAATACCTTATTAAGTCAATTTTCATGGCAAAAAGGAATATGGGAATTATTAAAAAGTCAGGAGTAAGGTTCATTATGTATTGTAAGATGTTATCTCTGAATATTAATTGATTTTTAAAATTAATCCACATAGTTTCATTTCCTTTTCAACCCTGCTTTCCATTAATATTCCAGCTATGAAATTTGCTGCATTTTTAAAGTTCTTTGTGGGTCTATGTATGTTTTCTATTCAAGGCCTGCATAAATACATTATACTGGGTGGAATATTCATGGAAAGACTTTCAGGATTCTATTATATAAACCAGAGTTTGTAATTCTATACAATCAGAGAGGAAATCTAGAATTTATTATTTTATTTGTATGCCAATCACTCTATACCATTCTACCTATACAAATGTAGTGAACAGACTGCGCTAAATTGTTAAAGCATAACACTCAAAAAACTCACTAATGATGCACCCACTTACAGACTTTTTTTTTGTCTGACAATCTGCAACCATCACCCAGGCTCTGAGTGAATCCTTGCAACAGCAACCAAAAACCTACCCACCTGGAAAAAGGAGACCTCACTTCATGTCCCCAGCTGGAACTGGCTACCTAAATCCATTAGGAGCTAGATAGTGAGGTAACACCTAACTCAGAAAGCAATAAATAGCACCCCCCTCAGGAGGAACACAATGCTCAGATCTGCAGCACCATATGGAAGCTGCAGGCTGAGGAAAGGAATTGCCAGATGTAGGAGCTGAGCTGTCAGCAATGATCACAGTGAGCTTTCCATTCCCAAGGGTCATCTGAATTGGCTGGATGAGCAGGGCTGAGCTGTGATTTGTGTGAGGTCTGTGTTTGCAGGGCAGGCATCGCTGGCCACAGGCTTTATTTGTCCTGCCAAGCAAATCAACTTTAGGTTGTGTGTCAGTGACTGCTGTGATCTGCTTGAATGCCCACCATGCCAATATCTCCAGATATCCAGAAAAGTATGTCATGGCTGATGAGCAGGTAAAACACAGATGAGATCTGCATCTCCTGACTCAGTCCACAAAAGACTTAAGAAACCTTTTTTTTGATCCTTAGTGAACAGAGGCCCAGAGCCAAGATGAAGGAAGAAAATCTCAGCCTATTGTTCATAGGAGACTGAAACCAAGACTAAGGAGTCACAGGGGACCTAATCCAACATTGCAAGGGATTACATTTTGCTTAACTGACAGTGTCTGCCTTGATTATTGTAGAAAATATGCAGCCTCAAACTTGCCATTTAGCAAAAAACTGAGGAAATTGAGTCATAAAACATTTTCAGCTACATGCTCTGTGTACTTTAGGCATTTCAGTTGGGGTAAATGCACAAAACAGTACAGGTGCCCAAACTCTGTCTCTTTCCCTGCAGACCCATCAGCTGAAATTCTGATGAGCAACCCAGCCTAACTGGTGTGAACTTTGACAGGCTTCACCCTGGTATTTACAAAGTAGTTGTCCACATCTGAACTAGTCATTCTCAGGCCCCTTTACAATGACTAGCAAGAAACAGAGAGAAGATGTCGTCTTTTGGTCCAGTGAAACACATTTTGTAAGCTCCCATTTCCCTCCAGTGACTGCCACAGGATGTTTAACTAGCTAGGGCCAGCTAAGTTGCGAACAGTTAAATCTAATTTTAGTGTTTCTATTAGCCACTTTAAGTGGTTTTTCTGTTCAACATGCAAATCTCAAAGGTGTTTATTCTTTAGTGCCAAGCTAACTGCAGATAGGCAACAAAGATGTTGAACATAGTGCTGAGGATGAAAAGCTCTGTATCATAAAGGTGTTAAAACATTGCAGCTAAAATACTTCATCTGCCTCTTTGTTTCTATATGCCTCAGTTCCTGAGGTTTAAAATAGTGACAGTGCACTTCTCTACCTCTCAGAAAAATTTTGAGAATAACTTTGTCAGGAGAGAAAAATAAAATTTTACAAAAAGTATGAAAAAGCAAGAAAAATTGCACTGCTAAGTAGAGACAGCCATTCCTTATTGGCAAGTCTATCTGTTTTTCCTAAATCTTCCAATCTTCAATCTTCCATAATTAAAATGGTCTTTAAGAGGACAAAAAAAATAACTAATTTTATTTTTACTCTGTTTTTATTATATTCAATCTGAACAAGCGTTCAAGAGGAGCTCCTCAGAAGTATTGAGATGGATAATTCGTTCTGAAATCAGCCAGAGCTCCATTTGTAAATCCAGGTCCAAGGTAGTTTTGGACACATTCAACAGAAAACCAACTTAATAATTGGTAATGCCTTACTTATCTAACTGAAATGCATTGAGAAATAGAAAATATTAGCCATTTTGCAGTGTACCATTTTTCCATTCCTGATATGTTTGCATTAAATTATACGAAGTATTCGTATTTACCAAGTCCAAGTATAGCCATGTTTCAGGGGTTCTGCAGTATCAGATTATCTTCTCCTAATACCTTTTCCAGCACCTGCGATGGAGAGGAGAGATGGAATGATATGCAAAACATCACAGCACAGCTTTCCTGTGAATTCTTACACAACCAGATTTTTCAAAAGGCAGAATGATGTGGTTTTCTTGAAATACACACTATTTTCCCTACTTTGGTATCAGAAATAATCAGAAATCATGATTAGATGAACTAATTTTGCCTAACTAAAAAAAAAATAGCTAAAGGAAACAAAGGTGGAATCCTACCCAGGAGCCGAGTAGCTGCATGGCACTGTAGACACAGGAGGAGAGAAAAATGGACCGTGGAGGTCAGGCCAGTAGCTGCTGCTGAGGAGAAAAGTGGGAAGAACTCAGGAGAAGGATGAGAACATTCTCCCATGAGAGAAGATCCCATCTCAGGCAACAGGAAGGTAAGACCTATATCTATGTATTAGATTAATCTTAATGGAAAAAATATCAGGATACTCTGAGGTTTCTCCCCCATAAATTTCATGCAATAAGAGCATCTTAGATCTACAGGTTTTTGATATACTCTGTTCCTACCTACTCTCAATTCTGTTCTGTATGTTAATTTCAAGTTCTAAGGGTGATTTCATTGTCTGACATTTATGTTTCCTTTTCAGAACAATTCTGGAATATTTCCTTTCCTCTGGAGGTGCCAGTGCAGCAGATTTCAAGGGAAAAGGTGAGTACCTCTGACACTCTCCAGAATAAGACCAAATACAGCTTGTTTTAGAAAAAAAAAAAAAGAGAAAACATAAAGAGAGAAAGAAGGAAGGCAAAATAAATTCATAAAATGCTTTGTGTATTTTATAAAAACTCACAAATTATACAGATGTTTCTACAGTCACAAGGGGATCTGACTCATCTGGAGTATTTTGGCAAGTTCTCTTAAATTCATGGATTTTAATTTTGCACCAGTTTTCTCCAGGATTCTGGTAAATTTACTGCCCTTACAGATTTACAAAACAAAAAGGAGTTTCTGTTCTTTTGAGGCCCTTCTCTCTTCTGTGTCTCAAAGAGAATCAGGATTACCAATATTTTTCAAGTTTTTCTCAGAAGTTTCCTTGAATTGACAGGCATAATAGATTGGCCTCACAGGTCAACTTCATTCTCACCCACAGTTTAGGAACCCTGTAGACTGAAAATAATAAGAAAAAGTAAAACAGCACTCTTTAATCCTGTGTTATCACACAGAAATCACAGTTTCATGTTCAAACATAACTAGATCAGTTTCTTCCAAAAGAAAGATAGATTTTGCATATTGTACTTTCCAAAACAAGAAGGATGTTTCATCCTTCTTCTGAAGTGCTTTAGTCACTAGCAACTGCCCTTTTTGTTTTACTACTGGCAGTTACAAAGGCCAAATTATTTCAAAAGTGATCAAGCACAGATGCGTTAGAAGAAAACCTAGGACGGCCTCTTCATTTGGTCCAAATGCAAAAGGTCTGCTTTGAAATGGCATTGCTTTTACATGTTCTTCAATAAAGGAAATGGAAACCAGTTTGTAATGAATGTATCCATTATTCTTACCAGCAATTCCTGTCCTAAATTACTTCATTTCAATCTTGATGAAGTCAATTAAATTCTAAGTCACAATATTAAGTCAGTCATAATGTTAATCTGAGACTTTTCCTTTCAATAGTATAATTGCTTCTACAAAGCATTGGAAAACTCTCCAAAAACTCCCAAACTCTGCAGTCAAGCCTACTGTAGCAAATAACTTCTGGCCCTTGTACACATACAAAACATGTATGTTTCAAATTCCCCCTTCTTTGATAGGGAAATGTGTTGGAAGGAGATATAGATCACAATAATATTTATTGGAATATATTTTATTAGACTGTTGCTATTAAAGGAAGTAAGAGCTCATTATTAAGCATTATTGAAAGCAGATGGTTGCATGGTACATTTGCTTGTCTCCTGCCACTGTTCCCACTCCCGCAGGTGCACACTGTCCCACAGGCACTGCCACACACAGCAGCACTCCCAGTAACCCGTGTGGAGCCCAGCCCGGCTGGTCACTCCCCAGGGACAGCTGCACTGGTGTCACACAGAGCCCTCACAGGTCCTGCATTCCCTCTGCAGCCCATGCAGACCTGGTGTCTGAGGGTGCACCTCGGATGGGGACTGACCTGCACAGCCCCTCGCTGCCACCGACGTGGCCTGGGGGCCTTACGCACGCTCTGCCGGCTCTGCTTCTCTCATTTCTTGAAGATACAACAGCATGACAAGTTTTCAATCTGTCAGCATTTGGGAGATTCTCACCTTTTGTTGTCTCAGCATGTGCACTTCCTCTCTTCAAGCTGTTCTGTTCTCATCCATGGGTGTTGAGAGGGCCTGCTCACATCCACTTTATGGAATGTGTATGCTGACTTCAATCTCTTCTCCTCCCTCTAGCTGTGTCTCTGGTGGTTCCTGTTAATTTATTAAAACAATTAACACACCTAGCAGAGATTAAGTATACTTCAGAAATTTGGGGTGGGGGAATAGGACTGCCAGACTCCTTACTTTATTCTTGTTCACATCTGAAAGAAGTGTCAGTAAATAAAACTTCAAAATCTTGGTGGCAAGTGTTGCATTGTAATAGACACAAAAATATCTTGTGTTACATACACAGCCAATTAAACTGTTTGTGATTAAGAAAAACTGAGCCCAAGCCCCAGCTGGTGTTTGACACAGTTGCCAAAGTGGATTATCTGGCCCACTGATAAATAAATATTACAGATAGGTTCCCCAGATAGTAATCTGAAATTATTGCCCTGAAAACTGTGGAGTTGATAATGTGAAATGAACAAAAAATCCCTGTCTGTAACAAAAGCCCAATGTATTTTCTTGGGAGAGGATGTGACATCTCCAGTCTTTAACATGACTGCACCAAGCCACACTGTGCTTTCAGTCTTTTCCTTCTCTCTCCCCTTCCAACCTATGTAACTTTCAGAGTTTCATATCCAGGTATATGGATTGCAGCAGGAGCAAAGAACTGAGTAATGTAATTTGGTGCCCATCATCACAGAACAGACAGCATGGTGTTGGCTCTTCCATTATGACAGCAAACAAAATTCAATTACTGTTTGGATAGGATCAATTACTGCCAAACTACCTGCCAAGTCTATTTGCTCTGTTGGCATGAAAAGAGCAACTCTACAGAAAGTATGTCAAGTATTTCTGTGGTAAAGAGTGAAGGTAGGAAGAGAAGAAATAGAACCTTAAGAAAAGGCACTGAACAACAGTAAGACCATTTTGGGCCATAGTTTTGCTGTGAAAAGCCCCTAAAGTATGACAAATAAAGTAGTATCAGAACAGATCCCAGATGGAGCTGAAAAGGCTATCAGCTGTGCTTTGCAGGCACTCTGCAGTGCCCAGAGAAAAAAATGCCTTGCAGCTGGTCAGTGAAAAAATCACTGCCATGCTCAGCGTGAAAATGTCACCAATATTCTATCACTACCATCACAGTTTACATGCATAACAAACTTTCTCTGAGCCTTTTCAATTAAAGCAGAGAAGAAAAGCCTTTGGAAAAAGGTATTCACGTGTACCAATGCAATTTAGAATCTGACTACTCAGTAGCACAAGCTATGAGCCTACTCTACTTTCCTATGGAAACACCTTTAATCTTTATTTGTTAATTGACATAAAGTAGAAAATATCAAGTAGAGGTATGCTTATGTTTTAGTAATCTTTCAAGTGGTGTTTTCCATGTAGCTTTTGAACTCTGGAAGTTTGAAGTACTGATTTTGTTATGGGAATGATGAATCAAGAAAACAGTTGGAGTTCAGACAACAGTGGGGAAGTGCAGAGGTTTCTCTCTTTCTTAATTTGAGAACAGGGAAGGGATTGCATTGTAGATTATTTTAAGGTAATATAACCTCAAATACATAGACAAATATCTACTTAATTCACATCACTATCTGCAAGCACATGATACTAAAAGTCTCAATTTGGAGAACCTTTTCAAAAACTACTGAATATTATCCTTTTCTGGGTGCATATGAAGATTGTGGATATATAAGTATACTATTTTATCTGACTTTAATTTATGAGATGTGAATTTTAGAAAGCGACCTGGGCTATAACTTAGAACCTGGAAAAAACTCACAACATTATTTACTGTAATGAATTTCTGTGGAAAGCAATGCTAGAAAAATGAACTGAAGGCACCATTAAGCAAGTAGTAAATAAAAAGGTAATTTAGCAAGGACATTTATTTAGCAAGTGGAAGCAGACATTGTTGGCTCCACTTTCTACTTCCCACTGACTCTAAACAGGTTAAATATTTTACCAGTTGCTTCTATTAGGCAATTATTGGAAAGATACTGATGCCACCAGGCTCAAATAAGCTCTGATGCAGTGATATCAGATCCCATGATCCATCAAGTACAGGTTTTAACCTTGCAAACCAGGGACGCCATTCCCATCCTCTTGACTGCAGAAAAGGTTCAACATTCATGGGCCCTGACAGCAGTAACAATTGTGTGATACAGAAACTTTGTTTTCTGCTTTTCTGGGTTTTGACCCTCTTTTTCACCACCTTTGTACTTCCCTTTTTCCACCCCCAGTCCCAAAGGAATAACCTGCTGACACATACTTTAGCACCATTAGACCCAGTTTCAGTATGCCTTTACCTAGGCACTCCCTGCCTTATGTGTTAGCACTGGTACCTTTGTACTAGGCATTGCTGACCTTAGAGGATTTTAATCCTCAAAATACCACTGGACCCTGCTTATCTGGGAAGTTTCCCATAATTCTTCCTTAAAGACCTGTTGACACAGACAGCCTCATGACACTACCTTATGTTTTTCAACTCTTTGCTGTGCCACTGCCAAATCCCGTGGTTTCCCACAGTGCCCAGTGATTTTCTCCATCCCACTGTGTTCTCTCAGCCATTAGGCCCAATTGGTGGCCTAATCATTTATTTGCAGATATTTAAAATAATTACCCGTAAACAATATATAATCTATGTTGTGTGATATATATATACTGCATAATGCATTTCTGTCTGCAGAGGATCTCAAACTCCTCCATTGTGTGGAGCACTGAACTCCATAGAATCACAGAATGGATAAAGTTGTAAGGGACCACCGTGGATCATCTGGTCCAACCTCCCTGCTCAAGCAGGGTCATTCCCGAGCAAATGGCACAGGATTGTGTCTGGATGGTTCTTGAATATCTGCAGTCAGGGAGACTCCACAGCCTCTCTGTTCAATCTGTTCCAGTGCTCAGTCACCTGCACAGTAAAGAAGTTCTTCCTGATATTCAGGTGGAACTTCCTGTGCATCAATTTCTGCCCATTGCCTCTTGTCCCATTGCCTGGCACCAACAAGCAGCGCCTGGCTCCAACCTTTTGACACCTCCCCTTCAGATACTGATAGACATGGATGAGGTCCCCTCTCAGTTGTCACCTCTCGAGGCTGAACAGCCCCAGCTCCCTCAGCCTTTCCTTGTAAGAGAGATGCTCCAGCCCCTTACTCATCTCTGTTGCCCTCCACTGGAGCTGATCCAGGAGCCCAGAAGTGGACACAGCACTCCAGATGTGGCTTCACTAGGGCTGAGTAGAGGGCAGGATCCTCTCCCTTGACCTGCTGCCAATGTTCTTCCTAATGCTCCCCAGGACACCCCTGGCCTTCCTGGCCCCCAGGACACACTGCTGGCTCAGGGACAGCTTGTTGTCCACAGGACCCCGAGGTCCTTCTCCACAGAGCTGCATTCCAGCAGGTCAGCCCCCAGCCTGTGCTGGCACAGGGGGTTATTATTCCCCTGGTACAGGACTCTACATTTGCCTTTGTTGAATTTCAGATGGTTCTTCTCTGCTCATTTCTCCAACCTGTCCAGGTCCTTCTGAAGGGCTCACAGCACTCTGGGGTATCAGCCACTCCTCCCAGCTTTGTGTCATCAGTAAACTTGTTTGTACTCCTGTTTTATGTTTTATTGCCTTTAAAATTTACATCAGCTGAAAGAAAATTCATGATAAACTAGAATATAGGGGCTTCTGAGAGTTTTTTCACTTGTGCTGAAACACACGTTTTTTCCACTGGTGCTACTGTTAGTAGCAGAACATAATTAACACAAGTTAATTATGTTCATATCATTATAAAGAAAACAAACTAAAATTCTAACACAGCAATTGCTTTTAAGGAAACATGTTTCAGAGAAACATACTTTACTATAAATCTTGTAAGAATCAAATAATTCTATTTCTACTGCCTTGCACTGAAAAAGAAGATGACAGTATATGGCAATACAATGCACTTACCAAAATAACACAACAGCCGTACTGGGACAGACTAAAAATCTGGTCAGCCCAAATTTTTAATAATGGACAAATGATGGCTGCTTTTGCAAAATAAGTATGAAAACATCATTTTCAACAATTTAAATCTTAGGGACTTCCTGAGTCCAAGTTTGTATCTTTGTTGCTGTGTATATTTATAGGAAGAGACATTGATGGAATTTTTTCTCTCATGAACTAGCTCTTTTGGGAGTGGAATCAAATACTATCACTGCTCCAGCCTGCACATAATATAATAATGTCAGGTTTCCAAACTTACACAGAGAGTAAAGTGATTCTGAAATGAGGATACCTAGTAAAGAATCAGAGGAAAAATTGTAAGAATTTTCTCCATATAGTAAGTAATTTAAAAAGAAAATGCCTTAGAGAAATAACACCAGAAAAGGTTTGGGTTTTTTAATTGTAAGTTTTTATCCCCAAGTTGTTTGTTGCTGAATTTGTAATTGTACAACAGATTATACAGAATGTAATATATCATTATATGCTACTTACTTAATACAACATAATTCCTCTCATTGTCTTTATTAATACAACATAATGTGACAGGAGGAAAAAACTGATTTATTTTAAAGTTATTTTTGAAATTATTATAGTGTTATTAGCAATTTGCTCCCACAACCCAAGAATGTACTGAGCATAAAAACTGAAAAAGGTGTATCCATGAGATTTTAGATTTTAAAATAAATATGCATATATATATAACACAGAAGAAGAAAACAGATCCTTGGATAGCATGGCAAAGAGTCACAGAAACTAAGGAGGTGTTGGGCTCCATCTTGATGACAATAATATAATACCCATTGCCCCACCCTCCACCCACACAGTTACACAGAGAAAGGTATCGAAATAATGTTACTAAGATTACAAAGGCAAATACTCAGATGTAAAGATATTTAGAATATTATAGTGAGTTACTTGCACACCTTGCTTTTCTGAAATAATATTAAAAAATCTTTGGAGATGAAGCCTGTTTATCACAGTCCAACCCCCCTGCCAAGGCAGGGTCACCTGGAGCAGGTGGCACAGGAACGTGTCCAGGTGGGGATTGAATGTCTCCAGAGAGGGTAAATCCATGATCTCTCCCTGGGCAGCCTTTTCCAGTGCTCTGGCACTGTAAAGTGTTTCCTCGTGTTGAAGGGGAGCTTCTTATGTGTTAGTGTATGGGCTCTGCTCCTCGTCCTGTCACTGGGCACCACTGGAAAGAGCCTGGCACCATCCTCTTGGCACCCACCTTTGAGATATTTATATGCATTATTGTGGTCATTTATATGCATTAAAGTGATAAATGTGCAAGGACCTGTACTGTACCAATAGGAAAGATCTCTCCATGGTTAGGGAAACTGAATAGTTCTTGCTTAACTTTTATCAGGTAGATAGTAATTACTGAGGCTCCTTTTCAAGAGGTTTGACTTGAAAATCATATTCAAAGTACTCAGCTCTCACAAATATGACAAAGTCAAAGGTAACCCTGCTCTGCGAAGAGCTCTGAGGAGTCAGGTCAAATTTTGTATTTGAGATGACTTGCTTAGAGGAGATCTTTGTGTTTCTCTGTGTGCAATAGCAAAGCTAGTTAGTTGAAGTCCCTGACCTATCCTCTTTTTGACTGTTTGAAACTTCCTCCATAACACATTTTACTACCTACTTAGTTAAGCTGATTCAACTCTGCATGTGCATTCATGCTGTGAGTCAGACTAATGAAATCATCAGTATTAAAAAATAATAACACTCTTTTGAGGATATTCAGCAGTTTCTGTTTGTTTCTCTCTTTCCTATTGGCCAGCTTACAGCACCACCTTCACAAGCAGCTGAGGGTGCAGTGCTAGGAATGACTGATTACATGGTGAAAAGAGGCAAACTGGTGCAATAGTTTAGCCACTAGAGAAACCCGCAGAGCATGGATTAACCTCAAGCCTGGCTCTGGCAGGGCTGGTATTGACACTCCAAGCAGTCAGATGTGGAGCCAGGTGCACCTTGAGGTTAAGTCCTCTCATCCTGTCATTAGTTTCCTGGGAGAAGAGGCCAACCCCCTTCCTGGCCACAACCTCCTTTCAGGTAGTTGCAGAGAGTGCTAAAGTCTCCCCTGATCCTCTTTTTCTCCAGGCTAAACAGCCCCAGCTCCCTCAGCCAGTCCTCATATGACTCACTCTCTAGATCCTTCACCAGCTTCATTGCCTTTTTCTGGAGCTGCTCCAGCACCTCAAGGTACTTCCTGAACTGAGGGGCCCAGAACTGGACAGAGAACTCAAGGTGTGGCCTCATCAGTGCCTAGTACAGAGGAAAAAATCACTTCCCTGGTCCTGCTGGTAACACTATTTCTGATACAAATGAGGATGCCATTGGTCTTTTTGGCCACCTGGGGTCATGCTCAGCCAGATGCTAACCAGCACCTCCAGGTGCTTTTCCGCTGGGCAGCTTTCTAGCCACTCCTCCCCCAGCCTGTACTGCTGCATGGGGTTGTTGAGACCCAAGGGCAAGACCCAACACTTAGCCTTGTTGAACCTCATACCGCTGGTCTCAGTCCCATTGTCTTGGAATTATTTGTTTTACAAGAGTTTCTGCTATACAATAGGCAGTTATCACTTCTCTTTCGAGTAATCATTTTCAGTACTGCATCTCTAACTATGATTTGTATAGGCATAATAATAATAATTTAACCAGCTGCTTTGCCTGATTTTAAAAGTTGAAGTAGCATTCCAGGAGATATGTTTTTCTTTAAGTATCCTTTCAACCAACCAGTATAAAACACATAACCAGCGGCACCAAGGGGTATTTTATCAGCTATAAATAGAATTTTGTTTACCATCATGTGTGTTCATGGCCAATACCATGTGACTCCATTGTTCAATTACCTGGGATATTTTTTATTTTATTTCTGTTCTAAATCTGCTTTAGTTAATTTATCATTTTGCTTTGAAAAAAGATACAAGTTACTGAATGTGAAAATGGGATCAAATGGTACTGTTGCCTGAAATAATGAACTATTGTACTAAGTACTTCAGAGAGGCCCAATGATTTGTTCTGGTCCCATGTACATTCACCCTACCATCACGGGCAGAAAAAGTCATTATTATATGATGAGTCATTATAGCTCTGTGATCACAGAGAACATTTTCTACAGATATTCAATATCCTTCCAAATTACATATTTCACAGAAGTAGGTCAAACTGAGCAGTGATTGAAGACTAACATTTCTGCAAGTACCCAACTTGATTTTATCAAGATAATACTGTAAAGAAGTGCTCTGCATATTAAGAATGGCTTGTCTTTTTGTAATAGAGATCTAAAACTGCTGTGGGTAATTCAAAGGTCTTTTCTTTTATGACCTCTTTTAAAGTTCCTGCTCTTGTTCTCTTCAGGTGTTATTAACTCATGTTGTAGGAGATAAAGGTTAAGTTCTGAGTCATTGACAATATTCACCAGTTCTACATTAGAGTGAGAAGAAAACAGCAGGGGAACTGAACATGGAAATTCCTGATCACATGGAATCTTTTGCACATCACAGAAATGCACTGGCTCTATGGAGCTGGGGAGCGTCAAAGGGCCTACTAGTGCACGTCTTTGGATATCAGATTGGCATCTATTCTTTATTGCTTAGTTCTCGTAAGGTACTTTTAATTTTCAGACTTTTGTTCCTGGTGAACAAGATCACAGGAGCATATATTGTAGATTTGTGTCTACCTTTTACATCATTTGTTAGTCATTTCATTCACCATCAGCATGTTTTTTTAGAGATAAACCAGTCAATAGTTACCACCTGGACCACAATGCTTATACAAGTAGAAGCCTGCAGAGTAAATCTAACAGCAGAGTGTGAGTGGGTGCCCCTGTCTTGGGTAGATGATTCTCCTGGCTTCAAACAGAGGTCACTGACCAGCAGTGACATCTTGTGCCAAAACGGGAATTTGGTGTCTGAAAAAGATACAGCTCTGGTCACTGCTAATTAACTCAGAGTAGCTGCAGAGGAAGGCTCCAGTGTGGAAGGCTATATAAAAAAAAAAATTATTGTGAGGTTTCTGTAATAACAGTAATAATGCAATGCAAGGAGAAAGGGTTAAAAATAGTACAGGGAACGATCACAAGGTACAAATTTGGCATGGCAGCTCAGCAAAATAAGTAGAAATTACAGGACATTATACACTGAACCATTACCAGATTTTTTGGTAGACATATTAGAGGTGGTCAAAAAGGTAACTACCATTCTGTAGGAAAATCTGGCGTTTTGGAATCTGTTCTTATTATGATTAAAATGAAAAATCCAAATGTAAACATTTTCTATGATACAGTTCTAGGGAAGTAGTTCTTTGGAAATATCAGAATTTCAGCACAAGTTTCTTGTTAACATTGTGAAATCATTAAGCTACAAAAAGTTATATGTATATGTGATATATCTGCTATTATTTACAACACATGAAGTAGTAAGACATTATTCAGAGCAAACTGAAATGATTCATAGCAGAAATTTATTACAACTGGTGGTGGGGTCTGAGGCTGTGACTCAGGAAGAGATGACTGGTCCAGGGAGATGGTCCCGAAAGGAATCGCCTTCCCGGGGTCCGGTGTCTTCCTCTGAGCTGCTGGCAGAGGAGCCCTTGCAGAAGCTGTCAGCTCTTTAGTGATATCAGCTCATGATTCCAGCTCAGCTCTGCAGGGCATCCTCTAGGCCAAACCAGACCGGAGAGAGAGACGAGAAGACCCGTATGGCTGGTTCCGCACAAAGGTAGCTTTATTGTGGGTCCCCTCCGGCGAAGGGAAGGCCAGGGACGAGCTCTCTCCCTACAGAGGCGAACTGGTCTTTTATAGGGATACAGGGGATCAGCAAGGGGACCAATGGATTACAGAGGGTCTGGGATAGACCAATGAGTTACAGAACGATCTGCATAGGGTCTCCCAAAGGATTGTGGGTCTACTTTTCCTCACCATGACTCAAAGTCCTTTCCAGGGAGTCCTGCTGGGCGATTGCAAAATCTTTTATCTCAGCAGACATCCCTCCAGGGCAGTGGCTGGGCATATCCCACAGAAATTAAAGATGGTGAAATCATAAAGAAATAGTCTTATCACGGTGAAACGACAAGTTTTCTTGTGACAATACTTCAATTAGTTTCAGTAATTATGTAGGAATAACATTATGTTTAATGATAGTGTCATATAATGTTGATCATTAAAATTTGTAAGTCTGTTTTGTACAATCGAGGCTACAAGCACAGTGATTGCCTGATGTTACCTATTAACTGTTAACTCTGAGTCATTCAGACAGTTTCATAGTCAGTGTTTCATAAAGCACCCAGATATTTTTTGCCTTCAGAAAGCCCCATTTGTCTATTGGAAGGTGACCTCTTAGGAAGAAAAATAAGTTTTGATTCCAGTAAAATAAACGTAGAACTTAAATGAAATTACTGTTAAATTAATTACAATCTTATTTAAAAAGCAATTAAATGCTTGTTTATGTATGTTCTTGCATTTATATTTTCACAGAGGTGCTTATGGAAATTTAGCTATACAACTCCAATAACTGCTGAGAATTTATTCCTTAATGTGTTATTTTGTAGACTTCAGTAAATAACAGCCTTGAGGTTTACGGCCTAAGTATACTATTTTTTTCATCAGCTATGTATTCAGGTTTTTTTAAAGCTGGGAATTAATTTTAAAAAGTAACACTTCATAGATGATCCTTCTTATGCCCTGTAGCATGTTCAGATGTTGGAAGGGTCTTTTAACGTGAATTTCATTGTTTTGGAGGGTTTTAAAAAGCATTTATTAAATTTAGTGTTTTGTTGAAGGAAAATCACAGGATACGAGGGACAGAAATCTCGCTTTCCTAAAAGCTTAAGCAGTACAGTTTGTTAAGGTGTCCTTACCAGGGCTTATCCCTGCTCTGATAAAGTGTTGAGGATGAATCAAACTCCCAAAGGAACCTGTTTAGAGCAGTGTGTGTGTGTGTGTGTGTGTGTGTGTGTATACAAAGTGGGATATTGTTTACCCTAATGCTGGGTACTGAGCACTGCCCTTGCCAGGTCTGTGCATGGCCAACATCCCAGAAGCAAGTCTTCATCCATTCTGTGACACCTGGATGTGAGGTCTCAGGCACAGTCCTTGGATATTATGGCCTCATGTTGACAGTCTGCATTTTGTTTCAAAACAAAAATAAAATCATACTCAAGTTCTCAGTTAAATTACATATGGAAATGCATAAAACTGTCAACACATCAGCCTCCAAAGTACTTGATTTTTAATAAAACACATTTATTTTATTTAATTCCTCTCCCTTTAACTATGGCACAGTACTGAATGCTGTATGGTACTTCTGTGTTAAGTTACTTCTAAGTGTTACTATGTCGCTCTTGTGATCTCACCAATTTAGTTTGCTGTGTAAGGCACCAAATGAGATGCTCATCCCATCAGAGCCATTTCTACCAACCTGTCTTGAGATGCGTGCACACACACACACACACCATGAGCATTTCCCAAGTTGGGTTCCAATGGCAATTTCACTTTTTTTTTCTGAACCACAAAGGCCACATGTGTAAATATTTTTTAAAAGGTTTCTGAACACTGATCTTTTTATGAGCATTCAAGATTTCTGCAAGTGTCTGTTGTACCAGCTCTGCTTCCTTCGTACCTCTCTCACCTGCTTTTGTTTTGCAGTATCTCTTAGTATTGCTAAAGAGGTGCTACTGTAAATCAGTCACAAAACCCCCCTCACCTCTGCATGCCAAATGATGGGGAGAAGCAGTCAGGCCATGCTGCCTCTGCTTGTAGCCTTCTCTCTTTCTCATCTCTGCTCTGACCTCTTGGCCAGCTCCCTGAACTTCAGTGCTAGCAGCCTCATCTATATGTATGTTTCACAGCAGCTTGGTACAACCCCTGTGTTTCCCCTGGTTCCAGAGCTCTAACATGTATTTCCTTCAAGAGCACAGCACACACATTTACATCCAGAATATTGCTCCATGTAGTTCCCTGTCTTGCACAAGTACATGGGTACCTTGGTACTGTCATATTCCACTTGATGCAGTAAATTTTCTCCATAGTTGTCTTGAAAACATATTTCCACCGATTTATTTTGGTCAGTTATCTGTTACATTTTTACAGATTTTCCCTATCAAGGCTTACCTTTGTAAATCCTGTCCCTGTCCTACTATGAGTCCTGGCTGCTTTATGGTAAATTAACAACATAGGGCCAAGTTAATCTTTCAGGTCAGTGTCTTCATTTTCCTTAAGTCCTACTCAGTGCAGCTTGGGAAACAAAATCACTTTATGCTATTACAGTTTAAAACTGCAGCATTTAGTAAACCCAAATATCAATTTGACTATTATAATAGCAGACATCAACATCCTAAGTAATTAACCTGAATTTCAAAAGAATTGCTTTTTTCAGACAACATAATTATTTGCAGGTTATTACATAGCACAGATGATTTGTCTTTTTCAGATACATTTTTTATTTGGTAGTTTTAACCAGTTTCAATAGATCTGATTGCTACCATGCAGAGAAGTAGAACAAAGTAGATAAGTGAATGAATTTCCATTTTATCCTAAGCTGAGAAATTCTTCAAGCATATCCACTCAAAGTACAGATAAATTAAAATGTAATTTGTTCTTTTCTTCCACTTCAATAGTTTCTTCCACTTCAGCCTCTATTATTCATATAATGGCAAGCTCTAGGTCACAGTATACAGGCATCTGATATTTAGCAGCTGATTTTAGTGGAGCTTAATTGATTGTCTTGTGAAAATTTTATGTTTTCTAAACAAAGAACAAAATACATTCCTACTAGCAGATCCTTTTTTTCCTGAAAAGTATCTATGAGTGAGCACTTCAACAAAAAAATACAATGAACACAAGTATTGTTTCTCAATTAATTTTTCTTCAGATATAATTCAATTTTTATTATCAATCAATATTTATGAAAACGGCTTTTATGGACATCAGGGATAAGTGCATAAAATCTTATTTTTTTAATTCAGATTTTATTTGTCAGGATTCTTGGTGCAGAGTTTTGGTATTCTTTTGTAATGTGATCACTTGAAGATTCCAGTCTAAATCTGATATGACAATACAAACCCAAAATTTTTATACAAGAACATAGGGGTGGTTTAATTGCAAAAAGTCAGCATAAAAATCTTTAAACATTCATCTATCCTGACATCATCTTCTGGAATGTGTCTGGATAATGGTTCCATAAGGTAGTATTTTGGGGTGTGCATTATTAAGGCTATTATTAATTTTTCCACTGTTGCTTTTTCATCCAATCCAAAATATTGGTGATTTCTCCAACTTCATTTTAGGAATGTCTAATCATTATAGCTAAATTGACTTATTTCATTTCTATTGAAAAACGTTTCTTGATAACTCTTTTATTGAGAAGTGCAGGTCAGCATCTTCACCCTGTATTTCATCTTTGGCTAAAAGCATTCTCTCATTCCGTATAAAGGATTTTCTTAAGACCTGTAGCCTGAGTGACAGATTTAAGAGACAGCCTGTCCTGTCCATTCACATAGATAAAACTCTCACTACCTTGCATCCCAGCATCTGAAAGGATTTCTTTTTTTTATTTCAGATAAGAGAGGACATTCCTCCTAAGTAATAACCATAGAGATGCTGCTACAAAGGTTTTATTTCTACTCCATCAAATTTTAGCTGTTACCCATCTCATCCTCTCTTCTCCCTCTGCCTGCCCCTTCTGTACTGTGTTAAATATTGTTCTCTTCTCTGTATCCAGTTTGTATCTAGTCTTACTAGTAATTATTCCGTGTCAGGACCACAATTATATTCTCTGTCACCTTGGACACACTCTCTTTCCATCTGGAAAAAAAAAATTCTTTTCACTTGGAAAAATTTTCAACCAAATACCTGCGTGCTTAACACTCCTCTAAGCCACTTGAGAGGAGCTACTTGAACACAATTGTGTTGGTCTTTATCCTTTTTAAATAAACTCCTTTTTATTAAATTTCCTAGGGGAAAAATAATGAAAAAATCAGGCAACAGACATAGTAACAGTACTACCTGTCATACTGATGTGCGTGGTCTTTTTTCAGTGCTTGTATCTATCTGAGGTTTCATCTCTTGTGTTTAGAATATTGATTGTCTGCAGAAGAGACTTTTTGTTATTATTGTCATTACTTTCTAATACAGTGGCTTACTAGTCCATGAGCAGGACTCGTGCTAATATAGATAATGACAGTAACAACGTGAGCAACTTTGGGAAATGATCATGCACAGAATGCTCTAATGACTGAGAGAACTTCAAAAAAATGAACTTCTTCCTCTCTTTTCCTTTACAGTGAACTCTGATGTCTCTTCAGTTTCCTATGGATGCACCACTAAATTAGCTCAGATTCTGGTCCAGTGCAAGGTATTACATGTTATCTAGAGTCACTTTATGAAAAAAATTTTCATTTGAATTTTTGGCATCTACATAAATGCAATGAAACCAGTATAAGTTATACATGGTCTTCAGGCAGTCTTTTCTGAGTCACATTGATCTTGTATACAGACACTGCAACCAGCCCCCTGTGCTGTGACAGAATGATGGAAAGCTGGAGAGCCTTACACTAGAAAGCAAACTAGAGCAGAGAATACGTAGCTCCCACAGGTTAGTGTGCTTCTTCATGATGTGTTATACCTTCCACCTATTTCTTTGGCAATAGTACATCTGACTGTCAACAAAGTAATAAAAATGAGGAAATTCTGTAGTCTTATGTTGCTTTCTGGAGCTGTTCAATCCAGGACAGGAAGAAGGCACAAGATTAACGAGGCAGATTAAAAACATACAAACTTAAAGGAAAATGTAGTAAGTTAAGCACTTAAATGTGGTAAAGTGCTTTAGACAGGGAAAGATTTAGATATACAGGTCTAGGAATAGATATTCCATCTAGGAATATGGAGAAAATGTTTTACCACCTGTGAGGATTTAGAGAATGCTGTGGCATGTCTCAAAAGATGGTTAGAGAAGGAGGTTCCCATAAAATAAGCCACCATAACAGGAATAAGCACAGATGACAAAATAGAAATCCCAGGCCTAATGAGGCTGATGATTTGGAATAATCACATCAGACAAAATTCTGCTATGCAGACTGGGGAACTTAAGATAAAACTTATCTGGACAAAAAAATAGTATGGTGGCAAAACTGTGGGAAAGGATACACATGCCAGTCCAAGCTGTGGAAACAGAATCTATGCCCTGTAGATACCCATGACCTGGACTTTATAAAAGTGGTACCTTCAGAAGAATGACTCTGGGATCCCCGCCACTGAAAACCAGGGTGAAGAAGGACCAGTGGGATGCCTCAGGGGCCCTCGTGGTGGTAATATCTTCTGCCTAATCTCTCTCTGTCACTCTCTCTTCCCTCCTTCCACCCCCCGCCCTCCTGCCCCTTCCTGTTTCCTTCTATCTCTAGATTTGCTGTTAGATAAAATCTGTACCAGCATATGGTCTTGTTTGCACCTTAATTTGGGCAGAGACATCTCTTATAATCAGATCTAGCACCACCTGAAACTTCTCTTGAATATAGGCAAAACTCAAATTTTTAAAATAGTATATTTAACCAGGAACACCACCTTCAAGGAGGTACTCTTATTTCATGTTGAACCTATTTTGAAGACTATGAGCAATGTGATAAACAGACCCTTTAAGGACTAGGTTTTACATTCAGTGAGATTTGTAACATATATTTTTCTCTATTTCCAACAGAATGTATTTCAATTCCTTCTCTCAGTATAATGAGGATAATGAAACTTAAATCAGAACATGGGTAGACTCCAAATCCCATTTTCTTACAGTGTCCTAGGTCTCCATTTCTTAGTCTACAATTTCTTAGGAGAAATTACAATAGAATTCCCCTATAGTCCTCCATAAGGTTCCCTATATTAAGCCAAGCTATAAAAAAAAATTCCAGTATCTACAGTATGTTTTAAGTAGAATTTAGTAATCTGTGTCCAAAAGAACAATCTGTAAGAATACTGTTTAACTTAAGAACTTAAATGCTCAGTAGCCCATATGGGATTAATGACCTAGATACTTAGATATCTGCAGAGTCCATGAGAATTTCCTCTCATATGTCTTGGATCTATGGTGTCAGAATTTATGTCTCAGCTGGTCATTCAAAGCTCATTATATGAATGACCACAAATGCATAAGGTACATTTCAGTTTTATTTTAGACATTAATATTAGGATGAGATTATATCATAGAAGCACCCCCTCACTGACTATGAAAAGTCTACTTTGTATGCATACATATTTGTGCAGATGACCCAGATCCCAATGGGTCTACATTTTTATTTGAAAACTTAATGTGTTGCCTATTGTGTGTGCCCAGGTTCACCTTCATGGAGTGGTTCAGCAGCTTTTGAGTGCCTCACTTGTATTATTTCTGATTCAGCACTAGACCCAAATCTTCTGATAATCTACTAGGCACAGTCTGAAACCAGCTATGCTTGTGTGACAATAAAGACCACATTGCTGAGGAGGGAAATCTGTGTGGGGTCATTCAAATTCCAAGACACAAATTAGGTACATGGGAAGTGAAAACTTCTTTAGTCTCTGAAGTTTTGTAAAACATAAGAAAACAATTTCCTGCTAGATCAATGATTTCTTTTTCAGCATGAGGATGGATGCAAACACCCTCTGGGCTACTGCATTTGTTCTGGATAATCACATATTTCATGCTGACTTGTGACTTCCATACCCAGAGCCTGGCATGAAGAAATGGTAATACACGATACCTGTTGTGAAATCCATTGCTTAAGTCTCAGTGTTTAGTGTTTAGTGAAGGGAGGATTCACCTACTGCAAACAACCACTCATGTTCAGGAATATAGAACAGATTAAATTCTTTGAGAGAGGAGAGAGACCTTCATATGCAGCTAACATAAGGCAGTACACTTTTTAGACCTATTAAAAAAAGAAAATCTGTGGTGCCATGTGCCCAAATGCCTATAAATATATGTTGCATCTGTGTAGAGTTGTCTTTATTTTGAAAGCATTTATCAGACAGAATGGTTCTTATTCCAGTGGGCCCGCCTTTTCCCTATGGAGTTCTGAAGTTGTAGTACTTGTCTGGCATAGTGTTTTGAAACTACAGAAGCTCTAATAACAAAAATATACTTCTGAGACACCAGAAAGTGGATACAAAGCCAAACATGAAGGGATACATTTCCTTTATAAAATGGAAACGGCCTTATGTGAAAATTACAAGAATTTTAATGCATTTTAATTTTTTTTTTCATATCTAAACAGTCAAGAGATAATAGGACAGACACTACAACTATAAAGGAACATATATGTAGTATTTGCTTTCACACTTTCTGAGGCAGATTTTGCCTGAGGGAGGTTCTCAACTATTCTAGTTGTACCAGCTCCAAGGTAAGCTAAGGCTAAGAGATAGAGGTAGCATGGGAAACAAGTACCACATCTTTCTGTGCCCAGCAATGGTAGTATTGTTGAATCTAAAACTTGCTTGACACTGTGAAATGACCATAGAGTACAAAGATAAATTTCCCTTTATCATCATATTTCATCAGCACAAAGCATTATCAATAGTTCATTCTGTCTAGGAAATTACTCCATCATATCCACTTACTTGCTTGAATTTATTTTTGTGTTTAGAGGAATGGAACATAACCTGTCTGTGCTTACTTTTCAAAAAACATTTGGAGATGTATAGAGTATGCTGTTCACAGAAATAATAGGCTATAACTCATCTGTTCTCTTAGGATCTGATAATTCCCTAGTGAATTAATGTTATTTTGCAGGCAGAAATCTCAAATACATTTTGTACTTCTCTGGGAAACTACTGTTCTAAGAGTGATACTTTCTCTTGTGCAATTGAAATAAAAATTCCAGTGGGAAAGGGAAATCACAAATGAAGCCTTTTCATTACTCATCCAAAATATCAGATTCCTGTTAACCTGTGGGAGAAAAGAACCCTTAAAAATTAAAACTCTTGAATCAAAAGCAGTGAGTGGAGAATAGGAAAAGGCTGACATAATCATTAGACTGTTTGGACTGTTGGTGCTTCACTGTGTTACTTCTCCAGTAGATGTTGGAGTAGTTTAAGTCCTACACAAGAACCAGCACCTGTGACTTTGAGGCTGCTTTCAGCTGCCTCTAGTAGGTGTCATCCATTTTCTCCTTCTGATCAGGTAGCCTGTGGCAAACACCCACAGCAGACTTACTAGTCTGCCCTTTTATCCTAACCCATAAACTACCTATCAATTAATCTCATTAATCACTAAAGAAGTACTCTTCAGCAAGGTGATTTTCTAAGTCATTCATTTAAGTGAAAGTACTGAAAACTTTAAATAGAAAGACTGTCAAGACACAATCATGGTTTTTCACTGAATCTCACTAAAAAGTAGTCTACCAAAAGTATTTGCCTTCTGAGATGAAGTTAATTGGATTTGTGCCTTCTTCATTTTTGTTCTGATATTCCATAGAATGTTTATTAATTTTGCCACTTCTGAAAAGTCTGCATTAAAGAATATGGTCTTCTCTGGTTTTGTCAGAGGAAACGCTGGTACTCATTCTCTGATACTTTGTTTTCACAGTCAGAACAACTATTTTCTGACTGGACTTCCTCCTGTTCTGTTTAAATCACTTACCACTTGCATATATATGGTCTCTGACATGGAGGAGGGCTGGATGGTCCCAGTCATTCATTTCTATCTGAAAGAAACAAATGAACTAGAGCGGTGAATTCTGTAATAGGCTCCCTGACAGCAACAATCTCATTTCAGCACCTCGTAGACTGCATTTAACTCACAAGGTCCTATTTGAATTTGCTAGTGAACATTCATACATTCAAGTATAATTTGTTGTCTAAGGCATATAATTTCTTTAAGCTCCTACAGAGATCAGGTTCTATTCCAGTAGAACTCAGTGTATAACCTCTGTATAGGACGCTTGCCTAAAGAATGACATTGTGCTTATGACCACAGGAAGCAAATATTGCAGGTTGTTCTCTGAACTAAATAGCTATGTTACAGTTCTTTTTGACTAGAAAATCTTGACCTTTAATATTTAAAAAAAACCTTCTATTTTCTATGCAACTGTTCACTATATGCAAAGGTTTAGCCATAGAGTCATCCTGTCCTTCAACATTTTCTAAAATCCTTGGAAGCAACAATAAAAGGCAGGAAACATTCAAAAAACTTTATTCTAAAAAAAGACTTGAGTTTATGTCAGACTAGGAAGAGCTGGGTGTCGCACAGTTTCATATGTTTAACATCCTAAATCCTACAATAAATGTTGCACTTTAAAGGTACATGTAGTAAATAGTATGTAGTTCATACAAATATGAACCTCTTGGATCATTCAGTCCAGTAATTTACTGCTTCAGGCAATTATGTCATGCCATATACTATAGTTATCTATATGCAACATGACATTTCTGCATCCATTAGGGATGCAATATCCAGGGGTTATTTTTGATTTGGCCATTAGGGAGTCATCCTAGGATGGCAAGCTGCAGCTCCACTGTCCTCTGCTCAGAGGTCACTCAAAGCTGATCCACTGACGCCCTGCAGTAAATAAGAGGAAGCTAACCCCTCTTCCACTGAATTAAAAGCTGCCTCACTTTCTCTTGATTATGCCAGAGAGTGAGTCTACATGTAGGCAGACCCCATGAGCGATTGAGTGACTGACCTCTTATGTATGTGGGGTGAGAAAAGCCCAGTTACCTTTCATGGAAGTAGAGCAAGTTAGCTTACCTTCCCCACTAGAGGAAAGCTTCTTATCACAGTGAGAGTGTCCATGTTTTGATACCTCATTATCTCAAAACAATTCAAAGTATCTTGTTCTGAACTTATTTAAAATACTTTACTAACCAGACCTTGTGAATTTTAGATTTGGGTCCTTTTCAGTTGGGTTAAACAGAATGATCTGACATCTACTTTAAAATAATGATTTGTGTTCCTTTATAGGGAAGTCTTTTCAGAAACAAACTCTGATGGCTAGACAATTGTTTTTGAATTTTCACTTAAATTTATTCATTATGAGTTACCCTTGTTTGTCCTTTCCTTTCAGTTTGCATAACATTTACTCCCCAGTCTTGACCCTTCTCAGCTATACAAGAAAGTCATTTATCTCACCCTGTGTGTTAGAGTCCCTTCTCTGATACAGCTAATAGATATTCTTCACATCACTCATCTGCCTTGAACACATACGCAGTGTGTACATTATTACCAGTGAAGTTTCAGTAGGGCCTTTTAAAGGAATTATTATGATCTTCACAAGTGTTAGAATATCATTACGAAAGCAACTTCTGATAATTAACTTTTTCAGTTTTGAAGTGTATTTGTTGTTCATAAGTATCTTGGACTATCTAGTGTACTTAATGATTGGTTCTGTGTTTCTTCTGCTTAGTGATCTAACAGCTAGATGCAAAAAGTCAGGGATTTTAATTTTTCTGGAACTTGTGCTCAGTTTTATTGGATCAATAACATCTAACTTTTCTCACTCAATACCTCAATCCTTGACAATGTCTTTGAACTTGTGTCTTTGTCAAACATCAGTAAAGCAAACCAGTTTTCCTGCTACCAACATGAGCTGAGGAATGCAGTACTCATATCTCCCTGATTTATATTCTCTTTTCACCACAACCAACTACCTTCTTGTCTTTAATAAGTTTCACATTTGTTCAGCAATTTTTGTAAACAACTATCAACTCTAACAATATTTCCACAACATTGCACAGATCTATTTATTAATTTAATCCTACAAGATCAGGTGTTTTATAAAGAAAGATAGAAGGCTTATTTGGCACTTCTAACCTGGGATTCAATTGCTCAACCCGGTTTCCATTATGCAGTGCTTTAATAAATTCCCCTTTCAATACCTGTTTTGTTGTGTGCCACAACACCAAACTAATGAAGCGATGCTCTTCATTTACATATCTGGTGACAATGAGTTGGTTTTTTGTTTGGGTTTTTTGTTTGATTATTTTTTTCCTGAAGAAATTATTTCTGCCTTTTTTTCCTATTTATAAATGGTAAAGAAGTAGAGTATTGTCTTCTTTGGCTTTGCAAGAATATTGTATTAAACCTCTCAAAAATGTTCACGATCATTCTTTAGCTGAAGATGCTCCACTGTTGACATTTTGACAAATATTTTATGTCAGGCACAGGTATAGACTACTAGAACTAAATAGGCATTAGCTAAACTCAAAACATTATAGTCATTATGGCTTTTTCTTTCTCAGTCATGCAGTACCCTTCTGTCTTGTGATTTAAATGATAACTCCAAAACTTGTAAGATCTGAATGTACAACAAAAAAAGCCGATAAAATTGTCTACATTCGTGCTAAAGTTCCATTTGTAGTGCACCAAAAAAAAGATTGATTGTTTCTTTTTCATATCAATTGTAGTAATAAATATGACCAATACATAACAAGATAGTATTAGGTATCAACTAAAAGATTCACTCATAAATGACCTATTTGACCAGGCAAAACTGTGACAGCATTCCATCCACATATTCTGAGATTCCCTAGATCTTTTAAATTTTGGACATGTGTTTGGATTATCAGGTAGTATATGTTTGGGTTAACATATTTTAAATTAATAAACTGCATTCTTTAAAGGGAGGAAAATAATTGCAAAGGGCTTGGATGCCCTGACTTCTTATTTAACAGAAACCAGATATTGTTAGGGGTCTAATGCTATTAAGTTTTATCTGATTTCCACGCTCACGTGCGGAATCTAAATCACACTTGTGCAAGGCCACTCCATCAGTGCTGAATAGCCCAGCTGGTTTTGAGGATAAAAGGAAATCACAAGAGGTCAAGCAATCACTCAGTGAAAAGGAAAATTTAGAAGAGCCTGGAAAAAAGGCTTTCTAGGATGTCATCTTTAGGATGAGGATCTATGTTTTATCTTTTTACTGATTGGACATATTAAGCATGAACTTAGTGTCTATGATTAAAGTTATGGTAATATTACTGATGGATACAGAAGAGGAAATTTTAGAAATTATTTTTGAAATAGCAGGCTGAGTTTACACTATGCTAAAATCTGAAGAAATTAAGTCCCTTTTCAAGTAACATAAAAATTCATCTAATGGGGTCACGGCAACAAAACCATCATTACTTTCTTCGTATCAACCCCATCGAGTGTCACAGAGGTCACATTGGTCCCAATCACCCTCTTCATTTAACTGGTTTTACATCAGGTTAGTACAGCAAAGCATTCTAGTGTTCACCTGCCTGGCACAATCTATTCAGCCACAAGTGGAGGCTGTTTTTTGCCTGTACACAGCTACTTTAATATTGCTGACATGGAGAATAAAAACAGGAAGGAAGATGTGCCACAAAAGCTTCCGTATGCTTCAGTTGTCCCCAGAAAATGGGGCAATGTTTCAGTATTCATCTGATATGCCTTAAAATGGGTGGAACAGCTACGATCTACCTCAATCTACAAGATCAGGATGATGTACAGTCTTTGCTCTGTCTTTTCATGTAGCATGTCCTTGTTCTACTCTGTGCCCCTTGGTCATAATACGTCAGAGAAAATCTTTGGGGCAGACTCATATATCAAGCAAAAGGATATTTATGAACTTCTGTTAGGTCACTTCCCTTTATAAATAAATGTGCACAATCTTTTGTAGGCCAACTAGCATATTTTATACAGTTGTCAACAGCATCCCAGAAAAAGCTTTTGTCAGCTAAAGGAAATTATTGTCAGAGTACCCAGTACAGATGAATATATACTTCAATTTCTTGAAAGCTGTGTATCAGAATATATTTTCCAGAAGAAAGAAAACATCATTCTTAAGGCAGATAGACAAGAAATAAGTTAATTTCCTTTTCATCAAAAAATAAGAGAATAAAAATGCTTCAAAGTATTTATGTCTGGAAAAGCATTTCTATATAAAATCTTACCCCTTTTGGAAAATCTATAGGCATGGAATATATGAAACAGGAAAGAATTACACTGTCTTGAACATTGAATTTAACTTTCCATTAACTTATGATTAAATTATGCTGATCTGAGGGTTATTGTGCCCTTGAGCCAAAGTTTAACAGTCCACTTACAGTCTAGTAATAGAGATTTTAAGAAATGATGATTCTGTCATACTGCTGGAGTTATAATAGATATATTTGGATGACTGTTCACATACAAATGTATTCAAATGAAAACAGCATCACATCAATCATGATCTGCAACACATCATGGATTTTTTCTGGCCCTTTATCTATTTAAATTACATCTAAATTATAAATACTGTGAATATCAGCAGTTAAAGTAATATTAGCCTAACAACAAAGGAGATGTATAGCAGAAACATTTTGTTACTTCACTGTGACCTGCAACTTCATTGCATTTTATGATACTATTGCAAGAACTTGCCTTGCCATTTTAACTTTGTAGAGATTTCTGCATTATTCTTAAAACTCATTACACTGCAAAAGCACAGTCCTTTGTTGAGAGGCACATATTGTGAGCCTCAAATTGTATACTTACTGACTGCATGGCCTATAAGGCCCTGAAATAAATTGCCCAAAGTTAATAATAATAATTAACACTTTTAAATTTTATTTTTTTAGCATCATAGATGTGGAACATTTCATTTACTTCGCTTGTTTTGACACCTTCCTAGCTTTTATCCTACCCTAGTGATGTTTTCCTAAACAAGTGTTTTTGAGGCAAAGTAGTAATGTCTATACTTCAAAACTGTATCCAGTAACGGGTACATGCCTTGAAATGAAATCTTCTCTTTCCTAAGGACATTTTCTGCCTTTTTCCTATTTCCAAAACTATGGGGTGGGGCAGGGGTGCAGGGGGTAAGCCAATCAAATCACAAAAACTTTAATAAAAATAGCTGTAGATGAGTAAAAATTTTTCATTATCTAAAGTTCTGGAAAATTTTTCAGACTAAATATAAGCATTTCAGTATAAGAAAAATCACAAAGTTTTTAGAGTAAGCCAAGCTGTTCCTTTTATTAAGTGTAACATGATCCATACAACTCATAAGGGAGAAAACATCCAATTGCATATTCTAGCTGTGCTTAATGGCTGTCAGAGACTAAAATGGTTCATGTTTTAAGCATTGTTATGAAGGAGTTTTGCACATTATAGCAAAAACTGTATAAGGAAGCTACAACCACAGAAGCCCACATCTCCTTGAAGATGCCTGACTGGAACTTTGGACTGTGAGTTAAGCCCCCTAGAAAAGATAAAGGAAACACTATTGTTCCATCATCTCAGTTCTAGGGAGAAACCAGCAAGGCTTTGGGAAAGGAATGCATCCGCAAGAAAGGCCAGGTTTACAGACTCCCTGCCAACTGAAGGAGGGGGGAAGGAGGTTTCAGGTGTGTGGAGGTTTCAGAGGCACTGAACACCCATCCTCCCTTACACAAACTGGCCCAGCTGTGGAAGCCCCAACCCCACAGGCTACATCCATGGGACATTCTCATGAGAGGCAGCTGAGGGGGTGTCAGAATCCATAAAAGACCCCCCAAAGCACTCCCCAGACACCTTGCACCACAGAAAGTTGCACCATTGCATGTGATACAAAGTGATGCAACAGTTCCAGAGTGTGCTGCAAGAGACTCTGTCAAACTGCGTCCCCCCCCACCCCACGCCAGGGAAGGTACCTGGGCATTCCCACCTGGCCTGAGTATATATTAATCCGTTGGATTCTATGTTTTTGGGGGTAGCTTCACCACCAAGAAGACCTGATGGAGAGGATCATGAGGATTATCAGAACACCAGTGGGATCCACAGAGTGGTGATATTTTCTTTAACCTGTCTCTGTCGCTCTCTTTCTGTCCCCACACCTCTTTTCTATTTCTTTCTTTCTCTTGCTCTCATTTACATCAAATAAAACCCATACTATTGACTTTGGCATATGATCTCATTTGCACCTTAATTCAGGAAGAGGCATTTCTAATAAATTTAATAACCAGACCATAACAATGGCAAAGGATACAGATAGAAAAACAGCATATGAGGGTCTCAATTGCACACTTCCTTGATTTGAGAATAAATAAATGTATGGAAGAGCAGTTGTGCCTCCCAAAGTTCTGTGATTAGTTAAAACAACCATAGGAGCACAAGAACAAAATAACAGTCTGTCTCAGTGTTCTCCCTCTGACAGTGACTAAAAAAGTATTCTTGGGGAAGAGTACAAGCAGCACGGCCTATACAGAGTGATCATTTCTAGAAAAGTGTAATTTAGTACCTCTAACCAGAGGTGATAGTTGAACCATAATGTTAAATGTTCTCTGGTGGAGCTCAACTTTATGAATTTCCTTTTGATCCCGCTTATACTTTGACCTCCATGAGACTTGTGGCAATGAGATACAGAGTTTAATAACGGAGACACAATGAAAACTGTTCCCAGTTTACCTTCTCCACACAATATATGCTTTTATGAACTTCCATTGTCTTTCCCTTCATCTCTTTTTCCATTCTGAAGAGTTGTACAGTGCTTTGTCTGTCTTTACACTTCTGCTTTTACAGCACCCTGTGGCAATGAGTTCCAGAGTTAAATAAATGAGGAAAAAAAGTCACACATTATTTACAGTGGTACAAACTATTACTTCCTTTAGTCTTTCTAATCTGAAGAAGTCTGGTCCATTTTATAAGTAATCTTCACTTTTTAATAGGAGGTGGCTTCAAAACTTTCATAACCTTTGCTATACTTCCATTTGCCTGAGTTCTTTGTTTCTTTTTTGTTAAAAGAAGACCAGAACTTGCAGAAGTTTTTAAGTTAAAGGCACATAATGGATTCTCAGTGGCATAATGATTGCTCCATTTGTTTCTCATTCCTTTTGAAATTATCCTAAACAGTATATTTGCTTTTCTGACCATTGTGGAGCACGTGATAAGCTTTTCAGAAAACTATCTATGGTCCTGTTTTTTCTGAGTGATTTTAAGTAATTTAAAGTCCATCACTACGGATATATTTTTCTCCATGTGCATTGCTTCTCACTTGCCTGCACTGAATTTCATTTGTCTTTTTTTCACCTAATTATTTAGTATTGTGAAACTGTCCTGTCTCTCCAGGCAACCAGTTGCAGTTGCTACTATAAGAATATTATTTCAGGGGCTGCTAACAGACCTGTTGTCATGTGAGAGAAACTAGTTATTGTCTTTTCTGACTTGTATTCAAGAACCAATGAGAAGGTACATATATTTATCCACTTTATATCTTTAGATGTATCTTTATATGCACACTGATATAAAATTAAGATTTATGTAAAATAAACATTTTAAATCTAATTATACTTTATAATGAAATGTATACAATGAGTTGAGAGCTGGGGTGAGGAGGGATGATTTATTTCTTGATAAGTCAAAAGTTGTTTATTAGCTAACAAAGTAGACAAAATGACATTTCATTTAACAAAGACACATTAACATTCCCAAGGATGTGGGTTAATCCACTTCTTTGGCTTAAGAGACATGACAAACTGTCTATCTTTTGCAGAAGAAAGACATAAAAAGTTTTGAGGAAAGAGATTATATATCAGGAACCTTGGAGGAGGATTTCAAAGGAGAGATCGGCTATAAAAGCTAACATGCATCACCAAGACAGGGTGCTCTCTAGTAATGCAACATGAGCAGCATGGTAAGCAAAAATAGAAAATCCCTGACAATCACCTTGTCTGGACAATATACCACAAACCACCTAAATATGAGATAAAGGAAGAAAAAATAGCTCTTTCTCACCTTAAGCAGGTTAAGCAGAGTTTTACTTATACCATTCACCCCCTTTAAACTTCTGTAGCTGTTTTGCCTCTTTTGCATGTTCTAAGAAAAATAATTTATTCTGCATTTTACTTACCATGGAGTTAGATATATGACATATGAAGCAAAAGTGATAAGATTTAACAATAAGACATTCTTCACACAAAAGCAGAATACATTTCTTAAGGAAGTTTCCTAAGATGCCCATGACAGAACTCAGATTCCCAGGCTAATATTCTGAGTATAGAAAGCATAAAAGAGCGTGACCACTTTAATCTACTTAAAGAAATTAGAGGAGTGGCACCTGGAGTGGAGTGGGTTGGGATTGGATGGGATGTGGGGAGGGAGAGTGATCAGAAGGGTGATTAGTATTTCCTGTAACTATTGGCCATCAGGTTGGTTTTCTGTACTGGGATTCTGACTGGACCCTGCAAATGCCTTGTAAGTTTTCTTCAGCTGCTTTTATGAATTGGATATGAGAATTTTCACTTCATTATTCTTCATCCTTATGATTTAATGAGGGATGGGACAGCAGAAAACTAAGCACAAAATCATGGGTGTAACTTTTCTACCATTAGGAAATCTGTTTACCAATGCCCACCTTATGGTTAGTATTCTTCAGTCGTTCCCTAATCCTTAAAAGAGGACCTCTCTTCCCTCTTATGCTTTTTTAGTTTTTTTTTAACCCAAGTATCTCACATGAACCAATTTCTCACAGATTCCTCCCATACACCTGTGCAATGCATCATCCTTCCAAATCACCTGTTCCATAATGTGGAACTTTTCCCCCATGTGTTTATTTATCCTGTTCTTTATTACAATTTTTAATAAGCTGCCTGATACTGAAATCTGGTCTCCAAACACTTTTTAAGTTTTAAATCTTATTTGCCTCCATCCTCTCCTTGAACCAGCTTTGCTATAAACAGTAAATTATGCCCCAATTAGAAATTGGAGGGAACAGATCATCCTTCTAAGCAAAAGGGGTTTTAGGTATGCTTTTGTGCCATTTTGCAGCACAAGCCACTCGGAGCTATCACAACACTCAATATCATATTAATTTTTGCTCTAAGACCTCATACAATTTTCTGGAAATCCAAAATTATGAGAATAAATTATTTCTAGCTGATCTGCCTCTCATCTGAAAATTCAAGGTTCAATTACACGCAAGTGGTATCTTTTTCTTACATGAAATAGCTAAAATAGAACAAATAAAAATGAATATAGAAATGAGGTAGGACTTACTGCTTTGATGTCAATATGTAAAAATACAACTTGATCCCAGCTAGCAACATGTTGTTAAGGAAGAAAACAGGAATTATCAGGGAACAATTCTCTTGGCTGTGGTGGGTATCTGACAAAGAGCAGTTCAAACTCAGTTTGTGGTATCCATTTCTCTGCAACAATTATACTGGTAGCCCAAGGAAATTACCTGCCTCTAGCTTTTAGATATCTGAATTTAGGTGAAATGAAGCATGTCTTTATTGACTGCTACACAAAGACATTGTAGTTAAATGAAGGGAACAGATGAAAGTGGGTCAATGGGGACAGAGAAGAAAACAAGAGCTTCTAATTCTTTCTAAGGTAATTTCAAAAATAAAAGCAAACAAAACAAAAAATCCTCCCAATGACTACACTCTTGTCATAGAGACCATGTTACCCTCTACACATTTTGTTCTCCCTGAATACCTGAGCTGCTTTGCTTTTATTTGTGTTGCACTGCTACAAGTGTGCGCCGCCCTTCCCCTTTATGCATCAGCAGTTGAACAGCAACCCTGTTCATCCAGAGATTATGTACTGGGTGTATTGTACTGGGTATGTGTTGTTAGCAGGGGCCCACTGACTCTGCTTCCAGGTCACAGGTGGGGGAAGTAACAGTGTTTGCCTAAAGCAAAACATCTTCACTGGTTTGCTTCTTGGGGTAGAAAGCTATTTATCATTGCATTCTCAGAACAAATTTCTGTAACAAGGGGAATGTTTTACAAAGCAATTTCTTTACAAAATAACCTTTCTTTCTCTTCTCATGTAATTGCATACTTCCCCTCTCTAAAGAAAAAAATTGTGAATAAATAGATTCTACTGGTTAACCACTTTATTTTCTCCAACAACCAAGCAAGTCCCATTCTTCCAGCTGCAAAGCTGCTCTTTTCTTTTAATCCTTACACTTTGCCTTTGGTCAGTTATCCCCAGAACCTTGCCCCATCTGTCCTTCCAGGCTCCTTCAATCTCTTACCATTACAGCTACAAAGAGAGGAACACTGCAGCTGGGGGGGGATGGGAACACAGATTTATATACAATGTTCAACTGGTATTTAGACAAGGAATTTGCCTGCAGCAAATGCAGAGAATGAGGTAGATTAAATTAGTTTGATGTTGTAAAGAAGTGAGAGATATTTTTATATTTTAATTAAGTAAAACTGGCAACTACGAAAGAATAGGAATGCAGAAGCAAGAAGAAAAAAAAAGAAAGGAAATTAAACAGCAGCTTGCAGAAAAAGATGAATAAGATTACTTTTTAGATTCTGTATTGTAAAGCAGGGGATTATAACAAGATGAATGTGAAAATGCAAAGGTAACAGGACACATAAGCAGGAATTTATAATATATTTCAAATGACCTTTTTATCTTGGAGTCTGCAACAGAGAATAATCTGTCACTCAAGAAAGCTAATTTTAGAAGAGCATTCTGGGTATTACTGTCATCTAATGCACCTTGTTTAATATCCTGTTTTTTCATCAGAAGTGATATATCACAGGTCAGATTCCATTTCACTGCACATGTTGAGTAGCCATTCCTTACTCATTGAGTAGTCACATTGATTTCAAGTAAAACTAACAAGTAAAATACCACTCAGTAAAGCTCAGACTTGACCGAATGTTTTTGTCCATCCAATCAAGGTCCTAAATATAATACAGAAAAGTATTTATGGATTGTGTCCCCATACTAGCCAGAACTTTTTTATACAAATTGATATTGGTGTATTTTGATGTAAAATCGTGGAGATAATGGACCAGGTTATTTCTATTCAAATTTAGGCATGTGCAGGAGATCACTGAGCAAAAGAAAAACCCTATACAAAAAGAGCATCTACATTACTCATGGAGGTATGAAGGTTTTCAAAGGGATTGATTCAGATCCAGTGTAATTAGACTTCCCATTTATTTCGGTGGGAGAGTACCAATTCCCAGCTATGACAAATAGTGTCTATTAAACGCCTGCAAAGGTGCATTCTTTCTTTTTAGTGCATTATGGTACTTTGTTGTCTTTAAAATAAACTTCTCTCAGATGTCTTTGACATTTTTTTAAATCACAATCTAAATTTTATCCATTGTGTGCATAATATTAATGCCAAAATATTTTATTTGCCCAACTAATTTTTTGTAAGATGATCCACTACTTTTAATTGCTCTTAGCAGAATATTATTGTCCCAAAAATTATGAAAGAAAAAGTTGCCTTCTAGAAGTGCCTATCACACTCACTACCTGAAGAATAAGCTTAGATGAATAATTTAAATTAAGCACCTAACTTGGTGAAGTTTATGAGTGTGTTGAGTCTGCATTATGGGAGTTTTGAAGCATCCAACTTTGACAGACATACAGAAGAAGAAACATATATAGCATTTAATAATGCCTGACAGATTTCTTAATGCACTTTGCTGTCATGCAAATGTATCTCATGTAGTGTGGAATATGCTTTTTGCAAGAGTAGCCAACTTCTACTTGTCATATCATCTCTTTTTCCACTGTCAATGCAAAGACAAATACATTGGTCATCACTTTGACCAAAGGGATACTAGAAGTGACAACCCTGCTTTTGGACCTGGCTTTTGTCACTCCTTTCTCTTTAAGAAAATGTATTATCATTCTGTGATTCTTACTGCAACTCATACCTCCATGTTTTCTTGTGGTTGAAATCACGAATTCAGAACATTCTTCTTTAGTCAGAATACGTGTTAACTTTTACTCAAGTTAAAGTTAAATTATCCTCATGTTTTCAATGTAAGTGTCACAAGCTAGACTGTAAACACCGCAAGCTTTTCTTTTACCTTCATTGTATATGTTAAGTACAGAGACTAATATTTAATTTAAAATACTCCATTGTCTCAGGCTAATGATGGCAATATTTTTTAAGCTAACATTGCTTATTCCCCCAGCTGATGTATTTTTATCCTTGTAATCTCGTCATACATGCATTGTGTCTGTGTGCTTGGCTTGTCCTCACGAGAAGATTTCTGTAGAAATCAGAGTAATGTGCAAGTGCTAATAGCTTTCCAATTGACTAGACTTGAAACTAACTTTTGAAGTATTATTGGAATCCAAAGCTCTTCTACCTCTGCAAAGTAGCATTAGTGGTTTTGCTGGGTCATAAGCATGTGATTATATGAGTATTTCTGAGTCAGTTTGTAAAATTTTTGTGCAGAACTGTCCTTTGTGCATATCCACGCAAAGAAGAAAATCCTAACACCCCTTACGGAGGGCTTTCTTTTCCCCACTGTTTTCTAATTACAAAGCAATGGCAATTGGTTTTGACTAGTAAATGTATTAGTTTGAATAGCAGCAATAACAAAGGTGTTAAAAGTATTCTTCTGTATGCTCAAATGGGGGAAAGGCATAATGTTTTACTACTCCATAGGGAGTTATAACACCTGTTTTAAATGTAAAGCTGCAGTGAGCATTTTAGCAGCTATCTGAACTCTGGAGAACAATAACGTGCTTGTAAACTCACTTGAATAAGTTCACAACCTAAAGGGAAATAGTGAAGGTGAGAAAAAAATTTGAAACATCACTCCAATTACTATCATTTCTAAATGCTCACAGATGTTACTTGTGTTTAGGAAGTCAGTTCACCTTACCCATGCCACTTAATTACTTTCTTTTAGAATCAAATGAAAGCAGACAAATATGTGTAAGCATTTGGACAATTTGAAGTGTAATTTTATGCATCATGTTGCAATCCTTTGGGAGAATTCAGTAATAGAAATATCCTTCTACAGTGCATAATCTTACTGCCTTTCTCCTTTTGATCAACATGTTTCCATTTGTTTTCACATACAGGATGGGAAATTGTGTTGCACTGACACATCAAGTTTATTAAAAGCTGAAAACCTAATTGTTGTGGGTTGATTCCAGTAGGCAACTAAACACCACAGTTTGCCTTCCAACAGACTAGTTGGGGAGATATGTATCACTCAAGGAATGAACAGCTTAAAACCACTGATACATGGTTTATGGACTCATGAAGGTTAGAAGGGACTTCTGAGGACTGTCCAGTCCAATCTCCTATTTAGAGCAGTTCCAGCTAGAGAAGGATGCTTAAGGACTTTTGTGGTGTATTGACCCTGGCTGGATGTCAGGTGCCCACCAAAACTGTTCTAGCATTCCCCTCATTGCCTGGACAGGGGAGAGAAAATAAAAAGTCTCATGGGTTGGGACGAGGATGGGGAGAGATCACATCTGTTACCATCACAGGCAAAACAGACTTGACTTGGGAAATTAGTTTAATTTAATGCCCATCAAATCAGGGAAGAATAATGATAAATAAAGCGAAATCTTAAAAAACATCTTTCCTCCACCTCTCCCTTCTTCCTGGGCTCAACTTTAATTCTGAATTCTCTCCCTCCTCCCTCCCAGAGGCACAGGGGTACAGGAATGGGGTCTGCAGTCAGGTTATAGCACATTGTCTCTGCTGGTCCTTCCTCCTCATGGGGAGGACTCCTCACACTTTTTTCCTGCTCCAGCATGAGGTCACTCCCATAGGAGCGAGTCTTCCACTTCTCCAACATGAGTCCTTCCCATGGACTGCAGTTCTTCACAAACTGCTTGAGCATGGGTCCCTTCCATGGGGTGCAGTCCTTCAGGAACAGGCTGCTCCAATGTGGGACCCCTGCAAGGTCACAAATCCTTCCAGAAAACTTGGTCTGCCATGAGCTCCTCTCTCCATGTGGCCACAGGTGCCATGGCTACTCTCTTGTCCATACAGCCCAGTATGCAGCTGGCCTCCTTTACCTCGGGGGCACCCTGCTGCCAAAAGTTCTTTGCTGTCTATCAGCACTCCACAAAGCACTTCCTGGAGGTGCTTTCTGTTCTCTTAACTCCTTACTGAAAACAGGGTGCAGGATTTGGCCTTTGGTGAAATTTCTGAGATACCTGCCAGGATATTTCTCCAGCCTATATAGATCTTTCAATACATAGAAGACGTGTTCTCCAGTGGTATAACCTAAAAACTGTTAACATCCCATCCCACGATCCAGGCCACTAACAGACATCTTATATATCATCAGATATTATATCAGTCCCTGAAGGATGCCGTTCATGCCCAGATATCAGGCAAGGTTTTGGATCCCAGAAGTCCAACCAGTTTTCCACCTAATTATCCAGTCAATATTTAATGCATATGGTTCTAGGAATACTATGAGAGAACAGGCTGAATGTCTTACTAAAAGCAAGGTAAACAGCATTTACTGTTTTGCCTATTCCACAAAGTCCATTACCTCATCACAGAAAGCTGTCAACTCCATCAGGCTTGTTTTGTTTGAAAAATCACAAATCCACAAAGTCTCAAAGAAATCTTCTCTTTATATCTTAAAAATCACTTTTTTGGTTCTCTCTAAAAGATCGGCAAAATTTCAAATCACTTTAATTAAGGTAATTGACTTTTCTACGCATAGGCTCCTACTATGATATTGGCAATTATGTCATCCAAAAGAATTTTAAGTAAATTATAATATGTGAACTATTTATTTAAAGCTTCTGATTGAAAAATGTAACCATTATTTCTACTAAATATAAAACATGCAATTAATCCTGTAAAACTGACTAGAAATTTTCCAAGAAAGAATAATGAGTTTCAACATCTTGCAGTATTGAAACAGATGTGACGTTTGCAATATTCAGAAAATTTTAGTTAAATACTTGCTACCATCTTGAAAATAATTCACAGAAACATTATTGTGTCCTAATTAATAAAAACACTTTAGTGTTTCTGTGTGTGTGTGTGCAGTAGAATATTTTAATCTTTTTCTTATGTTTTTAATCAATAGTATAAAGCTAGTTTTGGAAGTCTGAACTATTATTCACCCAACAGGTTTAGAATTCTAAAGCTTGCACTGTATCTCCCTTCAGAGAATAATCTTTTTGTTAAAAGTCACCTTGCTAAAATTTTATGTTATCTTGTACAGCCCAATGTTGTACAATTTTCATTGTCTAGTGTAAGAAAAAATGTGTATCTGTGTCTTGAAAACACAGTCAACCAGATACCTAGTGAATAATGATGGCTGAGATGAATTCATAGACCTTTATAACTTGGCTTTTGTTAATTATTCAAAGCATCTGTAACCCTAAAGGTATAAGTTTAAAGTGGAAACAGAGGCTTTTTGATAAATAAGAAAAATTGGCAGAAAACTGTTTGGGCTAGGACAGAGAAGGCTCTTTCTAAATTGCGGTAAAGCCATGTTCTTCAGTTCAACCAATGCGCCATCAAAGGTGAAGACGAAGAAAATCTGAGCAAGGAGGCCATACTGGTGGTTTTGGTTATAATAAAAAAATATTAACTACTATTACTGTGAAGAGTATATAATAATAGACCCCTTTATTCAAACTACTTTTTTATATGGACATTTTAGTACTCAACATTTCATGTGGAAATTTCCATATACCCAGATACAAAGGGATATAGAATACTTATCCTAAATAATTACTTTGTATTTAAACATTTAATTGCTTAGTTTGATTTGAAATAAAGAGCACCTTTTCTGTTATCCAGTCAACTTCTAAATGGTAGAAAATTTTAACACATGGCCAATGACCTTCTTTTTTAAATTACCATTTTTTTTTTAATATCTGCAGCACTGTAATCTGATAACTTCAATAACGTAATAGGCTACTTCAACAGTTTTCCTAAGTTTTATTTTATATAGCATACATTTAAAAATTCTAAATATCAGTTATTTAAAACTCCGAGGGCACATTCAAGTGTTGGCATATTGTACTTCTTTAGAGGTGTTTATGATAATGATGTTTATTATTATTATTGTTATTCATTATGGCTTTCCATTTCAACAAAAACAAATGTTAGTATTGGAGGGTTCCCAATTATCTGCACCTTTCCAAAATCACCTGTATTCCTTACCAAAAAAAAAAAAAAAAGGGAAAAAAATTACTTTTCCTGAGCAAATAAATTCAAGTCTACATTAAATGCTCATCATATACCTTGTCTTCCAGATGACCTATCCAGTTTCTTCTCTCTTTCTAGTTGCAGATTTCCATAAACTATGGCCTTAATTACACTTTTTTTTACAATCTTCTAGGAAATTAGATAGCTTAAAAACATTAGCATGCCAGTGTGGAGAACAGGAAGAGGGTGTATTCATAATAGGAGATCTAAATTTAAATATCTGTGTTAGATGTCCTAGAGAGACAGGAGAGATGACAGGGGTTTAAGAACCCATCATAATCAGTGATGATCTAGTCAATACATTTAATAGAGCCTAGAGGTAGATTCAGGTCCTACTAAGCTGTCTACAGGTGTAGAAAAGGCTTGTAGTGCTGTCTGAGTGGTCCTAAGAGAACTGCTGCACCCACATGATTCTGCCAGTCATGACAGAGGCTCTACAGGATGCCTACATCCTTCTGGCACAGCAGCTGTTGAGGCTCAGGCAGCATGCCCTGAGCCATTATGTCAGAAGCTAAAGACCTAGAAGCATGTATGACAGAAGCATTTATTCACTTGAACCCAACCTCCCTGGCTTATAGGATCTATCCATTTTGTAGGGATAGGTGTTTAGTGGCCACTGTATTCTGTGGCCCAAACATTTGGAAAAGAACTGGTGCCCCTCCCTGAACTTTCTGTACCCAGGCTATACAATTCCAGCTCTCTCAGAATCTCATTGTACAAAAGTTGTTCCAATCCCTTTATAAACTTCTTAGCTTCAATACTTTACAATAATGGACAAGTCGTAAATCCTCACTTTCCCCCTGAGAAAACAATGATGAATGCATATCTGATGTCACATGCTTCTGTACAGTAACTTGAAATTTTCTCATGAAAGACAGTAAAAATGAAAAAAAGAAGCACACGGATTAACAAGTATCTCAGATAACACTAAGCTCTTTGCCTAAGCAACAACAATTTCAGAGCACTGCTCACTGACACTGAAAGGGAAACAGCTGAGGTAGGATTTAGTTCTCTAAACACACAGCCAAGTTGATTTCCTTTGGTGATCGCACTTGGCTAACAGTTGTGCCTCTAGAAGCACCATGTGTTACCCATGAATCCATTAGTATATCTGCCAATCCATAGCAGTTCTTTCAGTTAACATAGGATCTTAAAAATGTATCTGCTTAGCCAAATTAATTTTTTTCTCCCAGTTTGTGTACATCCCTTATTTCTTCATCTCTCTCTGTGTTTAGTTTAGGAACGTCACGCTGATGCAGACATTTAAACCCAGTATAATCCTATGAGACATGGACTTTACAGGAGACCTGTCCCACTATGACAAATAAAGAACAGGTAAAATTTTCTGGTGTACCAATAATGGTACAAAATTCTTATCTGTGAACAAATGAATTTTGTCCATGGAAATTCCACCTCAGAAGATTATTCATATCACCTATATTAATCAGTTGCTCAGAATATTCTCCTGGCAAGGCACGGTGCTTCAATGACTATACATATCTTGCATTGACCACTGGGAGACCTAAAGTTTGGGGTTTTTTCTATGGCTCTAACTAGATGATGCAACAATTTGAATCCATCCTCAATAAATTGTATGAGTATTTTAGCTCAGCAGCTGTCATGACTAGGGCTCCACTGTATCACGTTGGAGTTCAGAATAGTTCTCTAGTGCTGAATGCAGAGTTGCTCCTAGTTCTGAGCATGGAAAACAAGGTCAAGGCGTTGATATTGTGGGCTGATATCTCAGTAACCATTGCCAAACATATAGGAGAAACACCCTGGAGACCCTAGTCACATCATCGTGACTTTGTTTTGGTTATGTGGAAAGAATACAACTAAAGTAAAACTCTTTTTATCTACCATCATTTATGGTAGATAATCAATAATCAACAGCATCAAATAAGCTCAAAAATCTATAATGACATATCTTTTATATTAACTAACCAATGTTTTAGATCAGTCATATGATTTCTCACTATTGCTACAACTGAGATAAGGTTTGGGGTCTACTTTATATTGAGTAATATATTATTTGATATCTAGAGTCATATAATAACCAATAGGCATATATCAGCCATTGTTACTGAAAGATTTTATCATCTGGATTTTTATTTATAGATTTTATTTCTTCTTGCTCTATCCCATCATTTGTTCTATGATAATATATGGTTTGTAGAGCTCATAGTGTTACTGATGCTTTGCTGCAGACCACAATAATCAATAAAAATGTATAAGGAGACAACTGAGACTCAGCCTAAGTCAGAAAGTTTTGAGAGCAAAATAATTATTATATGGGAGGGATAAATTACTTGATGTTGTCATGAATATGCCCATACTGGAGTTTTGTACATGAAAGATAATACTGCAAAGAAAAGTTAAATTATGCTAGCAACATAGCTTTAAGGTAAGCCAGGAGTTACTTGGGGAAAAAAAAAAAAGAGGCCGTAAACATTTTGAATGATCTTCTAACATCATTTGATATGGATCCTCTTCAGTCTGCTTTATATTCAATTATGCAACTATGGAAATATGGGAAGATACATGAAGAAATGCAATGCCATTGAAATGGAACAACAGCAGAGTTAGAACTCTGATCAGGGACTTAAGTTACCATTTTTTGAATTGATTGAGTCACTAATTGCAGTATCAGCCAGTATTGGATGGGCTTCTAGAAGTACTGAAAAGAATCTCCTGTAGGCTGCTAAAAAGATTTGGAAGCCTAGCAGTCATGCCTGTCAATGCAAATTAAAAAGAAACTGTTCAACAAAAAGAAAGGTGTCATTTTGAAAGGGTGAAACAGAATGTACTACTGGTTAAAATACACTCGCAGGCATGTTTGTGTGTTTTGTGGGCTCCTGAGATGGAGACTAAAAATGCATCTAAGAAATGTATTAAGTATGTGGAAAAAATATGAAAGGACCATTACCTGACTTCTACTCAAGGTATATGTGGAGGTGTGCGGAGATATTCAATTGTCTCAAAGACTTCTTTGAGCCCAGACCTTTCATTAAGCTATAAACAGGTTTTTTGTTACCAAAGTTATAAATTAGAAATCTCAATGAAAATATTTGTTTCTTATATTAGAGTAATATTCCCAGAGGATCTGATTTAAAGGTAAATTGTGTGCACTTCTGTCTCTATAATATACTCTCCACAAAAACAGTACATGCAATACCTGCTTTGATATTATTTGTAGGGTAATTATGTGTAATATTTTATATTGTTGTCAAATAATGCCTTAATATTTAAAAAGAGTATTTTTTGAGTTGCTAAATGTGACTGAAGGACTGTTTGGGAATATAGTCACTCCTTTTCATCCCATGAAGCAGTTATTGGAGAAAAGAAAACACATTGATGCTCTAATGAAATGAGAATGCTATGTCATCTACATGAGGAAGCAGTATTGAAAATACATTCTGAATTATCCTATGTAGCACTCATACAGTTTCATAGTCCATCATCATACTTTATCTGGGAAAGACAGGAGCTGAAGATATTAAAATTTAAAAGGCACATTTGCAGAGAATATATAATGAGTTCAAGAAAGATGATTGCAGTCAACTATTGAACAGAACATGAGTAATGAAAAAATCAGAACATATTTCAGGAAGAGATAGAAAGAGTAAAATCTTTATTAATACTCATAAAGTCTAAGTGTCAGAAAGCAGCATAGAAATCAATGAGATTAAGCCAAAGTCAAAAGGCAGATGGCAGTGATTTCAAATGCAGATATGGTAGTATAAATAGAATGTACAGATCTTTAAAGCAAGCAGAGCCAGTAAAGCCATTGTATGATGCGAGTAGTTGGCAGTTGTAAGTTCACAAGAATAGGGAAAACAAAACGAAATCATATTCTTTCTCAACTTAATTGGATTAAATTTTGGATAAGAGAGCATGGATTTAATTAATTTGAAAAAGCTTTAAATAGAAAACAGAAGAATAAATAAATTTCTAAAATGAGGAATAAATTTCTATTGTAGACTGAATGCATTACGCTAGATTTTTAGTAGATCAGTGGAGTTCCGTTGCCTACACTGGACTCAGGCCCTAACATGGAAATAATGTGGCTGTATTAAAAAAGCAGCATTTCCACCACGAAGTGCTATATAACACCTGCCATCCTGACAGTACAGGTATAGATTGACAGATACCTTTGCCTCTCTTGTAAGTTTATATCCATAAAATATAGTGCTTGATTTCAAGGATTTATTAAAAAATGGTGATGTATCTTGAAATAATGTGGAAGCATTAAAAGGAAGAATATTGCTCGCAATTTCCTTTGCATACACAGAAAGAATATTGAAGAAAAAATCAATATGAAATGATCAGCATGGTAATGTCAGGAAACCCAAATTCTTCCTTGTCCAGGATTGACAAGAATAGTCTAAATAACATCACTTTTAAGTTTCTGTACCTAATGCAATTCATCAAGCAACTCAGAAGTTCCTGGACACATAGCAAAGTTTTGACAAATGGAAGAATTTTAGGGGGCCTATGTCAATATGTGTAAATATAAACTTAATATAAAGAATAATATATTTAAAAAGAAAACAGAAAATTCACCATAAATAAAATGTTACAAACCAATATCAGCAAATACAGGTTTTGACCTGGAAAATATCCCAAGGGCTCTGCCTAGTCATAAATACTTCAGCCATTTTCATTTTTGCATGGTACTTGACACGGCAGATTGAGTGTACTGGCTGTATATTTTTCAACAGTAGCAACATAGGCAACCCAAAATATTCATCTGGAGTACCTGGCAGAGAACATGAGCAAGGGAAGATGTTAAATATGGACAAACAAGCTGGGCCTTTAATTTCCTACGGCTATTTTTGCAAGTGATAGATTGGGTCAGATCCTGTTCCTAATGAAATCAAGGGATAAAAGTGCCTACTGTTTAATAAAAAGGAGAGGTTTTGTGATCAGAAGAGCCACAAAGACCAACACAAGCTTCTGTAGTAACTGTTATTAGACAGGTGCTGTTTCCTGCACTGCTGGAAATATTGCACAAAATTCTTCAGTTCATAGTTTCACCACCAAAGACTGTCTATGTCTAAATCACATTAGCGATATAAAGCCAAAAAATTAAGGACATTATTTCTTTTTTTGGAATCATATTTTGAAAAATATCCAGATAATGGGGTAAAGATGGCCTTCATCTTTTCTTAGAAAGGATGCTGGAAGGTGGAGATCAGTTTGAATTTAATCCAGTATCATATTGGTAGCATTATAAGAAATGCTACTCAGTGTATAGGCACAAATGATATCTACTGCAAGAATGTGTAAGCAGTAAATTCACACTTGTAAATCACTACAGGATCTAAAATTGTAAGACCAAGCTGTAAGGCAAAATAAGTCAAAAATTAGTCAAGTTTCACTGAGTTCTGAGCTGAAGAAGATGGAGGTTAAAAAAGTTGTACTCTGACCAAAATGGTGTTTTGGTGATTTTAAGATATTCTGAATCTCTTATTTCACTGGGAGGTGAACTCCCCAATATAAGAAACTGAGATCTTTGGGAAAACTTGAACATATCACTTTACTTGGTTTGAATGAAATATGATTCATACAGCCATTTTTAGAGAATAAAAGGCTCCAAAATCTTGGTCCATAGAGAAAATTGTTATTAGGATGGAATTCTATCAGGTCTGAAATGTCTTCTTGCTTTAGCAACAACCTGTCATCAGCTTTCTCTCAGACATTAAAATCAATGGCAAAAACTCAGGCTTCAGTATATGGACCATAGGGCTAAACCTAGCAGGTTGTCTCCACCTTCTTTTCTAAGTTTGATTTGTAAGTGGAAGATAAATTCACTGGCATGTTTTGGTTCTTTCATGTTTCTGCAGTGACATAAAGTTACTCTGAAACCATCTGCATTGACAGACAAAAACTTAGTTTAAGTGCCAAGTTGTGGCAGGTTTGCAGCTGCTTTTGTACTGCTGAAGGACAGTGATAAGCCTGACCCTGTGTTTCTAGTCATTGTGTCAGCCCTAGGGATTGTCTAACAAGGACAGAAGAATATATATTCAATTATAAAGCAACATATGAGGTTGTGGTAAATGTCAAAAATAATGGAAACTGAAAAGAAATATAATAATCATTTCATCAAGTGTTTCCATAAGGCATAAAGAAATATTCTGACCAGTTATTGTGAGATATACACAGGTTTTCCTCCTTTCTCCTCCAGTTTTATCAGTACAGATACTTCATGAGTTTCTGTTTCTTCTGAAGAGTGTAAGCTAAGTAGTACAAAAATATGTTACATGAAACTGGCAGCAGAGCTGATCTTTTTCTCAATGTCTTTGACAGGAAAACTTATCAAGAACTTTAGAAAATTTTTCTATGAAACAAAGCTACTTCATCAATAAATGGAAAAAGGTGTTGCCCAGTAGCAATTTGTAAATTACCTTTTACATTATCATTCCTTAAACTAAGATAACATTTATAAGCATCACATTAATAATGATGCCTAGAAGGCTTCTGAATAAATTATACCTATTATAACATTGCAGAGAAAATTGTTCTGAAATACTCAATAAATTATTTAGTGGCAACATTAGACATTGTGGTTCAAGTGATGACTTTTAAATAGCTTTCAATCAGGAAAATTTCCTTTGCAAGAGGATGTGCCATCTTGCAATTCACACTATTGTGTGACAGGTTTTTTCAATCACAAATGTTGTCAAGTCAAATATGTCTGTTACATAGAGCAAAAATACACTTTTTTTAGACAGAAACTGTATCAAGTATGCTACTACATATCCCTACTGCGTCTTTTTTAATTTAAAAGCATACACATTAGTTAGTTTATTATTTAAAATCAGTTAAAAACTCAGGGCATTTAAGAATTTTGGCAACTGGGTCAGTCTTTATTTTGTCCCAAACGATCATAGAAATTGAATGAACTTTATGTTTAGTTCTTCTGTCATTAACACTCATTGAAATTTTGTTCATAAACACTGTTTGAGGAAATTAGGTTTTAATTTAGCGTCTCTCTAATTGTTATGATTACATAAACTACAGACAGTTCGGGGGAACAGTATATGTAGCTCATCAGTGTGACTACTGTGACAACCAAGGTAGTATGATAGTACCTAGTCACCCTCACCCTCGTTAAAACTAATTTTCATGAAGCAATTCAATTTGCTTCAATGAATCACTGCTATTAATGTGCCAAGAATTCTGATTTGTAGGTTTTTCATTCAACTCTTGCTGCTTTTTAAAGGTTCTGCAGAAAATTGCTTTTGGGGCTCTTGGGCATGAATAGCACTTTACAGCACTGCTGCCTTGTCAATAGTGGTTAAATGACTCAACAGTAGGGAAGGAAGTGACACAGAAGGACAGAGAAAAACGGGCCAATACACCTATCTGCAGAGACATGAGAATTGTGTTTGCCCTCCCTTTAGACAACAGACTACCTCAAAACCCAGGAGAAATAATATGCAGACAATGAAAATGAAAGTGAAATTAATCCCACTTGGCACTACAAAAAATAACAGAAACTTGTGTGGTTTTTTGTTAGTACCACAGACATTAGTTAAGTGTGTGCTTCCAGATCGCAACATGCTTGATTTCCTCTAAAGGTCATTGGCTTTGGCATAATCATAACAACTCCAAATTAAATTAACTATGAACACTTCCATTCTAAACCAGTATGTTGGGTTTGTGTGGCCAGGTTTTGGTAGCGAAGGTGCTACAGAGGTGGCTTTTGTGAGAAGCTGCGAGAAGCTTTCTCCATGTCCTGCAGAGCCAATGTCAGGCGGCTCCAAGACAGATGTGCCACTGGCCAAGGCTGGGCCAATTAGAAATTATGGTAACACCTCTGTGAAAACATACTTAGGAAGAAGAAGAAAATAAGTTATTGTGCAGATGTATTTCTGGCCAGAGAAGAGCAGGGTGAGAACACATGAAAGGAACAACTCCGCAGACACCAAGGTCAACAGAGAAGGAGGGAGAGGAGGTGCTCCAGGCACCAGAGCTGAGATTCCTCTGCAACCTGTGGTGAAGACAATGGTGAGTCAGGTTGTCCCCCTGCAGCCCACGGAGATCCACAGGGATGCAGAAATCCACCTGCATCCCCTGAAGGAGACCCACACCAGAGCAGGTGGATGCCAGAGAGGAGGCTGTGAATCTATAGGAGGCCCATGCTGGAGCAGGCTCCTGGCAGAGACCTGCAGACCCGTGGAGAGAGGAGCCCAGGCTGGAGCAGGTTTCCCGGTAGGATTTGTGACCCCATGGGGAGCCCACACTGGAGCAATGCATCCTTGAAGGACTGCATCCTATGGAAGAGTGACCCACATTGCAGCAGTTTCAGGAGGACTGCTGCCTGTGGGATGTGCTCATGTTGGAGAAGTTCATGGAAAACTGTCTGTCGTGAGAGGGACCCCACACTGGAGCAGGGGGAAGACTCCTTTCCCTGAGCAGAGGCAGAAACAACATGTGATGACTGTAACCCCATTGCCTGTCTCCCTGTGCTGCTGGGGGGAAGAGGTGGAGCTGGGAAGGAGGAAAGGGTGGGGGGAATGTGTTTTTAGGGTCTTATTTTGCTTCTCATTATCCTGCTCTGATTGTGTTAGTCATAAATTCAATCAATTTCTCACATTCTAGCCTGTTTTGCCCATCTCCATGTTTGGTGAGTGGTCTCTCCCAGTCCTTATCTCAAATCATGAACCCTTTGTTAGATTTTTTCTCCCCTGTCCAGTTGCATAGGGGAGTGATAGAGCAGCTTTGGTGGGTGCCTGGAATCCAGCTAGGGTCAAGCTACTATAACCAAATTTTCATAAGGTTTTTTTCTTGAATGGCATAGAGTAACACAGCATACTAGATTCATCGTGTCCCATTATTTCAGTTATTTTGAATTTTTTCACTTAATATTTATTTTAGATATAGACTTAGTGTGCATTATTTATAGCCATTTATATTATGGATATATTAATTCATATACAGAAGTAGTTTGTCATTCTATTCAGTGTACGTATTTTCACTGAGGGAATTTTTTAATTTAATTATATTTTGAAAACTGAGAGTTAATGGAATAGCTGTCTAGAAGACTGAGATGAAAGGAGGATTAGTTAAGTTGTTAGATCATGGCGCCAGTACCCACAAGGTCGTGGTTTTGATCCCTTTACAGGGCATTCTTTTCAGAGTTGGACACATTGAACCTTGTGGATCCCTTCCAAGTAAGACTATTTTGTGAAAGGCTGATGATTTTATACTTGTTACTGCTTGATAGTCCAGATGGTACTATTAATTATTATTAATCATCTCTATAGTACTATGAAAATAAGTGTCATTTTATGAAAGATAAATTCAATGTGCTATGGAGTTCATAATAACACGCCATACAAAAGAAACAAAGACAAAGCATGGGAAACTGCAGGGAGAGAATAGTGGTAAGTAATACAGGGAAGATTGCCTAGAATAAACGAGTTCTCCAAAAGGGTTTGAAGGAAGAGATAAAGGCATATGGTCTGTTCACAGGGCTGCCAGAGACCTCTTGGGTCAGCTCCCTGCAGACGAGTCAAATTGAAATCACTTTCATAAACCCTCCAAGTTCTATCTTTAAAGCATTTGGGGGTGAATTGCCCTCAGTACTTGTGCCTGCAAGACTGGCCCAGAACTGTGCTCTGAGAGTTAGAACCTGTCTCCTCATTCCAACTTCAACTTACTCTTAGCCAGTTGATAGTCACCTGTTCCCATGCCAGTCTGATCTTTTATCTTAAAAAGCAGATCTCTCTCACATGCTTGCCACCATGGCATACTCATATACAGTAATATCTTCTGTCATGTTTCGTTTTTGCTGGATTAATCTCTCATCCTGAGACTAACATTCTTCATCTCCCTGAAAAACCTTAAATCTTCAGGCATGATTTCAGTTCATTTTTCCTTAGTATGTTGACCAAAATGGAACATGATACTGGATTTGAAATCTCACCAGGGCCTTTCAAGTGGCATAGAGGCTTTATTCTGTCATTTCATCTCCTGGGAAAACTTCTTCCGATACACTAGAATCACCACTGAATTTTCCCAATCATTTCTCTGTGATAGGAGGTAGCCATTCTGTAATCCTGTCATTAGCTAGCACCTCTAGTCATCTCACAGAGGAAGTATCTCATAGAAAAAATTCTTTTTTGTTATCCAAAGCATTAGGCTGATTCAGCAAGTGGACAAAATCAGCCAACAAGCATGCTGTCAGATGCCAGTGATGTATAGACCCAAAAAAACCCCTGAGATGTGGATGATTCCTTTGTATAATACACAAAACTGCAAGCAGGTGGATGATTCTGTTACCTCACCCAAAAGCATCATCATCTTAACATGGCAGGAACCCAGAGCTAAACAGAAGAATCATTATATGCAATTTTCTTTTAGCATGATAACATATTGACCTGTTTTTTCTGTTTGACTTTTTGGTGTTGAGATTTTATCGTTTGCTAGAGTGCAGACACTGCTTCCACCAACATGAATATTCCCTTTCCATCACAGGACTCCCCTCCTGTCTTCATTCTCAAGGAAATTTTTTTCCTCCATAGGTTCTGCATCCCTTCTCTACAAAGTTGTTGTTCCTATTCCTTAAAGAAACAGGCTCTCACATCCTCTATTCAGTTCACTTTAGTAACTAGTTTACCTCAATGCGCCTAATAATCTCTGTCTAATATCGAATCTTAGTTACTGACATTCTCCTCTGAGACTTTGTTTTGCACTCAAATCCTAATCTCACTGTAGATGCTTTTAGAAGTCACAGCTTTGCCACAGTAAAACTCCTATTAGATTTTTACACTGGTTTTTGCACTGTTGGTTTCTTAGACTTTAAGCCTGTTACCTCAATCATCTCCACTGTCTCATTTGAGGGTAGCAATTAACTGCTTTCTGCACTCCATCACACACTGAACTGTTCTGTGCTACTCACAGCACAGGATCCCTAGCACTCTCGTAAGCTGTGAACTACAGCCACACTACCCTCACTAAACACAAGTCCTTGGGTCTCACCCTTTCAACGGACAACACAGAGATTGGACACAGAGAGCAATGGAGCATAGAAAACTCATCACAGCTCCATGTCCATTCATCAAGCTGTCATTGACATTGTCACCTATAAGATATAAAGAAATGAAACCAGACAGACTGGGAGGAGAAATTCTGAGTGGCTGTAGAAGATGTATCTAAGGGAACACCTAGAGATACTAAATTTGAAACAATTTGATGATCCCACATAGAATTTCGTTATTTCACATTAAAGTAAAATTCAAATTGTTGTAAGAAATAAAATGATATAGAGTATGTCTGTTCATGACTATCAATGATCTCTAGGTTACCACCTTGTTTGGGATGTCACTACACATATACTTAAGAGCTTCTTACATGTGCAAATATGGAATTCCTCCATAAATAAATTTTTAACCCTCTAATGACATCTTGATCTGGACAGAGCATTGCAGGAGTTTGTTCCAACCAACTCACAGCTGTAAGCCTTCTTTATACACCTGCATCTCTGGTGTGTCAGATCATTTCTCAAACATTAATGAACTAACTGTTTTTTAAGGCCAAGTGACTTAACTGCAAAGCCTTCCATAAATCATGTGAGATTATGAAAAGCTCTCTCAAGTCTTTGATCACAATTCAAACTAAATGGGTCATTTAAAAAGAATTAAAACATCAGTTAATTTAAAAGTTTGATTTTTGCCTTCTTGTTTTGGTTAAGGTCAAACACAGAAGCATTGAGTTACTGAAAGAATTGTGATTTATTCACCATTTGATGAAATAAGTTCCTGACATGCTACTACATGTCTACTGACATGACATGTATTGCACTGTTTGGTGTTTCCTATTAGAAACAAGTTAATCATTGCACATATTGTTACTAATTTTAAGGGTTAACCTATGCCATTAGATTTATCTGTGACTTCGACTCTGCCAGCCAAGGGTTACAGATATATCGTTCAGAGTTTTCTAACACCACTCTTTGAGGTTTATGTAGTAGAATGAGCTGAATTTCAGCTTTGCAAACTGAAAAGTACTAAGTACTTACTAAAAACCACCTGGCTTTCTTTTAAAAGATGGAAATGTTTATGCAAGAGTATTTCTTTGTACAACGTACAAGAGTATTTCAAATGTACAAGCATATATATGTGTGTGTGTGTGTAGAGTGCACACCAACATTCATATCTAGAGCATACTGCCACCACTCTAGACAAGGGAGAAATTCAATAAGGTTTCCCTTCAGAAAGGATTGTTCTAGGGAACCTGCTCACTAAAGAATGCCTTAGTCTATTAGTTCTTGGTTATTGTTAAGAAAGGAGATTTATTCTTCCAAGACATTTGGGAAGAAGACAAGATGATGCTTCAGGCTGCTGTATATAGAAAATTTGTTGCCTGCTTTTCACTTGTTTTTTGTTTTACCTTGTCATGGGAACTTTGTTAAGTCTCTTGTGTTTGATTCTTTCTAAGACAAGCAGGGGCCCAGATATTTGCCAACTTCTAAACTTTTTGTGTGTTTTAGAATTTGTGAAAATGTTAGTGACATTTTCCTGGGTGGTTTGCCATGGAAGAGAAAAATCATACAGTTAAAACATCACCAATAATGACCTATGAGCTTGTTCCTTCTCTCTGAGAGCTTTCCTGTCTAGCAGCTAGTGGCCTGTGTTTTCCATAGAAAACAGAGGAAATACTGCTGTTGTGAATATCATATCTGTGACAGAAGTCCAGTAAAATCTTTTTCACGTCAGCTTGTATTTTCTTTCTCTTTGTTTTGAAGTACATAATTACATTTTGGTATGTACATACAGCCATGCAGTTTTAAAACCTTATAAGAAATGTTTGCTCTCTCAATAAAGGAAAAGAATTGTGACATTATTTAAATTTCTTGTTGCTATGTGACAAAACCAGAATTGACTATTTTTATAATGATGTTAAAATATGGTGTTGTGCCATTAAAAATGGCTTGTGTATGGTTATCAGGTAGTAATTACTATGTGTGAAAAAGCAATTTTATTTTGTAGAAAAAAAAGTCAGTGTATTGTATCACACTCTGTTTCCATTTCTCAAGTACGTTGTTGCAACTAGCTTCCAAGTTGAAGCTCAGTAGGAATTTTGTGTACCTCAAAAAAGTGATGACCTTGCACTGTTCAACACCAACTTATCAGGATGCAGCTATCCAGATGAACTGGAGATTTCAGTCTGGAGACACGTCCAGGAGTTGTCATACAAAATATATTGCTATTACAAAAAACTGACATCAGTATGACTTTGTAACTCAAAAACACATCCACACTCCATGAACTTCACACCAGGCAAGGTGCTAAATGATCATACTAAAAAAGTAATTACTCCTAGAAATGCTGTGCTGCTATAAATTTTTATAGCAGTATTTTAAGGGAAAAAAAATTCTCTTTTATATACAGTGTAAAAATTACTTTCAAAATTTATAGTTATATTTTATTATCAATACCTAAACATGAAACAAATGAATATTTTTTATCTCTGTAGAAATAGAAAACTGTGTTTTTCTCCATTTACTCTTTCCTCACCATCATTTTTTATGTAAGAGCTGCCACTTTTGGATCAAGCTCTGTAATAGAAAGGCTTTAAATTTGACATAAAATTGCTTTTCCTCTATTTTGCACGGTTTTTGTTTTGTTTTGAGAAAAGGACAAAGCAGGTTAGAGCTCAGCTGTCATGAAACAACTTGTCATTGTAACTTCTAAAAAAACATCTTTGGATGTGATCAAAATAGTGCAGGTAAAGTTTTGCATTACAGCACAGTGTTCTTAATACATTCACAGACATAATAATTCAGCAAGGTCCTAGGGGTAGAAGGACTTGATCTTGGAGGCAGCTGGTATTTTCTCTGTCAGACATAGGGGAAGCTTCTAGCAGCTTCTCACAGAAGCCACACCTGTAGCCCCTAGTACAGGAAGCACTGTATTATTCAGGGTATTTAGCAACTCTAGCACTAGCTGGGAATCTTGGAGATCTAGAATATCAAATTTGACCTATAAGTAGAAAAAGTCATACTCAGTACTATAAAATGTCATGCTGAAATTCAGGCCCTTACATTTAACTTAAAATATTTCACTTTCTCAAATTTCCTCCACCCTACATGTATTTTTTTTTAAATTTTTATGTAGGAACTTGCCGAGGGAGGAAAGTGTCAGAGTTGGAACTGTGAGAAAAATTAGCAGGTTCTATGATTCACTGACCTAAAGACTTTTATTTATTTTTGATCATATACTTGCACTTTGATGAGGTTCCTCGACATTATGCCCTAAAAATGGGAGTTCAGCTTTTATAGGTTAAATTTCTGACTTTTTTGTAGGATTTGTGTGCAGATACTAATCCTATATCAATATAGGAATCTAAAATAAAGCAAACGTTTTATGCTTCTTGCTACTTACTACTAGCTGTGACTTATTTTTCAGTAAAGGAATGCATTGATTCAAAATTCCCATCTTTCTCTAAATAATTTTTCTTCTAAAGGAGATGCCTATTTTGAATCACATCCCTCTATTATCCCTCACTTGCACATGCTGTAAAACTAATATACTAACAATTTGTTTAGTAATAAGTAATAATAAGTCAGTAGAACAAACCAAGCAAGAATCTTTTGCACCACAGCCCTTCCAAGGAGCACTGGAGAGAGACCCAAGAATTTTTGACAAGATTGTGTTACAGGCTGCTTGATCCCTCAAGTCAAGCAAAAAAAATGAGCTATTTCAAAGGCAAATTTTTTCACCTCCATTTGGAACAACACTTATTGATATGCAGGGGTGCAGACTGGTCCATGATAACGCAGTAAAATGCCTGTGAAACTGTTCTGTGGAGAGGTCCATTTTTGATGCCCATGAGCCAGCACAGGCTCTCTGTAGTGCAGCTACATGAGATAAGCCATAGCCAATAAGCTCTCCTCAGAGCAGTGTGTTCCTCATTCAGAGGTCTTCTGGCAAAGAACAGGTCTTTCTCAATCCATCCAATAGCTGCATGTGTTTGAATTTAGTTTTGGAGGGGGTTTTTTTAACTTTTGAAATTCCTTCTCACAGTAATGTCATTACTGATGCAATTTCCAAGCAGGCAAGAAGAGAAGACATTCCTTCCCTGAGAATTAATTATTGCTCAGCTGATGTAAATGGTATCACTTCATTGATTCAAAGAAACTGCATCAGTTTACAACAGTAATGCTCTATCTGGTATGGTCAGCCACTTCCTTCCATTTCATTTCTACTTTGTTTGCATGCTTTTAATTGCAACTAATAAATGTGTCTTTATTACTTATCCAGGTAGTTCAAAATTTAAATTTCACTGGTCCCAGAGCCTTTCCTTTAGATACAGCTAGGCTATATTCCTCTTTATTTTAAACCTATGCTTTTCAATGCAATCAGAATAATTCTTAAACTTAAATTTATGGTTTTTATATCACAGTGTTTTGTGTTGTTTTTTGGTTCAGTCTGAACTGGAGACACCAAACATAGTTTCCAGCCAATGAAAAATTATTTTTGTTGGCATCCCTTGGGTAGAATTATTTAATAAAAATGAAATTTTTAATATAATCTTGTGACAATTATTCTCATTTTTCTCTTGTGTTCCTGTGAGAGCTTGCAAAAACCAGACCCTGTATAGTTTGTAACATTATTTGGAGTGGACAGTGGCTAACATCTGCATTTTTACCTCATTTCCACTGAGAAATACCTTCAATCCCTCAGAAACAGATTGTAGATCATTAATCATAAAATTGACTCTTCAGCAAAGCCACACACTTTCAAAGTGAAGCTGCTAAAATGTTTTCTCAGACAATATGATTTCTGGCTAACTTGTCTGAGTAATAATTATGCTAATTTCATTGCTGCATCTCCTCCAAAAGTCTTCAGGGTCTCATTCCATGAGCCCCATGGAATCAGTCTGGACCTCTTTCTGATGGGTACCAAAGAACAAAGCCCTACTGCCTAATTTCTTGTGGGACACAACCAGAACATTTAAATTCATTAGTTTTCTATATATAAATTTATTATAAAGGGACCTTATCAAATCAAGAGACACCATGCTATCTAAAATCCAGTGAATTTTAATGTGGTCTGAAATTCCCCCCAACATACCCTAATCCTCCTAAAGATCAATGTTGGGTACAGCCTACTTCCATAAACTATATAAGATTTCCATCTCCACCATCTCGTGAAAACTAAAGCAGCTGGCAATACAACTAGAAAGATGAAACTCATTATATGAGATGGCAAAGCTGGACAGATTTATCAGATCAACACTATTTCAACTTATCTTCAGTACAATAGTCCTACATCTGTTCATTGCTTCTGCAAAGAAAAAAATGACTATGTCTCTTAAATGCTTTTCTCAAAAGAGATCCATATTGCTCAGACCACACTTTTGTTTGGAGTAGTTTTCCATCAAATCAATTCCATCTTCATCTTTAGTGATTTTCTTGTTGCATCTTCAGATCTAATTAAGCCAATCATGCCTTTTCAATTAACTACAATTACTTTAATTAGATGAATAACAACAAGAAAAAAAGGAAAACAACTTCTAAAGTTAATCAAATTAGTGTATCCTTATTTACAGACTGCAATTAAGTCTGTAGATTTTAGTCCCGTTTCCAACTTCAGCACAAACCAACCTCAAGGAATGGTGGCAATACACAGTCAGCTCAGTTTGGAGAGGGAAATCATATGGGTTTAATGTAACTTAGAGGTGAAACAGTATTCCCTGCCAGCTAGATGTAAAGCAAGCAACTTTCCCTGTACAACCAGTAGCAAGAGCCCAAACAAACAAAGTTGTTTGCTGTTAGCTACTTATATGTCAATTTGGAGGAAAAGGAAGTAGAGTTTATAACTTTTTTTAAGGGCCATCAATTTCTATGCTATATTTTGAATACAACTGGAGTTATTAAAGCCTGAGTCTTTATCACTGTCTTGGAGCCCTAGTGGTTCTTGAGAATAAACTCTGCAATCACTCCCTGTGAACAGATTCACTTTGAAGGACGGTTCTGGAGTGGATGGCCTGGATTCCTTTTCAGTGCACTCTAAACTGGAATTCTGAAATACTCTAAATACTTTAAAACTTTGAAGCATAAGTATTCAAAATAAAAATCATGGCCTGTGGATGGCTTTGATTGAGAGGCAAGGTATGCTGATTTTGTCTGGGATGGACTTAATTTACCCCACAGTAGCTGATACGGAGCAGTGTTTTGGATTTGTGCTGGAAATAATGTTGATAACACAGGAATGTTTCAGCTGCTGCTGAGCAGAGGTTACCCAGAGTCAAGGTCTTTTCTGCTACTCACACCCCCCCAGCAGTGAGGAGGCTGGAAGTGTACGAGGAGTTGTGAGGGACAGCCAGGACAGCTGACCCCAACTGACCACAGGGACATCCCAGACCATGTGATGCCATGCTCAGGATATAGATCTGGGGGAAGGAGGAGGAAGAGGGGGACGTTTGGAGTGATGGTGTTTTTCTTCCCCACTCACCACTACCTGTGGTGGAGCCCTGCTCTCCAGGGGATGGCTAAACACCTGCCTGCCCACGGGAAGTGGTGAATTAATTTCTTTTTTTTGCTTTGCTTGTATGCACATCTTTTGCTTTGCCTGTTAAACTGTCTTTATCTCAACCTGCAAGTTTTCTCACTTTTACCTTTCCAATTCTCTCCTCCATCCCACCAAGATGGGGGGAAAGAGGCTGGGGCAAGTGACTGAGTAGCAGTGTGGAGCTGAGCTGCTGATTTGGCTTAAACCATGACACAAGGTGACAAAAAATGAGGCATACATGCAGTGAGGATATCAGTTCATGAGGCCAATCCAAGTCTAAGTGGAGCACAACACCCAAATCAAATATGAAGCAAAAGTAAGAGGTGGTCTTCAACATCAACAAATTCATTATATATATCCTGTGAACTGCACTGGATCACTAGATAGTGGAGACACACTCCAAATTTTGCGGTACTTGGATTGATGAATTGGTCATGGGATTGTCTCTTTCTTACAATAAGCTGAATAAAGAATAGGAAGTAACATGAAATTTAATCCAAATGAATAGACTAAACCTATAATACATTGCTATGACAATGTTGATGCATACTGACATTTTTGCCGTCTTCTTTTAGATGAAGCATTTTGTCATGTATAGCCTTTGTTTCCTTTCTTCCCTGGAGAACACAAGCAATTTCCTTTGCCAGCAAAGAAACTGTCTGAAGTCAAATGCAAGCAATGTTCCCCCACATCTTTTCACCTAGGATCATATCCTTACAGCATGTTCTATTAGCCAGTTTTAGGCAGTTTTTATATCACAGCTGATAGGAAAGTAAAGCTTCAGAATTTTCAATAGATTAATTTGTTGCGGTTGAGATTAAAAAAAATTAGCGTCATTCTACCACTGATTCGACTAGTATGCTGAAAATATGTAATTTCCCTCCATCAGACATAATTCTTAACACAACCGTTGGTGCAAAATTGAAAATCTGTGGATGCTTTTATGAACACTAATAAATGGTGAGAAGTCCCATGAAAAATGCATTCTGTGTTCCTGAAATACTTCCTTCTTTCATGTGTGTAGAGAATTTTTGCCTGCCTTTCATTTTAGACATTTATAGCTCACTACCAATTCAGAGCAATTTATAGACTAATACCAAGTACCAATTTTTTTAATAACTCAAATTAAATAAATTTATGTTCAGAAATTTGTTCCATATTAGTGTATGCTTTACTTGCAGTAGTTTCTTGCAGCATGGGAGGAGGAGGATGAAAAGCAGTCCCTAGCCAGATCTGAAGCAATTTGAACAATTAAAAAAATCCTTTTTGTAATGTTCCTAGACATAGCTTATTGGAACTACTTTTATGCACTTATAATTCACTGAAGGAAAAAAAATGAAGGAACTTTATTAGCTTTCAGCCATTTTTTACCTTTCTATGTAGATGTGACTCCTTTCAAGAAGGGCTAGGAACCAATTTAGCAACTAGCATTCCTACAAGTTAAATACAGGTGAAAAGAAGGTTTGAGGAAAAAAAAAATTAAAAATTGATTTAGATACTTGCATTCTAGTTAAGGGAAAGAAAAAGTTTTTTTATATACTTTCTGAACTACAAGGGTGGATTCTAAAAAACAATATGTTTTTCGAATATTATTTTTTATTAGTTTTTCCTCTGTTCATGCTATTCTGTTAAACATAAAGAATTAATAGCACTAGCTAAAATCACTGTAAAATTTATGCCCAGATCTCTGCCATTGGCATTCAACACTGAATTATTCTTCATGATAATTTTAGTTCTTGGCTTCATCTGAGCAAGGATGAGTAAATTCTGCCAAATTTTATGTTTATATCAGATGAAAGGCAGATGTTCTTGGGAAAATAAGTTGAGACTTCAAGATTTATTTCAATGGAGAATTAATTTCATTCTCATTGTTTCCCCAAAGCAATTGTTGACTGCAACAGTCCAATCTGCGTTTCCCTTTCAATTTTACAAAACATGGCTCTTCATGGTGATACTTTAATATAGGAGTGCAAAGTTTATCTCAGTGATGACTCATGCTGTCAAAAACTGAGTAAATAAATTTGGACTAAAATAAGTATCTAGCATGTATGCATGTTTTTCTGACAGCTTATCACAGAGCTGTAGAAGTGAACTTGCTTTTCCAAGTTTCTTTACAGCCTCTGCAAAAAGGGAATGTACTACATTAGTTTGGTTGTTTAGTTTTATCCAAATACACTGCTTGTGTTACTCCATGGCTTTTGCTGTGTTTTTGGAAATTGTTTTAAATCTACTGGAGGAGCTTAGAATCAAACTTTCTTTTCTGTTGGCAAAAATATAAAATCCCCTGACCTATGAATACTACTTCCATAGCATCTACTTAAATTCACAGTATATCAGGCACCATAAACAAATGCTCACTCCCCAAGAGCCCAACCAGTCCAAGCTGATTCCAAAAGTAGAGGTCAAAAACCTTAATTTTTTTTTTCTGCTAATGTAGAGGAACTGATATGATGAGGCAAGGATTTGAGCAAAATAACCGGAGAAAAATGGTTGAAGAAGCCCAAGACAATGCAAAAGTGTTGGGTTTTTTTGGTTTTGTTTTTTTTTTTTATATTAGCTGTTATGTAGCTGTATTAGCTATCACATAACTATTATTATACTACACTTCATGTAGTGTTATATTTCTACATTCATTTAAGGTGACAGGAACAGACAGATCAAAAAAGAGGGAGGCACTATGGTTTCAGATTAGCACATACATAAATGCAAACCCACAAAGCTAATTTGCAGTGTGACTTCTCAGCAATACCACAGAAAGCAGAGGAGCATCTCCCTAATGTGAATTGCTTTAAAAGGCAACAAAGCCTCTCAGATGCACAAAAGAATCTAAACAGAAAGAATCAGTAACTCAGAAATTTGGCAGAATTAACTCTTTGAATTGTAAAGCACTGAGTTATTGATCACTCAAAACTGATACCCTCCTTTCACTCAAAATTGATACCCTCCTTTCCACTCCTTCTTAGTTACATCTGAAAAAAAGAAGTCCAGTAAGGAACTCAGTGAAATAAAAAGGGCCAATGAGATCACTAATTCTGTTTTTTTGCTCAGTCAGACATGCTCTCTAAAAAATGTCCCTGCCACTAGGTAGGTTTAATTGCTATAAGATCTACATGTGTCTTTTTCTCTTATTTCCCTGTGTAGATGAAATTCATGGACTGTTTTCCTCCAAGGACATGCACATCATAGTTTCCATGGCAGTCTTTGTTTAAAGTATAAAATGCATTTGGCCACACTTCAAACAGCATGGCATGTGTATCATCTTTCAGCCATTCTGAAATATGAAGTGCATGAGGTCTGGTAATGGTGAGGATGTTTTTGTGTATCATTTATTCAGGTGAAAATTGAAAAGGTGAAATCAAGTGTATAGCGATTAGAAAATGCTGCACTGAGTAGCTGTAATCAGGCTGATAAAATGTCACACCTCAGAACTGGTTTTGGGTAATTTAGAGATCACAGAATGGCCCAGTGCAAGGCAGGCAGGTAATAAACTAAAGCACTTGGACTAGTTTTGAGTGGTTTGCAATAGCTAAAGATTATAAATAAATTTTTCATTGTATTCTCTTTTGATTCCAATATTTTTTTCTCAGCGTCTGCCATTTAATGCAGGCTCTGTGCCAAAATGATCTTAAAAAGTCTGCTATGCCAGATGTCACCCTTTTGCCCTTTTGCTCTGTCTGCAGATTTTCTTTTAACAGCATTTGAAACTAAGTTAGTGAGCACATATTTTCCAGTAAAAAGAGTCATTATGAATAACACTTTTTGTATCTCTGAATAACACCCACAAAGTGCAGTACACATTATACATCAACTATATCAACTACATATTTAAAAAAAGGTTATTCTTAACTCTTAGCTATGTGGAGAGTACCTCAATGGTGTCATTCTCTCAAATACATATAACAGCTATGATGAAGGCTAATATTAGGGGTTAATAAAACCCCACAGAGATGGATTTTACAACATTAATTTGACCTGTGCTGGGTAAAGATTAGTTATGTTATTCTACATACTTCTTGCAAGTGTTTTTTATCTTCTGGTATGCAAGGGGTCTATTCTATTATTTCCAAAGGAGAAAACTGTTCCTATTTGAATTCTTTATGTAGCAATAGGATTAATTTTCTAAGCTTTCCTTCCTTAAACTGTGACTTTCTAGAAAGTAGAAATGCCTATTGCTTCTCAAGTTACAGGCATGAATAAAAAACATTTTATTTTCATTAAAAAAAAGTGAGACATATATAAACTCTAATTTTCACAGGCTTCCCCCATTCTTCAAGTACCAGGCACTAATCAAATAGTTAAATAATGTTTTCTTTCTTTGTAGAAGAGATAATTTTTTAAAAACTTGAATTTGACAAAAACCCTAAATATTACTCTGTGTCTGGTTACAGTGTATGGTCAGACTTCCTTGGTCTGACTATTGCAGATGGCTGTTATGTGTTCTTATGAGAAAATGTGTTGGATTTTTTTGTTGATTCAGCTTTTTTATTCAATAAAAGTTGGGCAGAGATTGACTGCTGTGGGTCACTCCTTCTTAAGGATCAACCATGCAACAAACAAAATGAAACAAAAATCACTAAAAAAAGCACCCCTAATTCACCACCCCCCCCAAAGAAAAACCCCAAACAAATAAAAAACCAAAAAACCCTCAAAAAACCCAAGTGAAAATATCCACAGTCTGGTTCAGTAAGATGAAGTAACTGTAATTTAAAACATTCTGTTTATACATACAAATTGAGGAACGAGAAGCTGGAGAAGAGCTCCGTGGAAAGATATATGGGGATTCTGGTTGAACAAGAGTCAGCAGTGTCCCCTGGCACCCAGAAAGACACCAGGCATAGTATCACTGGCTGGTTGAGAGATGTGGTTGTCCCACTCAAATCTATGCAGGTGCAACCTTACCTCAAATACTCTGTGCAGTTTTGGGCACTTCAATATAAGAAGGACATAAAACTCTAAGTGTATCCAGAGGAAGATTATCAAGACTGTGAGAGGCCTTGAGGGCAAGACTTATAAGGATCTTCTGAGGTCACTTGATTTGTTCAGCCTGGAGAAGAGTCTGAGGGAAGACCTCATCACTATCTACAACTTCCTCAAGGTGGGCAGCAGAGGTGCAGGCACAGATTTGTTCTCTCTGGTGACCAGTGACAGGACTCAAGGAAACGAATGATGCTGCATCAGGTGAGTTTCAGGCTGGACATTAGGAGAAGTTTCTTAACTAAGAGGGTGTTTGGGCATAGGACAGGCTCCCCAGGGAAGTGGTCATGGCAGCAAGCCTGCCAGAGTTCAAGAAGCATCTGGATGATGCTTTTATTCATATAGTTCAGCTTTAAATCATCCTGGAAGAGGGAGGGAGTTGGACTGAATGATCCTCGTGGGACTCGAGATCTCTATGGTTTTATGAAAATACTGTAATACTCAGATAAATTAAAGTCCCCAAACAGAAACTATGATATTCTCACCAGGTCATGGAAACAGTGCTCTGAGTTAGCTGCCAACATATTTATGTAAAGTAAAAAGACATGTTATTAATGAAATTATCTGTAAAACAACCTCATTTCTACATCCACCCATGATACAAGTAATTAAATATGTAGAACTGTTCACTTAAGTAAAATTCTATATAAATATATATCAGCATTCTCTTTCACAGCCACATGTACTCTGCCTCATCTTGAAATTGTTCAAAAATGTTTGTGACAAGATTTTGAAAATTTCCAGTGAACTCTGATTTAAATATAGATGTGATAATTAGCTCTTGGTATCCATGTTTTGAATTATGCAAAGCAGTTTAACAGAGCAACAAGTTGCTGAAAATATTTTTTGAAAGGTCAAATCACTTCTGTGCCTGCTTCGTCTTTCTTTTTGTAAGTATACTCTAAAAAATGAAAGACATTAGAACACTATTTACCTTTCTAAGAATAAATGTCAAAGTCATATCTAATGGAAGAACACTAAAATTTTTACTGAAGGCCAGCTGCCAAAATGGAAATTAACACCTACAAAGAAATATTAGACAATTCCCCCTAATAGTAACAAGACAAATGTGAACTTAAAGATTGATGTCATTTAGAATGTTCATTAATATAAGCTGATACAAGTTAATGTTAAGGCTCAGAATTTTGGTTTTGATCTTCATGAATGGAAAAATTGTCCCTTAGACTTCTAGTGTTATTAATTTATTTTAATACTTTGCTAGGCTTTAACACCAGTACTTTGTTTTCTGTAAACCTGTCATATACTAGTCATCTGATACTGGCCAGCTGCCAGAATGCAAATTAACACCTACCAAGATATATTGGACAATTTCTCCTTCCCTTGTAATTTTGCATTGAATATTCTATTGAACATAGTGAATATTCATCTGTCCATTAAAATTCAGGTCATTATTCTAAAAAAAAAAAAAAAAAGATTGGTTTTGACATAGTTTTTCTCACACCATCTTCTACTTCAGGGTTTTTCTCTGCATCAGCTCTAAGTGAAAACATATTCTTATGTCAGTTTAAGAATTAATACTTTCACACATATAAAAATCTTATCCTCTTACAAATGCAGTAACAGATTAACAAACACTATGCTTTAGCTATAATTAGAAAGAAATAAATCTGAACCCAATAATTTTTATTGAAAAATGCAGCCATTTCCAAAGTTGAGACTTTTTCTAGCAGGATAATTAAAAAAAAAAAAACCTCTGGTTTACAGCCATAGAAGTTTATTTTGTGGTGTTTTGTATGTAATAACAGGTAGTGAAGGAGGCAAACTTTGAAATGCTATCAAATTTCATGTTTGCAGTGTGTTATTGTGTGACACGGTCTACTGCAGAGTAGAAGATGGTTCCCATTGATAACGAAACCTCTTAATTCAGTACACTACTGTATTACTAGAAAGCTATCAAAGAGAAAAAAAAGTGAAGACTGACATTCAACTTCAATTTAGCAGAGATATAACTATGTGAGGTCATGCAGTTAATAATTTCATATATTATTGAAATGTGTCTGAAAACAAATTCAGTGATTTCATAGGATAATTTAAATTGGTTTAAAACTTTTTCTTTTTTTTTAGGTTTCTAAAATTTAACTTCAGGCATTGAGCTACCTATTTTTTTTTTTTTTCTTACAACATGTAAATCTAGGGATTTGGGGGGTTTGTGGCTTTTCTTTTTATTTTTGTTTGTTTTCTTGTTTGTTTGTTTGGTATTGGAGGGTTTTGTGGTTTTTTTTTTTCTTTTTTGTTGTTTTAAATTGCCTGTGATATGAAATTCTTGGTAATAGGGAAGATTACATTAAACTTCCAAATACAGAGTCGTATCTTCATAAGGCCTAATTTATATAATTTTAAATTTACTATCAGTCTCAGTCAATAATCAATTTGTTGGTCAGTTAGGAGATTCTTCTATCCAGTTCATACAAAAGAAAACCTGAATATTTCCACCTTTTTTTTTTTTTTTTTTTTTAAGGGTGGTGGGAATGGTGCAGTAGTGCTACATATTTTCTGTTCATTATTTTCATTACTAAGAAGCTTAATTCTCAATAATTTTTGTAGACCCCTAAAGTCCAGATGCATTTCAAGGAAGCAGGTGTCAGAAGTTGGCTCGCCTAACACTTGTTTTTGGGAACATACTCTTATTTTATCTGCCAAAATAAAGGTGCATTATTACACCGTTCTTTATTTCTCATTATGCTATCATCTTTGTTTACAGCACTAAAAATATTGTTCCAATTTTGGCAAACCATAGCTGCAGTTTAATTAAGCTTTTGCCTCCCCTGTCGTAAGATATAAATAGAAGTAACAGCTAAAATTAAGGCAGTTTCATTATACTGTGTTGGGTATTTTTAACCAAGGCTACAGATGCAGCATTTAGGCTGAAGATTGCCAGAGATCCACCTTCAGTATATGAGTTTTTTAAACTTAATCTGTATGAGTTATGGTACTGTGCCACAAAAGCAATCTAAATTAAAACATAAGCCATCACTACATTGACTGATTGGCAGTCTACATCAGATTATCTCCCTACATAAGAAAAAGTTCTAAACTTTCAACAATTCTAGGAAAACATTAGCATTGTGACAGCATTCAAAGCCAATTGCAATTCTTCTGCTTTCAGAGACACGATTTGTTCTGTATATCCTTTTGTTTTTCCTTATGGCTTTCTTTTACTCTTTTTTTCTTTTTTTCATTTTCTTTATGGAGAGAACTGGTATTATGTCAGGCATCTGATTGGACAGTAAATACAAATACTAAGGTATCTCTTGGAGAGTATATATTGAAGCTAGGTTTAATCATATTTCATAAAATTCTTTCAGATGCAATGACTACCAAGTTCCTAAAAATGGAAGTTCTCCATTTGTTAAGTTCAAAAACTCTACCAATGTCTTAATTTTTAACTGATACTCTCAAAATACATGTTTATTTGCATAAAACTGTGCAACAAAACTAAAGGTAGCTCAGACAACAACCTTGCATTTGTTATTTATGTCATTAATGATGAAATCATGCTATGGAAAGTTACAATCACATCAGCTATTTCTGGCATCAGTAATACTCTCAAACTCCCTGCCCAATTTTGTAGATACTTTTCCATTTGAAAATTCCCACAGAACTTTTAGGCTCAGAGGTGAATTTTACATCATTATCTCTACAGCACTTACCTGTTAACACTTGTCTTCTGTCTAACCTTTTGCAGTATTCAAAACTGCTCATTTATTCGCATTACCTCCTGGCAGAAGTCACTAGAAAATATAGCTGGAAAGGTGGAGTTGGCAGTGGTGCTTATGATGTTCCAGCCTCATTTAATCCATGAATGAATTTAAGGGTTATAACATTCATCATGCATGTGTCCAAATCACCCCTGTCAAAAGGAGTTTGAACTCCCACTCCAAGAAATGGCCTCATCAGCAACTGGGTGACCTACACTAGTGGGACTCTGTCATTCCTGCTGTGGATGATTCACCTTACAAGGAGGATACATCAAAACTCAAGGAGACCTCATGAAAAGGTTATTTCATATCCTGGTGGTAACAGTCTTGCTGTGAAGAGAAAACATAAGTCAAAGTCATTGCTTTGTTGAATATGGTGTATGTAACTCCAAAATGCCAGCTGGCTGCATATCCCTGTGTGCTAAAAGTCATAATTTTCCTTGTCACTTCCAACCTGTTAACTCCTCACAACATGACAGTCGTCAAGGATTTTCTACATTCACTATACACCTAAAGACCTAATGTTTCTATCCTTACTGTAAAGGAAACCAAATTCTTAACACCCACATTTTGAAAGGAGGCCTAGCAACTGTATTTAGCATGAATGTCAACACTGAGGACTTAATCTCCACTTAGTGAATCAGTCTGAAGAGATTAGTGAGACAAAAATCAGGGCCGAGATGCATCATAGCAGACCCAGAGGACACTGTCTCTTTACATCTTTGATAACAGCTCTGGAGATAATAGTGGTGCAAAACTGCACAGAATTTGGGGAGGGTAATGTTAGAAATCTCAAAGGGCAAGAGAGCCCTAACTGTAGTAAATAAAATCATCAAATTTATCTCTCTGTTAAGCTGAGAGGCAATGGTGGCTGTTGTTCTCCTATCCCAAGTACCCATTCCATATCCAAGGAAACACCTATTTCATCTCCCTATTACTTTTTCTTCTCCATGCCAGTTTTACAGTGAACCTGGTGTGATCCTAGAACTTGATTTATGATCCTTTCCCAACAGTTGTCATGGACAAGCCACCAGCACATGAGCAGTGCTCCTGTCCTTTTTTTCTTTTACAGGTTTTATTTTGCCTCCTGAAATTATTTAAGGTTAAATGTTCCATAGGTCTATAAACACTAAAAGGTTTGCAATGTGATTTTTCAGTCTGTCTCTTTCGAATACATTGAAAACTGAAAAATATTATATACAACACTTCAAAGATCATAGTACAACATAATGAACTTTTAGAAAATTTTCACTGACTGTCTTCCTGAATCTCCAGGAATCAAATAAAACCAGGAATTAAAGACTTATCCTGTTACTTATAAATTGTGCAACTGTCAATTTTTTTTTCAAAGGCACTCTTTTACGTAGAGCAAATTTTCTCTTCCAAAATTAATTTCCCTTTTTTAAAAAAAAGTTAATATCCAAAATATTGCAGTTTAACAAATCACCTCTTTGGTTTGGCACTTATAACATTATAATTTTAAAATGTAACATTTTAGCAAATTTTCAAAATATAACTTGAATGAGAAAAAAAATCGTGAAATGAATTTAAAAAAATTTTATTCATAAATTTTTGTTGATTAAATACACTATGCTAAATGCAATTACTTTTACCTATAAAAGTTTCTTAATAAAATGCTGAAGTGTTCCCTTTATATTACAATGATAGATGTTTCTGATACATTTAGATTTTAAAAAATACTTACACTTTTTATGTCTAACATCACCACTATGATAGAGTTTTAATTGCTCATTGAAAGCATTCATATATTCCTGTAGCAAATATCAACCATAGTTATGGGATATAGTTACAGAAATGTAAAGAGATACTACAATATTTATTGTATGCATACCAGTCAATAAATCTGACTGTCCCACTTGGATCTCTGGGAAGGCTACTCTGCCATATATCCATCCTGCCATAGCAATGCCAAGGTCACCGAGCTTTGAGCTAGAGCTGACAGGTGCCTGGATACTCCTTGGGTGCAGGAGGAGTACAGACTGCGAGTATAAGTTTCTGCTTAACTCCAGAGACATCAAAGTTTCCATGTTATAGACTAGCCACAGTTTTTTTGATAAATTATTGAAAGAAACCGATTTAGCCATAGAAAAATATTTCTGACTATACCATGCAGAGGAAAGAGCAAAGCCACCAATAGGGTATGAATGACACCTCGATGAAGGTACACTACAAAACTTTGGCTATCCCTTCATAATAAACATGGATCTATACAGTCACAATGCTCTTGTCAGCAATCTGAACTCACAGTGAGTTCAGGATGCCTGAGAGTGACATATAGAAACTAATGTCAGGGCATTTTTTATAAAGGAGACAATAAAGTTAGGAATCCTCTGAAAAAGTTACAGTTGTTTTTTCTGCCTAACTTTAACTTGGCCTTATGGTTAACTGAAGTTCACAGAAGCAGCTAAACCAGGCTCAAAGTGGCTAATGCAATCTTCAAGTGCAGATTACATGTCATGCCAGAAATTGTGTCTTCTCTCCTCTGGCATTACCAGTGAACTCATCTCCAGACCAACACTCAAGGTTTGCCAACATGGTGTGCAGCTGTATTAATTTATCACTGAATATGGTCTGAAAGCAATTCTGGTGCTATGTTATGATGAAAGATTTAGAAGCAGCAGTATCTATCAACACTGGAGATGCAGAGAAGTGAATGTCAGGAGTGAGTTAAGAAAATCCAAGATTTCCTATGAGATACATTGCAGAAGACTGCAAGCTACTCAACTATAACTGTAATATAAGATCAAAGATTAATTGGAGTCTAGCTATGATGCATTTTCACTATTCACTAACCACATTTATTCAGAGCAAAGGCATTAATGACTTCTATTTCCAAGGTATTGTTAAATGGTAGAGTCAGATAAATTTGTGGCCAAAAATGGGGCAGTGATAACCAGTCAGTAAGGATCTCCCTGGAATAAAATTTCTGATGGCATTTTTTGTTGTCATAGAAATAGAGATCAAGGAAAAAGCAATCCAGAACCACAGCAACAACTTGAAATGACAACCAAGCATGTTTCAGTAATGGCTGCATGCTGGCAAGCTGAAACTGAAGACACTTGAACTTGGTTCTGTTTTGGTTACATTGGCACCTAGGGAAACGGAAGGGCTGAAAGCTGAGACACATCATAATAAATAAATAAGATTTAACAATTTATGGAAATGGTAAACTACTTTCCATAGTCTACACATCCATCATATAAAAAAGCACCAAGAAAAAGCCACTCTGAATTCTCTAGCTCAGTCTACAGTGATGCAAAGAGAAGGTAAGCCAAAGTGCTTCAAGCAGACAGCACATTGCAGACCAAAATCCAGATGCTTTCCAGACAGCCGTTCTATAGCACAGGAGACAAGCTTCATCCATGTGATACAGTAGCTGTACATCTCTCCAGAAGGCCCCAAACAACCCAAAATGACTTTGATGTGAGCTGCTTCATCCATTAAAACAGTGCATACTCTAGAATTCAGGATCCAATGCTAATGGCAGCTATTACCTACTGCCAGCTTATTTGTGGATGAGCTGGGAATGCAAGATAGACCTAATCAACATTGTAGGGGCTGACACTTAGCTGAGCAAACATTTCATACTTAATGTAAACCAATATGCACAGAGCAAGCCAAAAGTTGTAACTACAGGCCATGAATTTGTTGAACATGTATTTTGAACAACATGAAATGCACAACTGTTCAGACATCATAAAACTCTCCAACATCATTAAATCACAACTTAGTGCTGAAACGACTAAGACAGAAAAATTTTTCAGGCAGACTATATTTCCAATCTACATTTAGTGAACACTCATTCCTGAAAAAATCTTCATGGATTTTAAGTTGAGAACCAACTGGGAAAATTCAGGCATATATTACAAGTATTTGGTTTAGACATCAACAACAGAAGAAAATTGAAATTTGTAGGCACTGCTTGTGCTTCAAGATAGCTACAAAACCACTCACACAAAGCAAATGATGAAAGATTAATCCTGGGTATATAGTATAACTAGAAATCAGGGCAGTAGAAATGAAATCAAGTACACCTGATGAGCAAAGGCAAATCAAAAGCCAGAGTGAAAACAGGGGTTATAACTCAAACAGTAAGTTTTAGGAATTAACAGTAAATTGTTCAGTAAATACGAAGACCTGGTGGACAAGACTAAATGAGCTCTTAATAAAGACCGTACTCATATGACACCACTTTTACTAATCATTTCTTGCCCTGTCAAGTCAGGCAACAGCCACAGAAAATTCAAGATAACTACAGACATTGCTCAAACAAGGAGTAGCTAACTGAATATAACTTGGAAGAAGGAATTTAGAATGAAAGGCGGCCAAGAAATCAGCTTTGTATCCACATAGCCTAAGCGTTAGCAGCAATTTTCACCTCTCTATAGAAAGTTCTTCTATAAAGAGAATATACAATTCTAAAAATAGTGTAGAAACACGAGGAAGGACACAGGTTAGTACTGGATGGCTGTTAAAAAGTAAATAAACAAATAAAAATAAATCCCAAACCTTAAAGGGATTCTGAATGTATTACTATGAATGATATGAACATAAACATGACATGAAGCAAGCTTAGCTCAGTTTAGATGTAAGCTATTTCTGTGGCATAATAATTGTTGATACTTCTTATTATACCACAAAGATACTTGCTGGTTCCTGTGGCTATCAGAACAAGGAACAGCATCGTTCGCAGAATGTTGAAATTTACCTGGTCTAACAGCAAAGTACTTTAACATGCAATGTAAGCAATTCAGCAACCAACCCTTTTAAATTTCTGTTAGGAACTGTCAGGGGGGAGAATTACATCCTCCATGACCAAAACTGTTAATGTAATCAGTGAGCATTTGGATATTCCCTGGCAACTGCACTGTGCAAATCTCAAGACACCCCCATTTCTTTAAGATAATTTGTATGAAATTACAATGAGGAGGTAGTCATGCCCAAATTTTCCTTTTTAAGCCAGATTCATTAGGATTGGGTACAAGAATGTGAAATTATAAACTTGTGTGTTGAAAATAATTTGCAGTCTCTTGGCAGCAGCTTGGAAATAACTATTTCTGCAATAGCAAGTCATGTCAAATAATCTACCATCCATAAAAGACACAGCACTGAATGCAAACTAATGAGGATTGCTGAATCTGGGAACAATTAAACCTGTCAACTAAACCCCACACTGCAGACATAAAAGGTACAGTGCACTCCAAAACACAGCAAATCCTCTGTATCTTTTAGTGTACTTCTTCCAGATGGATTTGGTCAATTAAGTAGAAGAAATGGTCAAAGGCTTTCACAAATTTGGTTGGTTCCTGGACTGCAACCTCCCCAGTGAAAAGTTCAAATGGTCACTGCTGCCTTTTCATCACAAAATTGAGCTCTATAAAAAAGGGCCTCTGTCAATAAAACATGTTTAAACTGGGGATGGGAAATTGAAGTGAAGGAAAAGCCAGTTCAGAGTGACCATTTCTAGAAGCCATGCCTCAAGATGTGGAGATGATGACCACCAAAAACATAGGAAGGTTCACAAGGATTTAGCAAGCCTTGGTTAAAACCTTGTGTCTTGCGTAAGGTCCTGATTAATTTCCTATGGATTTGCACAGTAAAATTGCACAGTAAAAAATCGGTTCATTTTAAAGAAGGTGGGTTTTTTCTATACTACGAGGCAAAATAGAACACTTATCAGTTTTAATCTGTTTCTTTGACAAGAAAAATGTCTACGAAGTTGTAAAGTACAAAGTTTTTATTGTAAAGAATGTTTATGAAACAGTATACCTGTAGCTTATGAAAATAATGTTACCTGCTAGTTTATAATTGAAAGAGTCTAGAAATGACAACCCAGAGGAAACATCCCAAGCCTAAATGTCAGATTTTGTGTTTTGCCTGACCCTACACAGTGTTTTCCATGGTTAACAAAGGTGATTTGAAGACATGGAAGCTGTCTGAGAGCTGGGAAAAAGTAATTCTTTCTGGTTTTGTCTCTTTACAAGAATTAATTCCTAAAGAACAACTGTATGAGAGAGCATCAAATCATGTCCTTCATTTTCAGAAGAAGACATAGCATAGTTTTAAATTAAGTGTATAAAGTGCAAAATAACAGGCAGCCTAACTTACCTTGGGGCTGTTTCCTTAAAAAAAATCTTACATGCATGAAAACAGGAGGTTTTTGGAAAATTGACATCTGCTCCTCCTTTGCCTTGGCAAGAATAAGGAAAAGATGAATAATCAAAGCCTGTCCTTGTCTAAGCCAATGAGTGTCATTGTAAATTGGTACAACTTGAGCCTTTCTAACTACATTAGGCAGAAGAGCAACCTGAGGCAAGCAGATCTGGCTCTCCCAGCTTGTGTTGAGGGGAAGCTGTGACACTGCGGAAGCCAGATATACCAGCAGAAAAATATGACCTCATTGGAATGGAGGTTAGTTGTTAGGCCTGTTCAAAGCCATTTCCAATTACAGTTTTAATCACTTTGAGTAATGAAGGACATAGCAAACATTTCTGGCTAGTCCCTGGATTGCATCAAGCCATTCTTCAGTGAGTCATATAGATCTACAGAAGAACTTCATCTCATACACAAGAATGTTACTAAAATTGCTTTCACATAGCCTTTTCATCTCTGGGAATGAAAAATAGGATGGGAAAACATTACGGTAAAGGCTGTGTATAAGGCCTGTCTTTCTGATCTTGCCAGAGAGAGGATGTATTCAAAAAAGGCAAAAACAGATCTCTGTTGTATTTTCCTAGTTTTGCATATCACCCTTGAACTGAAATTGCTATGTCCTGTGATGCAAAAGATACAGAATTCAATTAAATAAGCACAAAAGGGATTCAATAGTTTGAATGTCACATGCATGTACTGTGATGATTTCTGCCTGCTGAGCTTCCAAGCTGAGAACCAGTCAGCTCTCTGAAGCCCTCAAGCAGGCTTGTTGATCGTGGATCTTACATTAGGCTATGTTATGTAGATGGAAGTGGCAGAAAAGTCTGTGTGCTTAGCTGCTACCCAGACTGGCCTGAAATGCTTGCAGTACAAATGAAATCATTAAACCTTTGGAGTTCCTTAAGGGTACGGCCTGTAGAATACTTATTTATTGTTTATAATTTTGAGTGAACTTAGAAAAATTAGTTTTCTTCCATTGGCAACATTTATATTTGCAGTTTCACACCATGCTGTTAAGGAGCAGGATAGTGCTTGACTGAGGTAATCTTTGAATTTTTCTTTACGTTTAAATAGGAGCATCTAAGTGATCTGAATTGATATGGGAGAGTATTAATACCAGGAAATAGCAACATAAAACCTTGGAAGGCAAAACTGCTGTCTGTCTACCAGCTCAACACCTTGATCAACCTGAAATGATGCTTTGACATTAACACATCAGTCATGTTAAGTCAGATTTATGAAATCCAAGTTTTCTTTGTTCCACAAGAATAAATTCCTTTTTCTCAATATCTTAGCTACTGAATTAGTTTTTAAGCTCCAAAACTCCATTTCTATCTAGAGGAAGCATGAAAGCATTAAACATGCCATGAAAACATCATTTATGATAGACTAAAAGGTATTAGATTTCAGATATGTAGTGACAATGAAACAACATAATAAAGCTTGGCAAGATGAAGACAGTCATAACACACATCTTTGACAACAGCATCCAGGTAGCAGAGAAAATAAATCTGCTTCTGATGCCTTACTAAATACTTATAATAAATAGATAAATAAAATACGCAAGAGTAAATTTTTTTCTGGTGAAAAATCTCTCTTCACATTCAAAGGGGACACTGCATAGGATACTACAGTAAAGAAAGAGAAAGAGAGCAGGTGAGGAAACAAGCCCTGAGAACCTTTTGTGTTCAGCACTTACAGCTAGGATAAAAATTTCTAAAGGACAGCTTTATTTACTCACCTACGTGAGTATCTTTTCATGCTGCACATAATAATTCCATCAAATCAGTAAAAGCATCAGTAAAAGTCAGGAAAACATCCTAAGAGTTCTCATGCATAATATTCTATAGCCAGCTTTAGCTGTTTTAGCTCCATGCAGAACGCATTTTCAGCACCTTTAGGATGACTGCAAACACCACATTGGGTAAAGGAAAAAGACAATATACAAGGGACCTATTTCAATAATATCACAATTACTACAGCAGAAGTAGTATCAGGAATAGCTTTTCTTTAAATTATTCTCTTATTTGTGTCTATCTGATGAAGTGCTCTCTGTTGATATTGTCCTAACCCTTTCCATTTCACACATTTACTTTATTCAAATTATCCATGACTATCATGGCAAAAGGAGAATCATGTAAAGTGATCTTAGCGTCACTTCTACACCCCTTCAGTTTCAACTGAGATCTATGTCAAGGCTGTGCTCATGTTCAACAGACCCCACTCGAATTTCTGGGTTTTAATCCAAATTTCCCATTTATTAACCATTTCTAATTCATAAGCGTATGTTTCAATTTCTATGTGTAGTAGAAGATTGAAGGGCTGGACAACCTGCCATGTGAAGAAAGACTGAAAAAGTAAGGTCTCCTTTGCCAGGAGAAGAGATGGCTTGGAGAACACTGTCACAGTATTCCAGTCCTTAAAGGACAGTTGGAAAGAGGACAGAGGCTCTCCCTTCACAAGACCTACATGGAGAAGACACGGGGAGATGGGGTACCAGGAGAACTTTCATCTCAATATAAGAAAGACATTTTTTTACAGTAAGAACCACCATTCCCTGGAACAGCCTTCCCTGGCACATGGTAGTGTCCCGATCACTGGGAGTTTTCAGGATGTGATTGAACAGGGTGGTAGATAATCTTATCTAGACTCCTTTTCCTAACAAAATGTTAGACCAGATGGCCTTTTGAGGTCTCTTCCAATCCAGGCTTGTCTATAATCCTATTATTCTATGACTTTCAATAGAGGTTTAAAATGGAGTGAGTTTTTGAAAACACAGTATGAGTGATAAACATTATACATAAGCAGAGCAAATATTGTTGCTCTTTCTTAGGTTAAAAAATCCCCACAATGTGTTTTGATTGTGGTATGGGAGGCCTTTTCTTTTCACTAATGTTTCAAATAATAGTATTAAGGGCGCCATTATGTAACATTGAATCACTTTAGGAAAAATCTCAAAAGTATGTTAATTCCAAAATGTAATGGAAGCAGCAGCATTTTTCAAGCAATTTTATAATGATCAGAATTGAATCCATAATCTGCTTAGATAACAGTAAGTGGCAAATAATGTTATCATTTTTACCAACCAGCTATAAACATATGCTCAGACAATTCTATTGCAAGTTTAGAAAAAATAACTTCACAATTCATCCAAGAATTTCTGACTGCTCCTCAAGGAAATGAATGTAATTTTCTTATGTTTTGTGACTTGTAAAATCTGTGTGATGACCTTCCAAAACTTTCTATCCATTACTGATGGGCAGGGTTTTCCGTACGTATCTGAATAAATATACATTATTCAGCAGATCATTTAATGCATAAATATACTAAATTTAAAGAGGAAAACTCTCCACAAGAAACCAACCAACCAAAAAAATAAAATTTGTCGTACACCTGATATAAATTTCTCTGCTTCTACTATAGAATAAACTGTAGAGGACATCAACTTCACTCAAGATAGGTGCAGTGCTTTAGGACTGATAAATGACAGTGATGAAACCTAATATTTTTCCCCAAAGCAGCTGAAAAAGCACCTTATAAAGGTAAAAAGATTTTCTGACTCTTGCAATTTGAGTTGTATGTTTTATAATACTTGTGAGTTATGTCAATGCATTTGTATGACACACTCCATTTGAGAAAATGAACTAGGAAGGGATTTTCACAAGAATTTTGGGACAGAACACAAGACGTTTCTGGGGATATTAACATTGAAATTGACAGCTTCATTCAACAATATGGAAGTCACTAAAAAATCTTTTGAAATTTTAGGTTTTTTCACGGGAAGCTACATGAAAATCAACAAAGAGCAAGAAGAGAATAAAGTCTAATTTTAGACAATAAATCTCAATGAAAGCTGAAAGAAATCAGCATGAATTAGATGACTGTTAGCAATATTAGTATCACCTTGACTTTCAAAAAGAATGTGACAAAAATTTTTGGGCTAGATTATTATACTCACAATGTGTTTTGTTTATATCCTTGTGTTTCTAAAGCTTCTGTAATACTACGTACCTTAGCAAGGGGGAAAACACAACCAAAATATAAGTCCATTTGATTCTAGGGAAAGAGTAGACTCTGTGTATGTTATTTCTATAAAACAGTATTCCACTGGATCAGGAAAATACCTCAGGATGTCTAATTTAGATGACAACTGTTTTCACATCACCAAACAAGATATCAAGTAATAACAAAAAAGTTCACTCTATTGTTAACATAATTCATATGTAAAATTTCTAGGAGTAGAATAATTAACATCGTTAGCATTTTATAAACAAGAAACAGTGAACAATCATTTATCAGAATTTTTCCACTAGCCTAAACAGTAACAACAGCCTCAGACAATGTGTTTTAAAAGACAGATTTAATACTCATGAACTGTTACCAATTTCAAAGGTTGGCCAGAAAGAAGTGATGATAAAAAGAGGAAAGAAATCTAATGAACACCAAATTTTAAAGATTATAAATAATAGTGACTGTGGTTCTCTTTATTCTTTGCTTATCAGATGTCAATTGACTCCCAGGTCACACCGTGTAAATGTGTACAGAATTATAAGAACAAGGTTAGGAGTTCTTTTCAAATGAGGTAGCTTTTTGCTTTAGTATTGCAAGAAACGAAAAATGTATATCTTATTATATCATATTTAGCAACACTTGTGAACTCATAAAGGACTGCCAAAACTGTATTTTTGTAAGAATCACGTTCCATGGACTTGTGCATGTCCAGTTTCTTTAAACATTCCACAGCCTGAGCCTTCCCATACCATGGTTAAGGCTTCCTTTCTCCAGGCCTTCCACCTAGTCTTAGGGGTCTGTGTTTCCTGAAAACAAATCATTCTAGTAAGAGTAGAAGAAAGCAATGAGTACCTCAGCCTTTTCCATGTCCTTTGTCACCCAGTCCTATCAGCACTGTGGTCTCGTTTCCCGTAGCCTTCATTTCCTTCTTATACACCTGGAGAAGCTCTTCTTATTTCTCTTCACAACCCTCACCATATTCAACTCTAGATGAGCTTTGCCTTTCTTAACTCCATCCCTTTTCTCTTGCACAATATCTCTACATACCTGGGTTCTCTCACCCTACTTCCACTTCTTGTATGGTGCTGCATGATAGCAGGAGATGCCAAGAAGAAAGTTAGGTCTAGGATTTCTAACTCCAAGGCGAAGATTAAAATATCCCCTCTAGTAAGGCTGTGAGAGAGGAGTCAAATAGGGTGTTTATTCCGTGAAGCAAAATATGGTGTAAAGACCCTTGAGCTAGTTCAAGTTAGGCTGCCATGAATATATGCTGGAGAGTAATGCTATGAAGAGATAACAGCCTGAGTCTCAAGAGCTTCATAAACAAGTAAAGCCGCAGCCAATGAAAGCTTGAAAATCCCACTTTTAAGTACAATTAAGTAGCTCAGGTGCCACAATGACTTAATATGCATATATTGTTTCAACTTCAGCAGCTAGTTCCACTGGCACTAGCTTTGCACATTTGCTATCTTTTGGTATAAAAATAGCCCAAGCCAATTACTCTTACTCCTTTTTTCCTTGAACAAAACAAAAGCAGAAGACAAATTTTCATACATAACCCCAATGCTTGGAGAACTCATTTGGGAAAAACTCAAGCTCAAACTTCTGACTCAAGAGATTTGGAATTAGAATTTGATCCCACAACCTTTTAGCAAGTCCTAAATGTTAGGTTAAAATAGACAATAGGGTTGGAGTCTTTCCTCAGTTTTCAGCTCAGGAGAAGAAAAGCATTAGCTCCAGTCTGGTTTTGAGGTCTTCTAATAGTCCATAAGGTGACTTTAACCAGCTCGAAATCTGGCTGTTTAAAGACTGTCCCACCCTAAAAATACATGCTAAACTCTTTTTCCTGATGCATCTATTCTCCTGCCACCTGTCATCACACCACTTTGTGGGTGTCTGAGCAATGTAAAAATATAATATTGCTTTTAGGGACAGCCAATTTCTTCACTAAACTCAATTTCTACACATAGTCATGGTAATCTGCCATAAATCCATCCTTCTACCAAGTATAGACATACTCACAATGGTCTAATGTGGCTGTTGCAGCCAAGACAAACTAACCAATGGTGTCTAGGTGAGAAGTGCTGGTATATTGAACATCTCCCACAGAGACACCACACTGCCTATATTTCTTTATCTTCCATGGGATAGTCAGACTTTCAAGTGACTATCAGGAGTATCCAGTAAAAGGATTACAGACTAGAATATATCTTGCCTTGCAGTGACTGGAAAAAAACCCGCATTTTCACCCATGAGATTGGAATGGAAACTGAGGGAAACCAACATGGACAGCTGCTCCCTAACTCACAAGCAAGTTGGATCTGCACAGAAAACTCATAAGCCTAAACACTTGGTCTGCCTAAGACCAATATTCAAGGCCTTGGCAAAATATCTTTTGCATACAATGACTTGATGGTTGCCTACATTCCTCTGTTGACTCTATGTAATTTCTGCTGTTGCCTGTTCACCTATTTATCATTTACTGGCTAGATATCTAGCTTACTTGAAACATCCTGCCATGGGTCTAGATTTTCTAATTTCTTCCTCTTTTAAGTCTGTCAGGCCTAATCTGGTAACTCTACAAAATACATTATGGGGTGAAGAAAACTCATTCATATACAAAGCAAACATTAGGGGATTCAGCTGAAAGAGAAAGGCTTCCCAGCTTCTCCAAAAGGTATTTAATATTCACATGTGAAGCAGAACTGCAACAAACAAGACGCATAGAAATATGTTTCATCTACTCACTATTTAGGTGGAAATTTGAGTGTAATCATTGCTAAAAATCAAACAGAGCAGGGAGTTGCAGTGGATCTTCTGGGTTTCATAACACTCAAACTACAAGGAAAAAATATGCTCTAAAAATACATACAGCTGCTAGTACTGTGTGTGAAAGATAAACCATAGATTTTTAAAGTAGTTTTGAAAGCACTTCTAATGGAAACACTCAAATTTTTTACAGCTTTGCTCTCTTTGAACATGTGTTGGAGCACACTTTTATCTCCCTAAATGATTGCAATAAAAATGGTGGTGAACAACACCTCCAGCAAAGCAAATTACCCGCTTGCATGTGGAAGAAATCACTCTGCTGTTGCATTTTCCAGCCCTCTTCCACTTTGGCTTTTACAGACATCAGTGTTCTCTCTCTTCTAATAAAAAAATATTATAGACATAGTGCAGGAGGACTGATTGAGTAGAGCTATTGGAGGGCAGAACTTATCAACAGGCAGCTGTGATTGTGTCATTTACCTGTCTGCTTTGAAGTCTGCTAATCTTTTCATGTAACATGAAAAAATGTAAGCAAAGAACTGCTAGTTTATACACACAATTTCCTTCTTTCTTAGCCTCAATCAGTCAAATACACATGCAAATGCACATGCACACACACAGAGCATTTCTTTCTTTGTTCAACTTTGATTATTACAGTTATCAGCTAAATTCTCTGCAGTTTTGGTTTTTCTTTTTTTTTTTTTCAGTTAAAAGCTTTTCAGGAGAATTTCATTTGTACAGGCTGAAAACTGGCAGAAACCTTTGTCAGTTGACAACCACAGAACATCCTGATCTTACATTATTCATTTTTAAACCATTATTGTGAAACCAGTTAAAGAACTTTGAAATGGAAAATCCCAGACTTTACCGTTCTTCACTGCTTTTTATCCAGTCATTGCTCTCATTGGCATTTTCTACTTAGAAATAAATGCTTTCATTAAGAAGAAATAGATTTTTTTAGCTGACTAGAATCTTTCACACAGCAATTTTAATGTACACCTTTATTCTAAGAAGTCCGTTTCTTAAATAACATCTATTTGCTCTCTGAAAGCATGCTAAAAGTCTTATACAACACACTCCATTAGCATGGAAATGGATTTTTTGTGTGTAATTTATTTTTCTGCTGCTGTATTACATTATAGCTGCAGTTATCAAAAAGAGACTGGAAAATTCTTGTTGTACTTTGAAGTGTGTAAGATTCTAGCTATTTTATTTTTTTATTGTACTTCTAATATGTGTTCTAACGAACAACATATTCTGTAATAAGTGTATATGTATATCACTATGAAAATGTATTTAAATGTTTCCCATTTTTGAAACATTTCAAGAAACAAAAATGTTGCAAGAAGCATGTGACAATCTAGAAAATCCTAGATTTATTAGTATTACATATAAACATTAAGAATTAATGTTCCAGGAATTATAAGAAATTAAAAAAAAAGTAGGAATGAGAATATTATTGTGTTCACCTGGAGCTATTTATTGCTAATATGAGTCATTCAAAATATACATCATGGAAAACAATTGACAGCAAGAATGTAGCTACATGACCAAAGGAGGTTATTTCTTCAGTGAGATTGCTGAAACATAATTCCTAGTGCAAATTTGACTTCATATGACACAATACTCAGTTCTAGCCTTAGCACAGAATCACACTAAACTAAAAAAAAATACAAATGTGTTGAGAAAAAAAAGTATTGAGCAACTGAGCTTTTCTAGCATTGATCTTTGCTACTAGGATAAAATCCTGAATGCTGAAGTTGAATCAGAGGCAGTTTTGGACACTTTAGAACTTTCAGTACACAGCAGTAGGCCAACTCAGTCCATTTTATGGCTATTTTTCTGTGTCACAGGCAACAGATAAGTCTCCCATGGCTTGATGAAAAAGGAATTTCTACTTACCAAGTTATTCCAGTTTAATATAATGAGTCTTGCTGGGATCTATTGGGGCCTAGAAGCCATGGATATAAACTGGACATATAGAGGAAGCCAGACAAGTAATGAATTTTTATGGAGAGCATTCACTATAACTCTAAACAAAACAAAACATGTTCTACACTGAAAAAAAATATTAAAAGCATAACATTTTCTCCGCACAATTCTGGTTGAATCACCTCAGTACTCTGTATGAGTTAGGCTAATTGCACCAGGTCCTCAACAGGCAAAATGTGTGACTATATCAAGTTTCATGAGGAGAGAGCACCTGGGTGTTGAGGTGTCCCATGATGGCAGCATATCCAGGTGGTGGAAGTTGTAAAAGATGTTCAGTGACTTGCTCCCTGGTCTATACCACCACATGGTGCAGGCTTTCTGCTCCAGGTGCTGAGTTCTGCATTTCTCCATGCTGTCTTCCCTGGCACTGCTGTCAGCTGTCCTCAGGCTTGTGGAGGCAACTTCAAACTGGAGCTATTTTCTGTGTCAATAAATCTCTCTCTAGTTTAGAACCAACTACAAATTTGCTGATGTTGCACTCCTCCTCATCAACCTGGTCATCAATGAAGATGTATAAGGTACAATATGAGGTCCAGTACTGACCTCAAAGTACAATGCTCATTCACAGCTATCAGACGGATGATTGGCTCTTCTGAGCCCTTTTGAGCCTGTGTATAAGCCTCTAGTTCAATATATTGCTTTCAGCTTAGCCACTACAGCCAAGTTTCCATGTTATCCTTTTATTGCTCTGTTAGATTTAGGCATTTAAATGCCACAGATACATATGTAATCATTATTTCGGATTTTACTACCAGAGTCAACTTGCTGCTTAGTACTCTCAAATTCCTATGCCACTTATGTCTGTCTTATAGGCATCTACAATCCTTAACTTGTGACAAAAACCTGAGATTTTGGCATTTTCCATGTGAAATACTGTTGAAATACCTGTAGGGAAAAAATATTTCTTCTTTCTGAGAAAAGATTGTAGTCTCTGAAGAGCTATTAGTTTATAAACAGTTCACTGCTTAAATCTGCCTTGTACTGAGCAGGGCACACCCACCTACCTCACTTCATGCAGCAATTACGATAAATTAGATTGCTTCAGAGTTTTCCAGTAGATAAGGCTTTAGTTGAGGGTTAATGTCTCTGAGAAATAGATACTTTCTGAAGAGGTGTGAAATAAAGACATACCATAACATAAAAGAGACCTCCAAATACCTGGTCTAACTGTAAACAAATATTTCAGTGTTGAGGTTTCTTACAGTAAGCAAGAATTTCCCCACTCTTCCTCTTTAAGGAGAACAATCTACTGCATAATGTCTGCTGAGAGCTTTGCATAGGATTTAATAAAAGCAAAGCCAGACTCCATCTGTATGAAATGCTCAGAAGCTGGTAGAAGGAAAGTGCTCCAGAATGGTCTGTGTTTGCAGACCTTCCTGATTTTTCTATTTCTGATACATATAAAGTTGCTGTGTACATATCACGTTCATGCTGCCAGCACTCTTAGGAGCCAGAAGAACTCTCTTAAGCTTTATATTATATATTATATTATAGTATATTATATTATATTATGTATTATGTATTATATATTATATATTATATAGATGAGAAAAAACAACTCAATTCCCAACAACTTGTACACACTTGCAAGATCTGGAATATCTCGAGTTGTATGCTGCTGCGACAGTTGGTTATGTCAAAAGTACTTTTAATGGCAATACATATTCTTCATTTTCTGTTCACAGAGAGTAGATTCATATAAAGAGAAGGTGAAAAAATACAAATTTATCACTCCTATTGATCAAAATTTTTCTTTGCTCATTCTGCACCTTTAAAATTTAATACCTTTGAGTTTGTTCATTTTCAACCATGTGCAAGTCCATAAGAGATAGAGGCAAATGTAAAAATTGTTTGTTGTTCTCTAACCCGCACAGAGGACTATACGAGCCATGGCACACAGCTTTTCAGTTCAATTCTCTATGTAGCTGCACCCTCTTCAGCACAAGGTGTTTTGAGACTTAGAGACAAAATAAATATTAGTTTCAGTAGAGCACCCCCTTCAGCTACTTCAGAGCATGGGAACTGTGTTACAAAGGAGAATGTGAGTTTTCTTTTTACATAAACACAGAGCAGGAACCTCCTCAGAGCAAAATCGGGACTGAGGGCTTTGGTGGGATGGAGTCATCTCTATCAATGAGGTCCAAAATAAAGAAGACAGAGACGGTCTCAAATGTCTCCGGATCCAGTTTTCTGTCCTTCCAGGTCCAAGATGGCTAGTTCTTCACCCATGGCTTTACCCCTGCCAACAAAGCCTGGAAGGGGTCAGCTAGGGTTCAGCTTTTCAAGTGTACTGCTTTCTCTCACCACATACCTGTCTGGGAGTCTCTGCTCTAGGCAGCAGCAGTTCACCCCCAGAGACACCTACTTCCGCCACAACAGCACACCTGAAGTCAGGATCTGCCCAGGGCTTCACAAAGGAGTGAGAACGTGAGCGAGAAGCTCAGCAGAAACGCTGGGAAGGGCCATCCCTTCTCCATCCCTTCCCTCTAGAGCTTAGACACTGGAGTGAAGAGCACCTGCAAGAGAAAGTAAAGCGAGCCTTTGGTTGCAAATCAAAAGGCAGAACTCTTTAGCCTTTTGGCATATTCTGCATCCACTCTGTGTCTCAAAGATGGAACTGTGCAGACTGTTAAGAAAATGGCTGCAAACAGCCCCTTAAGGTTGAGGCGCTTCACAAACCAGCCCAAAGATACTTAGACTTTTTTGAATGCAACCTTGCAGGCTAACTATCAGTGCCTTAGGAGGTCTGTGGTGATTGACACATATTTACTGTTTCAGTGCAGGGCTTTGTAGTAGTTCGCAAATTCTAATAAGGCTTCAGACTTTTTCGCCATGTACTCCTTTGACTGTGAATCCTCTCCTACACCTGACAAAGGTAGAAGGCCTCACCAGGCAGTTCATGCCAGATCTGGTTTTGAGTTTACAACACAGTCATGCTCAGGAACTGAGGAATCAGGCAGTGCTGTCAGCAGCTCTCTGGCAATGGTGGAAAGCGTCCACAGGAAGCAATGGAAGAAATCTCCAGCCTGGAAGTCGGCAGCCTTAGCAATGCTGTAGTGGTGACAGTCAGAGAGGGTGGAGATGCTCACATTTTGAAACTGTTACTGCAGTTCAAAAGAGAGAAAAGCAAATTTGGAATATAAGAACTTCATAAATAAATGAAGAGAATAGCAACGAAAAGAGAGCATTCATTTTTGAGAGGTAGGAGGACCAGATCTTTCCTTCTTAAAATAAGCATGTCTTCATAGATTACCATGAAACTACATCGATTTACCTCTGTTGGGTGCCTAGTTATTTCTACAGTAGAAGAAAGGCTTAATAAATACATGGATTGTATTTTCACCCTCTATAAATTGTTTTTCTGTTGATATCAGTGGAACTACAACAGACAAAGGTCAGGCTCAACTGTACCAAAGAACATTCACTGAGTGCTTACTGAGCTTTTGTCTCAGCTTCCCTACACATGCACTCTCATTCTGTTAATTACTTTCAGGAGCTGGGCTCCCTACATGCAAGGGGCCAAAGTTTGTCTGCAAAAGACATTTTAGGATTTTTATGGAAATCTGGTACAGAAGAGATGTTGTTATTTACCCATGCAAATGTAAATGGTAATGGTGTCCCTCTGTAGCCCATCTAGAACACCCTGATGATTAAAGAAGGTGTTATTTGCATTTAAATCATTGTGCCTGATGTAGAATTAAAGAAAGCAAAAAAGGTAACAGCCCATTTGTCAAAATGAAATCTAGTTATGGCTGTTAAAGTTTGTAAGCAAAAGGCTATTTGCAGAGGTGCCTGGGCTGAAATTTTCTCCCCTCGTGGCTTTATGTAAGCCTGAACTGTAATAATTTCTCCATATCACTCACCTCACAGATACATCTTCAAGAGTTAGGATCATTTCTGTAAACTTATGAAAACTGTGTTCTGCCTTGAAATATTACTTCAGGAAGTCACTCATATATTGATTTCTGATGTTGCTGGTTTTAGCAAGATAAGACTTCTAATCCATCTGCTGAATGTTACTCTGCTGAAGATTAAACAACTGTCATGCCTACTCCCCCAAATTAAAAAAGAAAAAAAAAAGAAAGAAAAGATTAGTGTGTTGGTGGATTAAAGAAGGTCTATTTTCAGATATAAGGAAAAGACAACAAGGTGTGCTATCTTCTATGTCAGTGTCAACTTCTGAAGCTTTAAAGACCACTTCTATCTACAAAGAACAGAATGGTAAATAAAACAACTGTGCGATATCCCTACCTATAAAATCAGAAACACACATCACTCAAAAAAAATGAAGGGCCTTCTGCACCCTGCTCAGAGGTGCAGACTGTTAGCCTACTTAACCTCATCCTCCTCTATTCTGAAAACAAGAATGTATATTGGGTTTTCTTGGTAAGGTTTTGGTAGCAGGAGGCCTACAAAGGTGGTGTCTGTGAGAAGCTACCAGAAGACTCTCGTGTGTCTGATGGAGTCAATGCCAGCCAAATCCAAGAAAGACCCATCACTGTCCAAAGCTGAGCCCATCAGCAACAGTGGTAGTGCCTCTGGGATGACAGATTTACAAAGGTAAAAAAGCCACTAGGCAGCAACAGCTGGAAGAGAGGGGTGCAAATGTGCAAGAGGAGCAGCCCTGCAGACACCAGGATCAATGAAAGAGGAGGGGGGAGGAGGAGCTAGAGCTGAGACTCTCCTTCAGGCCCTGGTGAAGACCCTGGTGAGGAAGGGTGTCCCTCTGTAGCCCATGGAAATCCACGGGGGAGCAGATACACCTGCAGCCTGAGAAACTCTGCGCCAGAGCAGGTGGATGCTGATCCCATGGGAGCCCCACACTGGAGCAGACTCCTGGCAGGACTTGTGGCCCCACAGAGAGAGGAGTCCATGCTGGAGCAGATTTGCCAACAGGACTTGTGACCTCATGGAGGACCCACAGTGGAACAGCCTGTTCCTGAAGGACTGCACTGGATGGAAAGGAGCCCTGCTGGAGTGGGGGAATAGTGTGAGAAGTCCTTCCCCTGCGGAGGAAGGAGTGACAGAAACAGCATTTGGTGAGCCAACCACAGCCCTTATTCCCTGTCCCCCTGAACTGCTGGGGGATGGAGGGAGAGAATTAAGAGAGCAGCCCAAAATACAGCACCTCTATCCTCCAGGATGAGGCACAAGAGAAGAGTGATCCATTCATTATATTTATGCATTATTTTAAAGATATATGTTCCATTTTCTACAAATTCTGCTGCATATAACAGACGTAGCAGTTAAAGGGATATGAAAGCATATGTAACTATGTGATCATGCATTTATGCTTCAGAAAGACTGTATGTGAAGTCATAGCATTAATAGTACCACTTAACCTGAACATGTTTCATTCTCTTAATTTAATGTTCAGATTGGTAGATTTAATATATCTAACTTTTTCAACTATCCCTAAGGTCCTACAATAGGCTTCTTGTGGACAAAGAGGAAACTCTTATGACCTCTTTAAGTCACAAGATACTTTTCTTTGCACCAGATTGTGCTGAACAAATTGTTCTCTGTTTTAACATGAATAAGTTTAATAATCTCAGTGGTACTGCACTGAAATTAGAATGTAGTTTTTATAATTTAAACTGCAATTATAATTTCTTTAATATAAGATGAGATAAAAATCCAAGGAAAGGTGAAATCTTTATATCTTTTGATTTTTTTTTTCCTCATTGGTTCAAGCCTAGGGGACACTTCATATTGTAATTATATTGTAGGGCACATGAACATTTCTATTGCTTGAAAAGACAGCAACTCATCTTTCCTAATTATAGAAAGTTTTCATTAAAGTGTGCTGTAGTTACGCATTTTATAATTAGTCTTATGCTTTACAGAGTTCAAATTTCTGGTTTTGTTCTGCCTTCAAATATAAAAAACTCCCAAATAACACAATATTCCAGTAAAATTTCTTAAGATAGTAAGACCCTCTTGTTAAAGTTCACTAATGTGTATTCTGTTTCAGGAGTAAATCTGGCCTTTCACATTTTCATACTCAAAGCAAGCAGGCAACAGAGAAATAGCAGACAATAAACCCTCTAGAGCAGTTAAGAGTCATCCAAGAGGGACTTGTGAACATCCCATTTCATACTATTGCAGGGGAAACAAATTTTCCCTTGTAATCAACACATGAAACTGCACCTGCCTTCCAAAGTTCACTCATGAATTTTAGGATGAGAGTGAGACCAGTTGGAAGGCACAGCGGATGTGTCACAGGCAAAACCTGGGACAACCTGAAGGCATCTGTGAATTGTGGGGTTTGCCATCTTATTTTTTTAATTGTGTTCTTCTTTTCTTCTGCTGCTCCACACTGAAGATTTTTTAGCTCAGTGTATGAGCAGCAATATGTCCCTCAAGGTCATTAGAATTACTTGATGCCATCATAGTTTGTCTTTAGATATGTTTACTTCACATACTTTAAGATTATTCTTGAGATAATCTTCCCAATGTTTCGGCCACCCAGATCTGCATCTTTGTCTTTCTATCAAAACAACAGGATGCTCCCCTCAGGCACATGAACTCCATGACATTGCTTTCTTATCTGAGATATGATGAGAGTGTCAATGTCAAAGCTTTTACAAATCTGCACAGCTTCAGTTCTACTTCTTTTGCCACTTTACACCAGGCATTTGCTGAAAACAGCATACGTGAAAATGAATGAGGTATTTACATGGCAATCTGTCCAAATGTTGAAGCCATAAAACTATGAAAACAGCAGCATAATATTCCCATTCAAAAATTAATTTTGAACTCAGTCGGTGGCTGGAACCATAATTTACCAAAATGTTGCTAGCTGAGCTGATACACTTTGTGATATCATCATCAGTCATCACATTTCATTACCAAGATAACAAAACTTGGTGGCAGCCTGTATCACACATTATTAGTGGACACTACAGGGGACATTTACAAAGCTAGTCTGTTCTGTGGGATGCACAATGTCTGGGCTTTTGGCTTTTTTGGTAGACTGTGAGGTCACTGTTCTTTGTAGAAAAGTGATCAGTGGTCAATAGGATATCTGCAGGATATGAGACAATTTTTTGAATTTACAGGTTTCAAGAATATGGAATAACTTGCTGATAACTGACCTTAAATTTACCCATCAACATGGCATCACTCACAGTGCTAGGGCCATTAGGATGTTATTTGAAAAAGCACAAAATATTTCAGCAAACATCTTTGCCTAATAAGACAAAACCATCTTTCTCATATAATGGAACTGGATGGTACTGATCTGCTAATCAGGGCAGATGAAAGGACTGTCCACAAATCAGATCAATTCACAGAATAAAAGACTTCAGAAGTATTATGAAAGATCAGGTCAAAAATTTGGTTTTCCTCAAGATCCAGGTAGCAAAGCCAGACAGTCATGGCACAGTCAGAATGGAATCCATGTTAACTTCTACATGTTTTTCATCTCTGCAGTTTCACTAAGAAAACAATTTATTAGAGTTGGCATGCACCATTCCAACAGCTGCTGAACTCTATCATTCATCTGAGACTGATAATCTCCCTCTTTCATAAGCTAGCCAGCTAGATAGACTGTTTTTTGGAAAAGGACAAGGAAGGGACAGAGTGGGTATTTGCTTATTCATTCCAAACTGGTCCAGTTTAATTTCTTTCAAAACAGTGGCATTATTTTACTACCAGTGTTTCAAATGTGTAATTAGCTGGTGTGCATACAGGGTCTATATCCTTTGTTCAGAGTCACACTGCCCTTAGCCTTGAGTCATCTGTCCTGTAGTGTGAAGTGCCATTAATCTACCATATCTGCCTAGGGAAAAAATCCTATCAGATATAGATTAAAAATTACAAGACCAGTATTCAAATTTCCTCTAAAGTAAAGGGACATTTGCAAAAGATATTGTTTGCAAGCCTTCTGTCTCAGATGATTATATGTTTCTGATTCAGCTTTATCCTAAAGAATTCAAGCACGATAACTAAAGGAATGATTTCCTGTTCTGCTGAAATAGGATGAAAAAATGTTCAAAGTGAAATCACCTGTCTCGGTTTTGAAAGACAGGTGTCTGCTAAGGAAGGCAGAGGCCCCCCTTGAAGTGACAGATATAACCCCTTTTCCCTCCAAGTTATTATATTTTGAAATCAAGAGCCTTTAGGCGAAGATGTGGGAAATAGGAATAACAGTTCTTTACTCTATATATATGTGTATATAACCAGTCAAACAAAACAACAACAACTATGGCAGTAACAGCAAACAATCACAAACCCAGTGCCAGCCTTCTCGGCTGTCGGGCCCTTTCCCCTCGGGTGCAGTTCCGCTCGCAGCCGGCAGGGGCGCTGGCGGCTCCCGGTGAGCAGGGCAGGTGCGATGGTTCCCCCGCGGCTGCAGGGGGCGCTCCGGAGCGAGCTCGGGGAGCACGCGGCACCGGTGCCCTGGGATCCCGGGAAGGGATGGAACAAAGGCTTCACAAACCGCTGGGCAGCTGATCCCGGGCTCTCAGGAACAGCAGGCTGGAACGGCAGGGACGAACGCAAATCCCGGGTGGCAGGCGAGATGTATCCAGATGAGAAAACCCCACGGAGGCCCAGGCAGGCAGGGCGAGCAGGGCTACAGCGTAGCGAAAGCTCGAAGCAGCAGCGGGGCAGGGCAGCCACAGCCCTGTCTCCAGCAGGGCAGGGGAAGCGGCTTTTGGGGTCCCGGCGTTGTTTCCAGCAGGAAGAAAGAACGGCCAAAAAGAAAGAAGCAGCAGCTCCTTTCTCTGCAGCTTCTCTCTCCGGACGCTCAGAGCGAACTGACCCCACACCCAGGTGTAGACAAAGGAGTAGCCAGGTCCGCCCCACTCCCCTTTTGTCTTTCTTAAGTACAGCTATTTGTCCCCTAGCAACATGCATATGGGAGAAAATTCCTTTAACAGAGAAAAAAACAGACTAAACTAAAACCCCAACATCACCTTAACACCTTAATCCCATTCTCAATATAATGTTTTTTTCTTCCTGTGCATGAATGTTAATGAGAGTGTGGACTTACACTTTTGTATTCTAAATAAAACTTCATTGTACAATGGAGTGCTTTCAGAAAGCTACTTAAAACCTACATTTCACTTTAAAATAAATTTGTCATTAATAACTTATTTTTCCATTTAAATCTCACAGTACAGCAAATAGTTCAACATAATTAATGCAAAAATATGAAAATTTACAAGCTTATAGGTCTGTTTCTAAAACCAGTACCATAGGGCAGGGTCTTGTCAGTATAAGGAGACAAGTAAAGCAGCACACTGTAGGAGGGAACAGGAGCTCTGGCACACATACTTGGCAATAAAAATTTATATATATATTTATCATTTCACATTTATCTGACCAGTGATAGTTAAAGTGCTATAAAGCAGGAGAGGTGCAGGAAAGTAAAAGCAGTAATACACAAGCAATTTGCTTATTTTTCTTATATTCCCTACATTTTATATTTAATTGCACTTGTCTATTCTTATATTAACTTACCATCCAACTCTAAATCCCTGATAAACAGTAGTAACAGATGTTCAACATCTTGCAGGTCAAATTCCCAACACAGGAAAAAGTATTGAAAGGGTTTCAGTGTTTTTTCATGTGTAACCCTTTTATACAAGTCCTGGAACAGAGATGGAAAGAAACAGCACTCAAGTAATCCTCTTTCAGAAATCAAAGCAAAACACTTCTGACTTAGCCTCAGTGGGTAAATTATGACTTGGGAACGGAGTTTAGCTAGCAATCAAATTATGGTGTAAAGTCTTTTACTGATCATACAGTTTCTTCTATTCAGAAATTTGTGTAATGCTACTTACAAGAACACAACTTTGCTTTTAAAGAGAGAACAGTGGTTACCCACCTGCCAGTAGGAATTCAGACACCAACTTGTAGTGTCTCCCAGAACACATACATTTTCAAATGTCTCCAAAGAATGAATTGGATAAAGTGCAATTTCTTTGGAGAATTAATACCAGTACACATTTGGAATACAATACAATCTCTTACTCCTGTTCGAGTTTTAACACAAGAACCCTGTAAAAATTTGAATATGGATATTTAGCTTGTAGTAGCAAAATGAGCTCCAGAAGAAATAGATTCACAGATATTTTCAAATAGCTTGATTGTTTTCCCTAATTGCTGTGTATTTGAGCTATTATACTTCATACAGTCTAAACAGAAGAAAAAGTCCTAAAGCACTGCAAAGGAGAACAAAAAAATGCATGTTTTATGTACTAGTACTCTTCCAGATAAGCCTAAGTATTAGCAGTCCCTTAATTAGTAATGACAAAAGAATGATTTAAATAAATAATGTTTATTAGATTCTGACTGTGAATGAAAAAATATGTATTGATAAAAATTGATAAATATCTTTATAATATAAAAAATATTTCCCCATGCAGTTAACCAAGATATCCATCCATTTTTTTATGCAGATATATTGCTTTTTCATTAATCTCCAGTTCCACTTCGCTGGGTTACCATATAAGAAATCACTCTCAACATTGTGTTTACCAGAAAGCCCCACAGAGAATAGCCTCTTGAACATAACTCTTCTTATGAGTTGTTTACCTACAAATAGTTGCATATCACTAATTTAGCGATGCGTTTTTTTTCTGAAAGCTTATTTCATGGACACGACCACAAGGAATAATTTTTTCTTAAATTTTCAATTATTATTTTTCATTAGAATTCTTAACCCATGCAATATTTATTCCATCTATTAATATTTCCTTTATTATTTCTTTCTTTAACTACATTAATTGATACAGGAATGTTATTTTTTAATATAGCAGATATAATTTCTCCATAGAGAGATTTTTAAACTAAATATATACATATTCATTTATTCATTTTGACAACCTAGTGACATTTCAGTGACAAAGGAAGTTAACATCATGAATATTTTTTATATGCCCTGCAATACTGTCTGCCATCCATAATAGAGCATTGATTTTGAGCACTTATAGCCCAGGGATACATATTTTTCAAAGAAACTACTTGGTCATGTTGAATAATTTCCATTCTACCTACAGTATCTGATTTGCTTTAGAGGCACTTACAACTCTGTCAGTAGAACTGAGATTGATTTGGACCACAGCATAGGAATACATAAGGCATGAAACCCTGTAATATACTGAGTCTTAAATCTTTTCACTGTTCAGGCTGGGGTTTTTAACTTAATTTATTTTCATCTAGAAAAAATCAAACCAACCCATACAAGACCTCTCTTAACCCCAGTCTCAGTTTGCCCTCCAATTAACTCCTTCTTCAAAAATGTACCCAGCTGACTCTTAATTTAAACTTCTTGTTAGGGTTCAAGTCCTTGGCATGTTCTATATTTCAACAATATGTTTATAGACTGACTTACAGGTCAATGTCCTATTTAACCCCATTCAGAGAATGTTTTGGTTTTGACCTAGTCATTGTTTCAAATTCTGCGTTTCTGACCAGCCTGTTCTCTTTCTCTCAGAGTTTAAATGACTTTATGACATTCCTACTGGTCACTATTTCATTCCAATCACAAAAGACAAAATCTGCCAAACAAGATAATCTGCCTTTAAAAAAACCAACCAAGCCTGTTGCACTTTTCTTGAATCATTTTGTATAGGTAAAGACAAGAAATGGTGACATACAAAAAAATAAAATAAAGAACATTAAGGTGAAATAATAGATACACTTGAAGACACAGACCACCTTGTTTAAGCAACATATTAATCAATGGGGTTTTTATCACCCATCATGTTCCAACTGTGCTCTTAATCTCAGCTTGATTTGGCTTGATTTGCTGCATGCACCATATGGATTTCAACCTTGCAGCATTTTCTTTTATGATGCATCAATACTGAGATGAAGACTGTCAAGTTAGGTCTATCATGTAACTAGATAATTATGTTTCCTTACATGGATACACAAGAATTAAATTTCAAAATGAAGTATTCAAAGATATTGTGAGAAGAAAAACCTGAAACAACGGTTTATATTTTTATTTTCTTAAGGATTATTATTTATATTATTTATATTATATTAGATATAAGGATAATTATTATTAGTACAAATTTGAATTGCATAATAGAGTTCTTGGAAAACTCGAAATGTTTTGAAGACTATGAAGAAAATGAGCAAACATGAAATAGGAAATACTCTAGGTGACTAGCTAAGCAACAGAATGAAAATTAAAAACAGTGAGAATAAAATTTTTAAAAATAAGAGAGGATTTTTCACCATTGCCACAGAAAGGGAAAGTTTATTAAGATCAAACTGATTGGTAGTGTGAAAATAAGAATTATGGACTGTGACAAGAAAAAGGAAAAAACTAACAGAAAGATTACTAAAGTAAAACAAGTAGAAGCTAAATATGAGTGTAAGAAGTTCAAAAGCTTTAAGTTATTGAGAAGCATTTGCTAATCGAATTGTCATATTGTTTTCTTTCCAAAAAGGTGATTGAATTATTTGACCTATGTGGTCCAAATAAACTTAGATGAATCACCCATAATGGTAGCCACCCTCACGACACTTATGCTTCTTGACACACTTCTATAAACTCTTTCCCTGCCAGTTTTCATGATACGAATTTGTGTCATCTGAAGAAAAATGAAGTGTGGTCACCTGAACTGAGAACTAATTCCCACCCTTCAGTGCTTTTTGAAAAATACTAATTTTCCTGAGACTCTTCACAGGCACTTTTAATTAACTAGGACCCATGCAATCTTGGACACTAACTAACCATTGGACAATTTGGACATTGCCCCGTTCAGTGGACTTTGAAAATCTCATTCTTCCATAGTTAATTCTTCTCATGCTACAGAGGGATACTGGGTATTTATATTGAAGATGTTAATTAATTAAAGTATTGTAGCACTTGAAACTTTTCATGAATGTAGTTTTTCATTCCTTACACACTTACAGGATTAAGTATCGTGTGTGTGTGTGTGTGTGTGTGTCTGAAAGTGAGACAAAGAGATAGAAACAAATACACAACAGATTAGACTCACTGTGCCTACATGATAGGCTAAAAGAACTTGTGTTGACTGTTAGATGACTAAATCATTCTATGAATTTGTCACAAAATTATTTAGAATAAAAACTTCCATTGCCTTTCAATCAAGGCAATGTATCTACTTGTGCAATAAAGTATTTAAAGTATTTTTAGCAAATCCCATCAGAGCTTTTCTGTGTCTTTTAAAATTTTTTTCTGTCTGTTGCTCAGAAGGGTCTGTTTCAAATACAGGTTATTAATAGAGAAAAGGTGGAGGAAATAATTTTCTTCTTTTTATTCAGTTATCAAAAGAGCAAATCTATTCAACCTTACTATCATAACCTTGCACTGATTTTCAAAAGTGACTAGTGATTTTGCAAGTCAAGCACTTCATTTCAAATGACTTTAAACAAAAACCACCTGATTTTCAAAATGCTTTAAAAAGTAAACTGCTGAAGAACATGCACTTTCACTTTTGGCACTTGGTTATTGAAGACTCAATGTAAGATTTGGAATTGTGCCAGATAGTGACCCAAATAAGTTTAACCAACTGTAGAGAGATAACAGAAACCTCTATTTTTGTTGAACTTGCCAGGTACTACTGTGTTTAGCATGTATTATAAAAAGACTTCACTTACTTATATAACTGATTTTTTTATTTCGTTGCTATCATTGAAATATGGTTACAATGCCAACAGTAATTGCTCCCAATTGAACATAGGGGATAGCACAGGTAAACAGAAGTTAAAGCTAAAACTTTCAGACTGTACTCAGCTGTTTTCTGTTTATAAACAGAATTTTCAAATGTTGCTGTTAAAGAGAGGACTAAACATTTATCTAGATAGTGGAACATTCAGTTGCATTAGAAAGGATATAAGATAAGTAAGAAATTTAAACTTTCATGCCTCAGGGCATAACACTGACTGCCGGGGGCTGAAAAGTAATTTCCCTTTTGGCAGGTTATTCCAAAATCTTCATTATAGGAAGTATAACTTACTAACCTCTGTCAGGAACAGGTTACTGGACAAATGGACTACTTACCTAAACCCTTAAGATACTTCATGTCAGATTTAGAAAGCATCCATTCATAATGAGGGAAGAAAGGAGGAGAATAAAGGAAATGTATTTCTTTAATTACAGGCTCATCAAAAGCAGGTTAGAAAGTTAAGCACTATAGCCTGATCTTAGATCACGAGGCAATTAAGTGCTACAGAAAACAGGACCATTTGTGTGATTAATACTTGTAATCAAATGGATGAAACTGTAGGGATTGCTAAAAAAAACCTGCTGTTCTATGTTTCATTTATTAATTGAAATGCGTATAAGAAAAAAATATGAGGATGGTATGTTTAGCTCCCAAAGGATGTTAAATTCAATTTTGACATTTAATAGAAGGATATGAGAAAAGGTTAGATGTTAAATAAAATGCTGAGACATTTGTGAGTGGGATGGAAGAGGAAGATAATACATGATATGGTGGGTTAATATAGTTCCACAAGTTATAACAAATTTAATATTTTTTTAAATTAAAGCTTTCCTCACTGTGTGTTCAGGGTAACCTGCTAATCAGATACAGCTGCTGCATTTTTAAAATATTCTACACTTTTGGGTGTAAATCTTCCAATGGTGAACTCCTCGTCCAATAACACCATTAATGAATTTCAATCAAGAAAATATTTGGATGATGACATAATGTAAGTGTAGGCAATATTTTCTGTGTAATGTTCTGCTTAAAACTCTCTTGAGGTGCAGATGCATAAATCAGCTTCTGGTTTATCTTTTATTTCACAAACTAAAAACCAAACAAATAATCCCACAGCTTTCGGGGTCATAAGGTGTACTGCTAAAACTTCCACAATATGTTACACAACAGTTTTTTAATTAAAAGCCACTGGAAAACACTAGGTGACACTAAGTTTGTAGTTGTGGTACCAGATTTAACAGTCTGGGCATTTAAGTCACTCAAAGGGGTTACTGAAAAGGAGTATTGATGTAGTGATGAGAACTTCAGCTCTGCTACCTCTGGGATTCCCAGTCTATCCCCTAAGCCACTGCCATGTGGTTGTCTTGCAGCCTTTGTCCTCTAGTTTTTCTCAAGAATTTCAATTTATTTCTGCACAAAAGCATAGCTTCTATAGGATGGTGACAAAGGGCTGCTGCATGCCATTTACACAAATCCAGTGGTTTTGGGTGAAATTGGGTATTTTTGGGAGGACATATCCTAAGATATTTGCCACTATTATTGCCACATTACATATTCTATGAGCCTATAATGCCACAGGAAACTTTAGCTCTAAAGACTCATCTTTTCCCTCTCACCATAAAATTGTGGAAGGCTAAGCTGTCTACTCAGAATTTTGGTTTTCATGATCTTTTTCATTCATTTAGATTTGTATTTTGTATCACAAATTGTACATTTTTGCATTAAATGTACAAGGTAATGACTGACAGTGAATGACAGACAATAAGAAGGTAGACTGTGATCTAGGAAATTCTGGGGAATTTTTCAAAATCTATTCTTATGACCTTGGATAAGATGCTAAATAGACCATGGTAAAAATAGACCGTGTTGGCATGGAAAGGAAGAAAGTAATAATTTTCTTGATCATAATAGTAGTGATAATAAAACATTCCAAAGTGAGAGAATTATTCCACATTATAGTAAAATACCAAAGGATCACCAAAGTTGCACAAGGGCATGCAGGTTCATCAGCTGCTAGACACCTGAGCAACACAGCTACAGAAAGATACTTCTGACAGCTGATCTACTTGTAATATGCTGGAAGTGTTCAGACCTCTGTCTGATTTGGGTGGTAAACAAATATAAAGGAATGAAACAAATCTAAAGGAATGAAAACGATATGTGAAAATTAAATTATGCATAGGAAGAGCTGATATCTGTCATCACTTGACCATACTGTGGTGTTTTGAGTTCATATGTCTTAGTTGTAATGTCTGGTGTATTATTTCATCAGTGTTAATACTTGAGGATCCAGGCAGCGTAAACAGTTTAGTAAAGCACATTTTCTTGGCTTTACCTTTTTCTCCTTGGATAGTTCTGCACTAAATTACCTATTTTGCAATTGTTTCAGACCTGAACACCTAGTGCCTTGTGCATGCAATGATAGATTGCTAGTATTCATGTTGCATCACCTGGGTATGTTATCTTAAAGGATGAATAGATGGAAGAAATGAAGCTCAGCACCTTTTCTGCTATGATGTTTCTTTGTCACAGGAAATCCTGACAACCTGATTGAAGATCTTTAGATTCATTAGATGATCATTCTTTACTTACACCAGCTTTTCACTTTCTCAGTTGGTGTTTTGGTTTTCTGTACGAGGCTGTGCTGCTGAGATACATAGCTTTGCTCTGTCACTCTTTCAGATGTAGTTGTGCATGTCTGCCAAGAGTACCAATTCCTGATCTGTTTGCAACATCTCTCCTTGCTCTACAAGTGCAGTTTGGCAATCTAGTCTCTCTCTTGAACCATAGGAAAGGTGTTTATGTGACTCCTAACACATAAAAAAACCAAATCAATCTTTAAAATATCCTGTCATCATATAATTTCATCCTGTCATTTCTTAGTGTCCTACTCCTTACTTGCACTCATCCTTATTTAACTCCCATGAAATCATACCTTATTGCATTACAGATATAAGCCAGCACCAAAAACCAGAAGGCCTGTGATTTGAAGAGGAAGATTCTGACTTAGAACGCTAATCATGATGGCCAGGAGAATTTTGCTACTGATTTCATTACTTCCAGAACAGGCTTCTCATTATGTGTTTCACATTTGAAGCTTGAAACCCAAATATATCAATTAAATAACAACACCTTTAAACACGTGCTCATGTGTGCCATTCTTGGTCCTTTCCGCTTTGATAGGAAAGGTTTGCTCTTTATACTCTGGATACTGAATTAACTATTATGCTTATGATTTCACTGAGCTATTTCTATTCACCAACCTACACAATAATCTAAAATGTCACACACATTAATATGATGACAGCATGTAGCAAAATAGCTTCTTTTACAGGAAGCTGGTTCCTTAGATGCTTATTACAGGAAATTGGTATACATAAGGGTACTGTAATACTGTTAGGCTTGCATCTAAAGAATCATAATTATCAGTCTAAAGGAATTAGATATTGATGCAACTACCTGCCCAGCATCAAAGGCACCACCAAGTTTACCAAGAACAGAAGACCTAATCAGAGACTATATAAAATAGCTGATGTGGACCTCAGGTTTAGTTCATCCATCCACCTCTCTCCAACAGGCCTGACAAAAAATTAAAACCTTGGAACAAAAAATAATCTATTCAAGTGTTTCATTATTTTTTATAATTAAAATATTTCTTTCTCTATGTCTCACATAACAGTCCAATCATTGCACTGTAAGTCTGTTAGTTCTCCTCCAAAGATGAACTTGGAGAACCAATGACTGTCTTAACTTCACAGTAATCTTTCATGATTTTGAAGACTGTGTCTCAGACTCTGAAGACTAAATGATAAACCCAAGGCCCTCCAACATTTCTCACAGGTCATATTTTTTTGGTTTCTCTCTATTTTTGTTTTTTCTTTCTAAACATTCCAGTTGTCCTCATTTTGTGTTGTATCTGGTGCCTAAAATCATACCATATATGAATGTAGAAGGAATATTGTTTGCTGTATTTACAGCCTGCACTGCTCTTCACAAAGCGTGTGTTTTCCTCATTCAGCATATTGTTGCCTCATGCTCAACTACAATCCACTATAATATCCAAATTTTCTTTTAACATAATCCAGCATGTATATGGGTAATTATTGCACCAGATTCTCTACTCATCATTACCAAATTCAGATCACTGCACTCTAATACCATTCTCCATAATTATGTCAGTCTTTACAACCATCTTCAGACTTAATAGGCATATTCTCTATTCCATCATTTCACCATGTATGTCCTACATATATCTCCACATAAATATTTATAAATATATGTATGCAAATATATGTGAATAAATATTTCTTGAGGCATGTCACAGTTGAATACTTGGGACATTTAAACTTTCATAGCCTGTATTAATGTATGTGATAATAAGCTGGTCTTCACACAGACAACAGAGCCCAAAGAAGCAATGTAAGCTGTGGGAAGCCAAGTAAAACCATGATATAACGCCTTTGTGACTATTACAGGAGTCATCAAACTCTGAAAGCCTCACCCTCACAGCCACGAAGGAGCACTGAGGCCCCTGGATCTGCCCCACTGGGTGCAACCAGCACCAGGAGTCAGAAGGGAGGCTGGCCGGGTCGCCCCACAGACTGGTGTCACTGCCCAGGGGTATGGGTCTTGCTGTGGAGTGCAGGGAAGAGCATTTCAGTACTGCACAAAACTTCTGAGATGTTTAGGGGATCAAAGTCAGTGAAATGGGGATGATTTGGGGAGGATCAAGCGTGAAAAAATACAGAAAGAAGAGTTTTTAACCTAGTGAAGAGAGCACCTGTCCAAGCAGTGGGCTGCCAGCTTCTCCATTAGAGTGCTCTGGGAGACAGTGTCAAAGATTTTACTTAAGTCCAGGTTAATATCCACAACTTTTCCATCATCCACTGGTCATCTGGTCATAAAATGAGATCAGGTTGGTAAAACAGGACCTGCTATTCCTAAACCTGTGCTGGCTAAACCCATTCTAACCCTGGCTGGCCATCCATATGATCGTATTCAAGATAATCTGTTCCATAAGGTTCCCCAGCACTGACGGCAGGCTTACAGGCATATAGTTCCCTGGCTTCTCCTTCTGACCCTGAATAATTCTGAATTCACTGCAATAGTACCCAAACAAACTGCATTAGCTTAACTAAGAGAGCTCAGAGACCTATAGAACACCTTTTTGGAACAAAGAAAGATCCTGACACACATAGAAAATAAAGTATTCAGAGAGTCTACAGAGCTGGAGCATTTAAGAAGAAAGTTAGATAGATAGTTTTTATAGTGATTGAAGCTATCATCTAACTCATAAGGCAGATGTGTATGTTCAAAGAGCTGTAGACTTACTTTAATCTTGCCTGAAATTCTGATAATTGCATGTTTTTAGCTGAAAATATGGAAAGATCTTTTGTGTGATTTGTTAAATTTTTTAAGTACTAGCCTATCTGAAGTAGAATTCTATAAATATGAACATAAGCTGGCTCATATAGATTTGTCATTGAAAATGTGTCATTTTTCAAGTTCTTTTCACTTAAAATGTATGCAGAAGCTTTACTGCCCCTTCACAGAGTATATTTATAATATTAACTATATACTAGAATATTAGTTGTATATTTCTTATATAATTACATAGTTTCAAACAAATGTGGCAATCAGTATTAATGAAGATTTACTCTACTTGAAACATGAATTAAACAATGCCTTCAGATACTACAGATAATATCATTTGTACATTTTGGCTGAATATCTAATTCAACAAGATATACAGGGAGTATTTATGTAAAAGAAATTATTTTTATCCTGAAAAAGAAAATAGAAATAAGTAATATGTACTCAGTTTAATAATAGAAAAAACTTGCATTAAAAACTTTTCACCTACAGAAGTACTGATTCTTCATTACTAGAAATTATAGGACAATCCAAAGTATATTATGTTTAGGGTTTTTTTTTCTTTGGTTTTTCACACGCAATCAATGATATTAATAAAGGTTCCATGCAATTACAAAAGAAACAAGGTGAATGTAAAAGATCAACATAGTTTATTGAAGGTTTTAATAGTTTCTTGTCCAGAGAAGCACAGGTACAGACATAAGCCAAGCATGTTACTGCTTCCTGAAAAAAATGAACATTCAGTCCTTCTACAACCAATTATTTCAAACTGAATTAACATACAATCCCCTAACGTTCGAGATTTTTAAAACCCACCAAACAATAGAACAAACAAACAGAAGAAACATGAAGAATTTCTGGTGGCATTGTAACACTAAGATGTCTTATTTAACTGACACCTGATGTCAAAGCACTTGGCAAAGCTCTTACAGGTGATGGTATAACCGCTGCAACTCTTTCTGGTTAAACTTCATGTCAGTGTTGTCCTGTCTGAACGTTCCGATCACTCTTGCTCTCTGTGAAGTGGTTTACGCTCCGGAGGTAGCATTGGCTGTAACTTCTGCCAGCGTTGTGGAGGCCAGAGAATATGAGTAGCTCGGGCATGTAGAAGTCCAAGAGAAACCTGCAAGCAAAATATTTATTTATATTTATAATATAATATTTACTGCATTATTTATAATGCAAATAAATCAGTACGTGAAAAATACAAAGCACGTGATGATTTGTTAGAGGAATGGGAGAATACAAAGCAGAAGAGTGAGTAGTCTCTCATGCATGTAATGAGGGGAAAAGAAAATGTCTTTAGTAAAAATTTCTTTTTCTTTTTCTTTTTTATAAAACATCTTCTGGAACTCAAAACAGCTTGCTGAGATGTACTGTCTGTAACAAAGAACTAGGAATGGTTTTTTTTGATTTTCAAGAAAAAAAGCTGCTCAAAATAGGTGAGGCATTCTATAATCCACATAAAGCTTTTTGGTTATTAGTTATTCTGGGTCCAGAGAACAAATTTCAAGTATATCTTTTGAGTAAGTTAAGCAGAATCTGTGTCTCGGATTTGAGCCATGTGTACTAACCATACCAGGATAGTGGCTTTTCTAAACATGCTGTGTTTACTATTTATCACTCTCCTTCAAAAATCTATTTTGTCTTCAACCAAAAATGAAAATTACTGTGAATTGTAAAGATTTCTCTGAGGATGAAAATGTATTTCTCTAAAAAGCAAAAACTTTTGAAGTGCTAGGACTACTTACACTTAATTAATATGTTTTGAAAACATGTTTTACCATCTTATTATTTATTTTTGTTTACTTCAATAATTTTACTTCACTAATATTTTACTTCAATAAATCCAAATAAAATTCAATTCTGATATTGCTTATAAATGAATCAGAGATGACATAGTTTAGAAAACTTAATCGCTTAGAAAATCTTAAGTAAATTATAAACAAGACTTTTCATATATGGTATGAAAATGGCTAGACTAAGAGTAAGAATAGCACAGTCACAATTTCAGACTGAGATAAGATAGTCCATACTTAACAGTGAAATTAAGTCATTTTGTATGGAGTTAATCTCGGTTAATTTGAAAAGCCTGCAGGATAAACTTCTGCATCTTAAATTGTTTAGACTTCTAGAGAAAATAGCATGTAATAAGCATCCAGCACCAATAGAAAAGTTATAAACAGGACAAAAATATGGTTAGAAATACTGGAATGTCTGTGTCTGTGAAAAAATTAAATAGTTCAGACTCCAAAATAGACAACAGTGTTATAAGTCTACAGAATTAGTAATGGCATGGATTTAAAAATGTGTAGGCTTATTTGCCTCTTATGTCATTATTTCTCATAAGAACAAGGAAACATCAATGATATTATCCTAAAGAATTTTTTAAGCCAACAAAAAGGAAATGCTTTTCAGTGTGTGCAGGATTACATCATACTTGCATACATTATACAGGATACTGAAGAGACCAGAAAAAAATGGCAAACTGGTTCAAAAAAAATAATGATGGAAGCAAAGTCCAACACAGGTAATTGAACATAAATAAACAGCGTAGTCTTAACACTCCATATTAGGAACCACCAAGGGAAAAAATGTATACTTGTTTTATTCTTTTATTTCAATGATCAGGTATTGGCTGTTGTAAGAGACAGGAATTAAATGGATTTCTGGTTTGAACTTGTACTTTGCTGCTTAAATTCCTATGTAAACTCAGTTCCATTCCATTTCTCATTAAAAAAAAAAAAAAAAAAAAGATTTTAGTAAGCAGGTAATTCAGCATTTTATGCTAATAGACACCAAATAGGCCCCTAGGAATATCTTCAGCTAATTTTCTTGATTTAATTTCATAGGATTAATGTATATTCACCAGTCTCTCTCTACTACATAATCAAATCAGTGAAGTTGAAGTGGTATATATCCAATTCCACATGCCGTAGCTTGATGAAGCAGGTGCTGAATTACTTGAATATAATTTGGTTACTCAATAACCCATGATAGCTAAAAGAATCTGAAGTGGATCACTGAATTGCAATCTAGTATCATATTTCACTTGCTAGATCCCTTGCAGGGACCACTTTTTTCCCAGATCCATTGCATCTTTTCCTGCTACATTTAAGTAAAGGACAGGCTACTAAATGACAACTCTTTTTCCAGCATTGAGCAACATTGTTTAATGTCTTGACACACTTCTGTGTAGTTTGGTTGATATTTATGGCATTCACAACATCCTTTATCTTAATTAGCCCATATATTACCCAATGTAATATTACTATGTTGGGTCTTTTTCCCTGAGCATACAGCATGATAGCACAAACATTACAGGCTGATGCCAAAATATAAAACCACAGAAAATCCCACAGCTGCATATATAATATGACAGCATTAGTACAGAGAAAAATGTTAAAATACTCTTTTCAAACACAAATAACATCTCATTTTCAAAGCTCTGTGTTTTTCTCAGTACATTGCTTGTTACTGATGTCAGTAGGAGGTCTGCAAACTGACTGAGAATATAATAAATGAATCAAAACATGTTTTAAGCTGAGGCTGGGAATAATTTTGCCCAGAGGATTACTTCTACTGACCATCATCTGCCTTGAAACTAATAAAGAAATCTCCTTCCTATAAACATGATTTACAACATGACTAGAGTTAAAAAGGAAAAACAGATATTGTTGGGTGATGGAAGCCTGTGCTAAATAACAAATTACACTGATGCTATAGGACTTCTTTTATAATAACTTAAAGGTTCACTTTAAAAGCACCTTGATGTTTGACTTCTGCAAACAACCATAATAACTTTTTTCCATTGCCTATTATTATTCTGTACTTACCATAGCAGCCATGAATTTCACTGAGGAAGAACGGAATTGTTCGCAGAGAATAACCTGCCCTTGTTAAGAGATTTACCCTCATCAAGGTTAGATATGAATGAACTCAGAAGGGTGAACTGAAAAGCTACACTGTGTTGTAACAGCGAAATACTGAAATAATCTATTAATTAATCACTTCACTTTTAGACATTATTTTCTCCCTTTACTTAAGAAAATAAGTTTATCCCCTTGAAACACTGTCTTAACTGTAAGAAAAATCAGCACTTTGCAGACATAAATTCTTTGAAGAACGTATTTCCTTTCTGTCACAGAGATGCCAGCAATTAAATAGTTGGGGGTTATTTCTACATTATGACCTACTTGTTATTCTTGCTGTGGCAACAACAGACACTATATTGAATTGAATCCATATTACTGTGCATAAGCTGAACTGTTTAAGCATTTTTTTAATCTTTGAATATTAAGTTGAACAACTAAGAAGTCACTTTGTTAACACAGCAATTTTATCTGCAAAGTAAGTTTTGAATTAATAATACTGTTTTGACACTGTTACTGTGCTAAAAGCGTATTTCCTCAGTGTCTGCTTGTTGTTAGTATGTTAGTTGTATGGAGACAGATTAGTTTTGGCACTGCATTAGTAAAAGATAAGCCTGAGACTGATAGTGCTATCTGCAGTGGTACTTACAACAATCTTGCTCATTTTGTTCTAACAGGCTGGGATAAACCACTTTTATTAGTATGAAGTCTTACAATAATATCACTTCCTCTGGTTCTAAAATACATCACCTCAATGAGAAAAGCAGTATTCAGACTGTACAAGAGTCCTGTATACATGGATACAGTGTCATCCTGTATACATGGATACAGCATACAGTGGAGCACATCAAAGTTTCTATGGAAATAACAGGTATTCAGTTTGGATCTCAAGAAAAGGAAAGTCCAGATAAGGGTGTGATCCTGTGTACTGGTTTTGGCTGGGGTAGAGTTAATTCTCTTCACCATGGCTGGTATTAGACTGTGTTTTGGACTTGTGCTGAACACAGGATTGATAAAATGGAGATGTTTTTGTTTTTGCTGAGCAGGGCTTACACAGACCCAAGGCCTTTTCTGCTTTTCGTACTGCCACTGCTACTGGCAAGGAGACTGGGGGTGCCTGAGATGCTGGAAGTAGACATAGCCAGGACAGGTCACCCCAACTGACCAAAGGTATATTCCAGACCGTATTACATCATGCTCAGTATGTAAAGTTGGGGAAAGTAGGAAGAAGGGAAGGTTTGGATGATGGTTCCCAAGTCACCATTGCATGTGATGGGGCCCTGCTCTCCCTGAGATGGCTGAACCTCTGCCTATCTATGGGAAGCAGTGAATTAATTCCTTGTTTTGCTTTGCTTATGTGCATGGCTTTTGCTTTTACCATTAAACTGTTTTTATCTCAACCCATGATCTTTCTGGCTTTTACCCTTCCAAGTCTCTCCCAGATCCTGCTGGCGGGGGAGTGAGTGAGCAGTTGCGTGGAGCTGGGTTGCTGGCTGGCGTGAAACCACGACAACCTAACGAGGGTATGCTCAACTTCCCCACAGAATGTAAAGTCCAGCCAAACAGCTAAATTCAAGTATTGTAGCTCCTAGTCATGAGTTCACTTTGGTTTAAGAACATTCCCCACAGATTTCTCCTTGCTTCTTTTTTCTTTAAGCCTTCTTCATTTTGCTGTACCTTAAACAGCCAAGATTTCAAATTCTGTAACAACTCTGAAACAAGGAAGAATAACACCACTAAATACAACCTGAGAAACTGCAATGAAGAACCAAAAAATCCACTTTAAAACTTTAGAAAAAGTTAGACTTCCTAACTTGTCAGTTTTCTAATTGGAAGTAATAACCATAGAATCATGGAACTAAAACTACTTAGACTGACAAAGACCTCTAAGATCATTGAATCCAATGATTAAGTTGTTCACTAAACCATATCCCCAAGCGTCACATTCACACGCGTTTTGAACAATTCCAGACATGTAATAAGACAAAGAGAGAAAATGAAAATGCAAGGATGTTAGTACAGCTGCAATTCAGTACAGCCACTGCCAGTAATGAGCTGCATAGCTTGTATCAGCTCTGCAAGGCCTCAAGATTAATTTCTCAGGATTTGTCTGAACCTACCTCTCCTGCCTGGAGTTTTGATTCAGCTTGTTTAGCTGCAACAAATTTTCTAATGATCGAGTGACTATTGATTAATTTGTTACAGTTTCACTTATACTGCCTATATTTGCTTATGTTTGCATAATCTTGTGGTATAATCAGAGTTTTGACATATACATTCAAAAGTAAATATTCTGTATAGGATGAAATATTTATGTTTTGCAAATAATAATGACGTATACAGGACTGTAGGCATGGGATAATAAAAACAGACTGAAAATGGTCATTAAAAAAAACCAACCAACTGTCAAAAAGGTTTTAAGGCAAGTAAAGGGAAAATAAAGGTGGACAATAACAAGGAATATGCTATCATTAAATACAATATATAATAAATAGAGACACAAAATTGTGTTGCAAACCAATAAAGAACAAAGAAAAAAAAGTTAGAAAATGTGTTAAACTACTGGAACTTGCGAAAGAAGAAATTGAAGAATTCAGGGTGCCAGCAACTCATGAAAGCACCCTTTTCATGTCATTTTGAGGATGGGTACTGCCAACCTTGGGAAGTAAAGAGGCAACATAACCACTGAGAAAAAGATAGCTACCTGAAAGTGGTTATGTGACATTTTTTGAACTGTTTTGATGAGACTTATAGTGTACTAATTTGATAATTTGTAGTGCAAAGGGTGCTATATTTCTAACTGAACTAATCCTATTAAAAGTCAGTAAAACACTGTAAATAGCTGTGATTTTAATGCAGCTGTGACTCGGTGGATTCTCATATCAGAATTTTGCTGTTTTGCTCACAACAAAATTTTGACTGTAACATTAAGTTACTTTTAATTTTCTGAGGCTACATTAACTCTCATTAAGTGGTGCAAAGTAAAGAAAAGCTGCCTTTCTTTTCCTCACTTGATATTTGTTTTCATATTTTTCTGAAACAAAAATGGTGATTTTGATGAAGTGTTAATAAATACATTTCACTATTTCTTCCATTAAAAAAACCTCCAAAACAATCAAAATTAGAAAATTAAATTGACTGTTTCATTATTTCCTCACATTGTATTTTGACTTAGGGGCATTGTGACTGAAATTATAGTTATTTCAATAAAATCATGAAATATACATGAAGCATTTACATCTTTGTAACAGAAGATATAATAATCACATTACAAAGTATAAAATTAGAAATCTAGGAATATCTAGATCAGTCACAGAAGATAATAATAAGAAAAGGTAATAGGAAGAAAATAATAAAGCACAGCAGTAACTCTTAACACTGAGTCAACACAAAAATCCTCTCTGAGGGTGTGCTACAGTAAGTACTTGAGTATGAGTATACTTCTGAAGAAGAAAGATGATCTTGTTTTGTCATATATCAGCCTAGAAAAAATGCAATACTCCTGTCTTCTGGTCTCATTAATAAATGTTTGAATTGTGCAAATACCCGAAAATACCACTGAAAGAAAACAGTAATAGCTACCCAGCAAACTAGAAAGAACTAAACTACAAGAACCACAGATTATAACCTGTGTACTTGATAAATTTCATCAACAATGAGAAAATTACAATTTAAAAGGCCAGTCTCTGGTTTTGTAGTCACTTTTGCTTTCGTCTTTTATATTCTAGCAATATTGCACAGGCCTCTCAAATGTCATGGCCAATGATAAACATGCAAACACAAAAAACTAACATTTTCTTAAACCAAAAGAAGATGAAGCAATATAGACAATCACAGTGTTTCAAATTATATTTTCTATTCTCTGAAGTAATATATTCTCATTACATTTTTTTCTTCACATGCCGGTTAGCTAAGAAGCTTTACATATGGCCTTTCGCATAGCACTATGGAACATCAGGTATATACAAAATTTCCTTCTCAAATTTTCTGTTTCATAATACAAACTCGTTGGAGATGGTCAGGAGTAATTCTGGAACTGCAGAAGTCGATTCAGACTATGTTTTGCTGGCTGGATACTTGCCAGTTCCGAGAGAGGCTCTGAAAGGTGTCAATACACATAAGTTGAAAAATTCTCTAATACGTCAAAACCCTGAGTGATTTAGAGATGGCACCATTGGAGAAGGCATAGAGTTTCAATAAATTTTTCCAGATCTAGTAGTTCATAGCCCCACTACCTATATTGCATCAGCCAATCAGCTGCAGTTTGACGATACAGATTTTCTTAAAGACTGGGTATGGCAAATTTGCACGGATGTTGAAAACTGCGTAAAGGGACCAGGCTAATGAGAAAGGTGAGGAAAAAGCTCAAGAATATTTCAGCCCTCAAAATCAAAAGAAATCCTTAAGATAGAAATACTTTTGCAACTACACAGTGTTTCAGCTATAACCCCAACAAAAATATAATACCTGGAACATATATATTTGTGCCAAATTAGATTCCATGTCTTTAAGAAAGGTTGTGGCACTGGGTTTTGATATTAGATGGTAGCTGTAAAATGGTCTCACAGAGAATTGTCCCAGTAAATTCATCTCTCAAAAAAATCCATACTTTAATAGAAAGTAAACATGATTGCTATTACATTTCATCTTTTGTACATGGTTGAACCTTGAAACAAGTAGTATCAAATGCAGTAGTAGGAAAAGGGCTCAATAAAAATAAGATCCTGTGGATTACAGTAAAATCCCAGAGAAACCACTTCCTCTAGTAGAAATATCCAAGATAACGAACAGTGACAGAAGAAACAAATATCCTTCACCTCCTTCTTTTATGAATCCAAGAATAACACAAATATTAGAATCAATAAATTATTTTGTAAATAAACCCATACCCCAGTAGATGTTCTTTAACTTATATCAGCTCACTGGAGGTTGACATAACATGCCAACTAGCTCATGAATACAAAAAGTGATAAATTCCTTTCTAATACATAGCAAAGTGCCAGCATATTCATCGTTCTTTCTTCTTGTAACTGAAGAAATCAGACCTAATGGAGCCACACAGATCTAGTGACAAAGAAAGGAATGCAGCCGATTAATTTTGTTACTTAGTGTTCCATTACAGTTCCATTAGTTTGATAGCTGAAACAGCAGCTCCAGATACAGATAAAACATCCCATATATGTTTTCTTTCACAGAGCTAGTATATAATCAGTAAAGGCCTGTATTAGTTATCAAATTTAGAAGTGTTCATTTAGATAGAAAATATACTTTTAAAATCTGAAAATATATAAATGACAATTATTTTATTTTAAGAGTCTTAGTGAAAGTTTACACTTAAAAATTATGCTCATATCACATATATGCACATAAAAAATCATAAAAAATCATGTACAAGAGAGAAATATATTTCAAATGCAATGGTTGATTCCCAGAATTAATAAAATTTGCATGTTAGCACAGAATAGCTGTGTGACATTAGTGTTAAAATTGTGATTGCTCCAATCCAACATGGTTTTGCAATTTAAGCTATTCATATTAGAGGTGACCACACTCACTGCATTGTAATGAAAACTCAGGTTATTGATTGAATTGAAAAAATGTACTAAATATCAAAATAATTGGATTGCACACTCATTTTCCTATCATGTCTACACGTTTATGTAAACCTAAAGTTACCAAAGAGGAAAAGGAAGGAAAAGGTCACTCAAAATAGAATATATTTCACATATGAGATTTCTTTACAGTTAAATGTGCAGAAAAAGACCAGCTAACAATGAACCATAATTGAAATTCAAAGAAGTAGCACAGATTTAAAGGAATTACGTATAAAGTGGTGCATCTCTTATTCATCTCTTGAAGGAATCAGCTGTCAATGCCATTGCCTAAATTAAATGCAGTAACAGGCTTAGTACAAGAATTCTACAAACTGCATTCTGTTTCAATGCCTCTTCTTGGAATTGTCATGGATATATTATTGAAAAGACCACTATAGCTAATTAACTTCACCCCTTCACAGTTTTGCTGTGTTTCCTGTTCTCTAAAGACATATTTTTAAAATAGAGGTTAGCATATAACACAGGACTACTGTTCTTTTTTCTTCAGTAAGTATAGCAGTCTTAGCAAATATTTTTTCTTGTTTATGATTAACAGAGCCATTATGCTAAATAGGTCTACAAAAGGATTTATAAACCAATCTATTATTTATTTTAGATTTCTAGTAATAAAAAAATGGTGGAAGGATTTGCTTAGTGCACAGTATGATGTCCTTTGCATGCTTCATATACATAAAAAGCATTTAATAGTTAAAAGCTTTTTAATATTCCACTGGATGATGCACAAAGTTCCTGACTAAATAGGATTGTCACTAAGTCATGTAACTCAACAGAAAAACAAAATGTACTAGCAGCTCTCATGAAAGAAACACACATAAAAAAGCCATAATATACTTGCAATTCAGTTTTTTAAGAATTGATAAATTGAGTGGCAGGAAGAAAAGAATTATTACAACACATTTATTATCTTCACCTAGAAAGTATTAGTTAATTCCAAAATCTATGCATATTAATTATTTAGGAATACATAAAAGCCTTCAATGTGAATTCCTGTTCAGCAACATATTGTACCAGTGCCAACAGTCAGAATAATGTCAGGCTTAGTGACACTTTTCAGCTTACAACACTGATATTGATTATGTGCAGCGTCTTTCTTGACTGAACAATTAGGACACTAAACAGAACTGCTGTACATCACAAATGAAGTTGATTTCCAATTTGGTGCCATTGCATGTCATTAATTTAGGTTCAGCCTGAAGCTTTGGCAAACACAGGGGTACAGTGCAAGGCATTCAAGCGCAGGAGCAACCGAGTGGCCCCAAGAGTTCACACACTACCCAGGGACTCAACTCCTCCTCTCACTACGCTTCTCCTCTGCAGACACAGCTCATCCCCACAGGCTGGTCCTCAAGCAGAGGCAACCATGCCCTCTGCTCTGTTGCCCCTCCTCTGCAATCCTCTGTGCTTCCAGGAGAACCAAACTTCTGCATGCAGGCACTGCTCTGGCCATGGAGATTTACCATAACACTCTGTGCAATATGGGGGAGAGAGCCCTGGTGTGCTCCTGCTCTGCTTCCACTGCATGCTCACAGATAAAGCAAGCCCTAATGATGAGTGGCTACTATTCAAAGCTGAGCAAACAACCTATGATGACAGGTGAAATTCCACCAAATTTCTGTGGAAATCCACAACTGTGCCAGGGATCACATGTGTGCAAGCTGGGAGAGATGACATTTCAGACTCCTTCAGGAGGATTAAAAAGAACGGAAAGAGTCCTACCGGAGAAGGAAGCAGCAGGCTTTAATTTCTAGATACACTCAAATTCTTCTTCAAGACAAGTGATGTGAAAACCCCCCACATGCTAGTTGCAGCTAATTTCTATTCTTTGTATCTCTTCTAAAAGCTCTGAAAAGTACCTGATCTCATGGGTCAAAAATCAGGGCTATTTATGAACTTAGAGAAGTACCAAAGCTAAAGAATGTAATGGAGAACATCTCATCCCACTGATGCCTTTTCTGCCTGTAGGAGTAGCTCCAGCCTGAACAGCTCCATCAGTGAGCGCTGTGATGGGACAGCACTGGGAGTATTTGGGAAAGTTCATTACCTTAAATTTTCCTTGGCAGACGTCTTACAGTAATTATCAAATGCTGAGGTAAGAAAGAAAAAAAGAAAGGCCAGCAGTAGCCAGAAAAGTTAATTTAAGGGAATCAGTGAGAAATTACCTCTTAATTAAAACAAAATGGTGCAAGACCTTATGATATTACAATTGTTACTGGGCAAAGCAAGCCTTTTCTAAAGCTAAACTGCTCATAGATTTTCAACAACAATAGCTTGTATGTACAGCAAACATATCTGCCAGCCGGCTCAGAGCTTCTGTGGTTTTTATCACATGTTTTAGATTTAGTCTGATACAAATGAAATTGTTTCAATACTCTTCATAAAATAATTTTTATTTTCTCTTACCTTAAAAAGACAACTGTTCAATAGACTATTCTACTTAACTAAATATTTCAAAATGCCCTACTGTGAGGCTTGCCTATATTTTCTTTTAAAATGGCGACAGAAACAGTTTGACTTAGAGAAAACATGCTGCTGGCAATATGAGCTATGAAAAGCAATGGGGAGTAAATATTCAATGAGCAGTTAGGATATCAAAATGTCATTAAGTAGCTGCATGAGACGTTATTAAAATTATAAAAGACTTTTTAATAGAGCACTTTGTGTGAGGATGGCTAGAGCTCATCTAAATTGATAAATTTCATCAAGATAATTCTGTATACGTAATCTCCCCAAGTTGATTTACTGGAAAAAATCCTACAGAAATGCTTCAAATATATACAAATATTTTTCTCTTCCTTATAGCTATAATAATAGCTATGAATTTAAGACTACTAAATACTGTTTCTCTTTATCTGATTTATTCTGTATTTTTGTTAAAACTGTGGAGACGAAGATTAAATTTACTAAACCCAGCATTTACTTTATTTGGAAAAAAAAAATCTCAAAAACGTTAATATTTTTCTTATTCAATCTTACTATTATTTAGCATTGTGTTTATATAATACTGTGACATTTGTCAAAATAGAAGGCTTCTTTGTATAATTCAAATCATACAGCTATCCTTCCACTTCATAACAGAATTTATGATTAAATAATTGACACTATATACTTATGAATATATTTTCTCCTATAACTAAACCTCTTCAATTTTTTTTTTCTTTAGTTCACTCCTGATTAGCTTAGGGTAATGGTATAAGAGGTCTTTCAGAGAAAAAAGTTTCACAAAATATATCAGAAATATAACAAGATACACATCCTTATCAAGATATAACCTTTATCAAATGCTGTTGCAGTTCTTCCACACAATCCTGTGTCTACAAGGATTGCACATCTTACATGTGAGATGACTGTTTAATTTTCCACAGAAAACTCCCTCAGTGAGGGAACAACATTGCTTATGGAGAAGCCAGTTTTGTAGAGCAGTGACACGACAGATCAAGTCCCCAGGCCTGGCTTCTGTACCAGCAGACCCAGCAGACTGATCCAGAGGAGGGGTAGGGGACCAGAAGTCAGCTCCCTTTAGTTAGGAGGACATCAGAAAAACAAAGAAGAATGGGAGAAGCCCACATATGAGTTCCCTGACCATTATATGAGAGGTTCAGTTAACTGGCCTAAAGAGAGGTACTGCCTTCTGCCACTTGAAATGTACCAGGAAACCTCTACTGGCCATTGTGCCTCCTCATTCAGAAGGGCAGAGGCTTCTTCAAAGTCCTGTGCTATACCTTCACAAGGCACATAAAATTTGTCTAAGATTCACTAGGACATAGGAAAAACAGCTTTGTGGACAGCTAGAGTTCTCCCACAGCTCTCTTCAAGACCTTCGGTATTCTTCTTGGCACACATTCACCAATTACTTTTTACTGTTTTACCCTTGATCTCTAGCCTTCTTTGATGTCTCCTTGCAGAACAAGACAGGACAATAAACCAAATAACCGAGTCACAGGCTGCTCTTTTCAAAATAAAAAAAAAGGTACCTTCGTCTTTATCCAAATGCACTAACAGATGTGGCTGGAGGCCAGGTGCCCACCAAAGTCACTCTATCACTCCCTTCCTTAGCTGGGCAGAGGAAAGAACATGGTTCAGAGGCTCATGGTTCAGAATAAGGACAAGGAGATACCACTCACCAGTTACCATCATGAGCAAAACAGACTTGACGAAATTAATTTAATTTATTTCCAATCAAGTCAGGGAAAGGTATTGAGAAATAAAAAAAAAAACTTAAAAGCATCTTTCCCCCACCCCTCCCTTCTTCCCCGGTTCAACTTCACTCCCAAATTCTCTCTCTCCTTCCCCTGCGGCAGTGCAGGAGGACCAGGAATGGGGGCTGTGGTCAGTTCATCACACATTGTCTCTGCTGCTCCTTCCTCCTCAAGGGGAAAACTTCTCACATGCTTACCCTGCTCCAGGAGGGTGTCTCTCCCATGGAAGACAATCCTCCACGAACTTCTCCAATGTGAGACAGGTCCATTTTGGAGCTGACTGGCATTGGCTCTGCTGGACATAGGGGAAGCTTCTAGCACACACAGCTTGTCACAGAAGCCACACCTGTAGTGTCCTGTCCCTGCCCCTCAGTCACGTCAAAACCTGGCCACACAAACCCAATAGAACAGGTTTAATCCACAACTTTACCATCAAGATTTATATTTATCTCATGGAGAAATTAAAACTTGCTCCTAAACCCTACATGATAAGCAAGAAAGTAGTGAAGACTAATGAATTCAGTTCCCTGCATATGTAATAAAATATTCTCTCATAGTCATAATCAAGCCATAGTTCAGCAAAGCATGTGCTGAACTTTAAATATTCAAATAATACACTTGAGCACATTATTAAAATTAAGTAAAATAAAATAAAATGAATAAATTTCCAGGGAGCTGATGATCTAGGTTTATTAACTCTTTAAATGACTCAATTTTTCAGATTATATGTAGCTATTAAGCTTTTTTAGCAAGATATAACCACACAGGACTGCCAAGTCATCAGTACAGGAAAAGGATTAGCACATTTAGGATTTGAAAGATATAAATGTTAAAACTTAACACCACTAACACTAATTTTTTACATGGAGCTCTTTCACTTCCAGTAGAAAAATCAATGTGATTAAAATTCCTTTTAAGTGCTTACCTTTATAACAAAACGACATACAAAAAATGCTACAAATCCACTGCTTATTTTGTATCTCAGTGTTTTGGGGGACAAAAGTCACATTTTTGTCAGCATCAGACAGTGTAGCCATCACCATTTCTACAATGCCTGAAGATCCAAGTACTGTCTCTCAAATTAGCTGAGGAGACAGCAGCAGTGAAATTGCAGACAGCACAATCTGATACACTTTCATCAGTCTGCTGTGGAGAAAATATATTCCTGTATGTTTACCAAGCTGTTTTTTCTGCTTCAGGATCTTAGCTTTCAATGCAGATAAAAAAATGCTCCATATTTTAATGAGATCATTATTAATAGTTCATCTTCTCACTTGTTCAAGTACTAAATTTCCATCAGCTGTAGGCAAAGGCAATGTAGAGATGGCTACTGCAACTGCTTTGCAATGGATTCTGGCAACCTCCCCACAGCATCTTTGTTCTCCCATGACTGCACAGCTTAAGCAACCCAGTCTGAGCTTGGTAAGGATTCTACATTCTTGTTTCCAAAGCATTTTGTGTATTTTCTTGTTCAATGAATCTAATGCATGTTTTTCTGGAACAGGCAAACCACCCAACCTACAAAAAGAACAAAAAGAAAGGCTCCCATGTTTGCTTTACTCCAACTTTCTCACAGTGACCTAGGTTTTCATGGTGTCTGGAGCCACACAAAGGCAGAAGTGAATCAGAATCTGCCTTGACCTCAGAAATCTGGTGGTAGGCACCATTAGCCCATTTGAAGAGAGAATCAGTCTTAAACTGGAGTCAGCCACACTGTGTGCTTGTAGACTTGAGGATGTGATTCTAAGCATGAGTGAAATACATTGGTCAAAATGATGATTCTGTAAATGCAGAAAGTAAGAAAATGAAAATTAGTAGCTAATGATAAGGTAAAATGCAGTTCTTATCAAATGTGGACAAATGCAGGGCCAGATTCTCAAGAGAGCTGGACTTAAAAAAAAAAAAAAAGGAATTTGTAAATAGCATCTAGAGCCTTTTAATAGGAGTTTAGAGATGCTTGAACAACTCACATCCTGAAATTAGAACACTTCCTCCCCAAACATCAGAAATTATATAAAATCAGTGAGCATTAGCTACAACTGGAAAACATTCCCAGTTAATACTAACACATTAAATAAGAAACCAAAAGCTTAAAACTTATACCGAGCAAGATTAACCTTAAGCATCCATGGCAACAGCAGAGTCCAGTGCAGCACCTGCTGTGTTCTGCAGCAAGGCAGCCCTCTCTTCAATCTCAAAATACTACCTTATAGCATCTTTCTTCATAGTCTCTGCAAGAACTCAGCTGAAATTAATTCCCAGATAGTCCAAAGCCCTTTAGTACACATTTATGTGAGGTATTTTTTATGTACAGATTGTATCTGGGTAGAATCCTGATACTTTCTTCCCTCATAAGTCCAGCTACAACTCTTGAGTGCCCCCTCCTACAGTGTCATTCTGGCGGGTTTGTTATCTTTCCCATGTGTGTGCCAGCTGGCCTTAATTATTTATCCACAAGGCTTCCTAGTTGCTGGCTGGTAGCAGTCCCCGGGCATGAGAAACCAACAACCTTCATCCACTGCTGCAGAGAGCAGAACCCTGCTGCAGTTCCCAGATTCTCTGCTGCCTAGCTCCATTATACATGGGAAGGGAATCCACCATAAATCCCCAAATGCTGTTTTATGAGGAGGGCTGGAGAGCAAGGCATAATCACAAGCACAATGTGGATGACAAGGAATACAGAAACAATTTCCAAGACAAATTAATTTCCAAGTTCAGCAAAAAGGTAAATTCTCCAACAAAAAAGCTAAATCCCATGGTATCTGGACAAATACCTAATTCTCTGACCACAGAACATCACCTTACATCAGGCCTTAACTGAGATTAATGGGGCATGTCCTATCTCTTGTTAGTTTTTTAAAGCTCATCTAGAATGAGAGAAGCCATCTCACCTGTCTGATTGCAACAAAAGCAAATTGTTATGGTCATCTTTTAAACCATAAAGAGTAAGGCTTTTTAAAGAGAACTTGAGATTCTCCTCTAAAGAGAGGTAAAATGAACATGAAATTTGAACAACACATTTTGTATTCTATACCAGCTATTCAGAAAACATAACAGAAAATAGAAAATAATAAAAGCAGTTTATTCTCAGAGACAATATTTCAGCTGGCCTCAGTTTTTGGCTTTAGTGATTAAAAAAAGTTTCAATGGTTTTTTGGCTTTCAAATGCTGAGGTTATAAGACATTCAAGTTTGGTTAAGTAAAACCCATTCCCTGCAGCCCTTTGTTTATTTAAAGTTTTTGCTAGCATGTACTGTGGCATTGCTATCAACACTTTTTAAACACTAATATTTCTGAAAATGCTAAACCAAGCCCTCAAGCTAATGAAAATGCTAGACAGGTTGTTCTTCAAAATATACATATACAGAAATTGAGACATTCTTTTTAAAATCAACAACTTTCTCAAAGGTGTGACAATAAAAAAGTTCAGTCTCCACTTACCATTCTTCAGTACTTTATACACATTTAGATAATGAAAAAACACAAATAAAACGTTATTTTTCTTGAGCATCATAGACATGAAGCTACTAAGAAAGAGATGTCAGAATCTTTATTAATTCAAATTGCATCTTACTTTAACCACATTTATTGCTCTTACATAAACAAGGTTGAGCCAATTTGATTATTATCATTTTAGATTTCTTACTTAGAACTATGTCAAAATTAATCCTTATTTAATGAAGTTTTTGAAAAGGGGTTAAAATAGCAAAATTCTGAAACATGCTTATTAGAACTATTTGCAAGTAACTAAAAATGATAGCTTTTAAATAGCTTATGATTGTATCCTAATGCCATGTCAGAAATAATGCTCAGATGACAGCCTGTCACATAAATTTATGCTTGATATATGAGCCCTGTGGGTCACTAAATAGTGACAATCTTATTATTCTCTTGAAAAAAAAAAGTTAAAATTTCTGTTTTCACAATTATTTTTTACTTCCTTTTCCCTCCTACTTCATGACAGTTCATTGACATTATCTTGCTGAACACTAGGAAATCATTAATTATTTAGTCTGTGTCCTCCAACTTTTCCACTATCAAATGCCACTGTTACAATGTAAGAGAGCCTAAAATTCAACAGAAAAGGTAACCAACCGCTCATGAAGATGTAATTTTTCTCTGTTTGACACAGACACTAACATGATGAGCTAGGGCATTTATATGTAAAATCCTTTTTGGATTTGGAGTGTGTCACATTCTATCACTCAGGAGTCAACATTTTGCTCATGACATTGCACCCATAGGGAAAGCTTGGGTGTGAGTTTTTGTTTTGTTTTGCTATTTTAAGAGTATGGCAAGGATTACAGTAAAGGTTCTGAAAACTTCTCAGCCTTCAAAGTGTGGTATAAAAACTGTCTTTAAAAAAGATATGCATAAACATGAAGTGCCCTTTATTTTTCATAAATAAGACACTTGAAGTGCAGAGTGTTTGAAAATGTGCTGGCTAACAAAAACATCAAAGTAATTTTTGTTAACACTTGTTTGCTATTCTACAGAAAGTCAGATGACAATAAAATAAATTAAAAGTCAAATTAAAAATAATAGTATCTTTATTAAACAAACCAGGGTCAGTGGTAGAAGTTAAACATGGAATTGTTTTTGTAATTTCTTGATTATGATAATAATGTTTAAGGCTTTGTAAGAGACTAGTTCTTACCCTTGGTGTTTCCTAAAGAAAACAAAGCTACCCATGGCTAATTATACATATATGTGTGTGTGTGTGTCTGTGTGTATGTGTGTATATATATATATATATTTATTTCCATTTTAAAAATGATACACGTTGCATATAAAAAGCCACAGTCAACTGTGAGTTTCTTAATGTCTTATTTTCAGGTGTAATTTGAACATTGACTGGAGTCTGGAACCTGTCCCCAAACTGATTAGTAACTTACTTGAAAGCTTGTTGCTGTAATTTGAGAGGACTATTCCTGTAAACCAGGGCTATTGCTCATGTCTAAGGACACCTGAGTCTGACCCTAAGATTTATTTAATTTCCTCTGCAAAATGAGAGATTAAAAAAGCAAGAAAGAAAGCAACAACAGATTTATAGAATGTAAAACGTGTATGTCAAACTTCACCTCTTGAATCTTATAGGTTTCAAATATTAATTTATAGAACAGTGTGAGCAACAAGGCTCAAAAGTACAATTATTCTGATATAAGTAGATGACAGTCTAGTATTGCACTATGTTTTGCTTTTGATGAGGACTATTATTTCCAACAGGCATAATATGTAACAATGCCATAGCTTATCATGACTTATCTGAAAAACATGAAAGCTTGCAATAAATACATAGATTTATGAATTTCACTATTACACAGGCACTGTTTTTCATGGTACTTACTGAAGTTCTTATGTAAAAATGCTCCTATTCATAGGGGGGGGAAAGGAGAAAAATGTTTAGAGAAATTCTAGGTTTTCCAAGGGAAAAAAAACCAAAACAAACCTCAAATATTTTGTTTTCTATTACAGAATTGTGAATGCTACTAAAAAAAATTCTTTTCAACATTAAAAAGTGTTACTGACCTGAGGGACTTGTTTAGAGAACTTGTTTATCTAACAGAACAAAGCCTTATGGAAACAAGGAGGAACACTTGTTCCCTCCAAAATTTCTGAATCTTTTGTCTGTTTATGTAAGATAAGATATGAACAGCAAGCAGCCAATTGCCTCGCAGTCGTTAGACTCAGACAGCTATTAGAATATAGTGCAGACTACTGTAAAATTTACAAGACTGACACAGAGCTTATTAGATTTAAGGGATATAATTGCATTTGATTCAATAGACATTGGACTTAACCTCATTGGTATGTTTCAATGTCTATTGAAGCAGATGGACAAATACCCAGAAAAGGAATCATATGCAGGCCCTTATTCAGAGCTCTTTGGGTGAATGAAGTAATAGACTCAAAGATTTTTAGCACTATCATCCTTGGCTTATACTGTTGCTTTTTTTCCTAATTCAAGGATACTTGTCTTTACATAGGAAAAGTTCCCTAGCCATCACCAGAGAACAATTTCACCTAATTTCTCTGTACTTGGAATACACGTTGCAATCTTGCCTTCTTTAGAGAGACTTCCTACACAAACATCTCTCTGGCCCAAAAAGAGGTTATTGCATGCAGGAGGGATAATAAATGAAATACCTTAGAGGTTTTGATAGGCCTAAATTAACATAATACATGTCCTGGAATGAGACATCAGAAAAAGATTGATTTAACCTGGCAGTTAATGCTTTGTGCTGAAGTGCTCTGATGTCCAAAACAGAAAGAGAGAAGCATGAGAGAGCAGTGGTTACTGTTAAGGTATTAACCTTATTTGGAGAAGTTTAAAATGCACTTTAAATTTAGTAAATTAAGGTTATAAAATTGAGTTTGAGAAGACATTTAGGTCTAAGACCTGAGGTTAAATGGAGACTGATTGAATCGTTTGTTTACTAGACCTTCTCTCAACATTCTCCTGAAATCCCATGAGAAATTCAGCAAACTTGGATTCTCTCACCTAAATCAATAGCCAAAAATGAAAATCATGCTAAGCTCTGTAGACAACCAGTGGAAAGAGAGGACCTTGACAATGTGAGGTAGACCAGTAGTAAGTTGTATTAGTTTTCCCCGTTTCTCTCCCTTGACTTTAGAGGGAAGCTAGGCAACTGTGCTATTAATTTGGGTGTCTCTGTTCAGAGCTTATGATTAGATTAAAAGAATCTGGGCTTCTATATTGACTTAAAAATCATGTAATGTTCTCCATTAAAATCTATCTGTTCAAAAGATATCCTCGAAATGAATGCAAGACATCATCTGACATTAAATTAGCTTTCTAAATTACTTGGTACTAAATTTAGAGAGGACAGCAGCAAAGCTCCCTTCACTGGCCCAGAATACGCCAACTGATATTGCATTTCCCAGTTTAATGAATAATTTTTTGGGGGGGTTTTTCTTCCTCAGAATATTCTCAGAAGTCCTTCTTTTTATACTGCTAAAGGAGGGCAGTAATAACTGCAGGTCAATTACTGAGCATAGGTTGCAGGGTTTGAAATCTTAGTGACCTTGAGTGGAATCAGGTTCCAAATGCAATCTGTTAAATACCATTATATTACATGACAACAGGGTGAGTCAGGAAATAAGAGAATAGTAAAGCCAAAGTCTCTTGGGGCAGTCTGATAAAATGTAGCAAAACCTGTCTAAATAACACATTGGTTATATCTAGTTTTGTAGCTTTAAAATGGTGTGCTCAAAAAGCTACTAAGCTCAGAGGAAGAAGTCACCTCACATCAGCCATCACAAGACACTGTTGTATACTGTTTCTGTTCTAACCATGGCAACACACTGCCACCAAAAAATAAAATTAAAAAAAAAAAATAAAAATCAGTGATGCAGAAGTAGATTAAAAATACTCATTTCAGAATTAAAGCATAATGCATTAAACCCAAAGATTTCTTGGCTAGCATTTAATCACACAATTTCTCTTTTTAAAAACTCTCAATTTAACCTCAGTTCCCAGGTTTTCTTTTTTAGATTCCACTTCCACTGCAGTAGATATGCCATGTTTTCTCTATGGGACCACATCTGAAATGAGTCAGTCACTCTATACTACTTGCAGTCAAAAGAACTTCATCTAAAAGTACTTTAAGATTGAATCTTTTGTGTGAAGCCTGAGCAATCTGCAGCCAGTGAAGAATAAAAATATATTGAGGACTCACTGCCAGAGATGCAATCGTGAGATGCAGAAATAATTGCTGGAAAATATCAGAAGCTGGTGTGCTAGTGAAAGTTTGAATTTTGTCTGCTTTTAGAAGATTCTGTGTATCCAGCCTACATACTTATTTTACTAGTATCATATACAAAATTCATCAAGAACTGTTCCAACATAAAAATAGCTGAGTTTTAATGAAAAAGATGATAATGAGCTATTTTTATTTCATTTTTACATATAATATAAAGTCACTGTCGGGTTCCTAGTTTTACCCCCAATAATTAACATTCAATGCTTATAGTCATTTATGGTTACAAATATTATATAGGTTTCTATTAAGGTAATAGGGATTATAAGTTTAATTTTTCACAATATTTGTCAGGTTTAAATAAACTTGAGGTTTATATTTTTCGTCTGAAATAGAGAAAAAAACAACAACAAAGAAAAGAAGTTATGCTGGAGCTTTGTTTCTGCAGGTAGTTAATGAATATTTTCTCTGAAAAGCAGTATTTCTGAGATAATTTTCTTGCATTTTATACTGTTCTATGAATTACAGAAAAATTCACACTGGCTGCCTGTGTTATTTTGCAAGAGTCACTACTCTTTTTAGAAGCAGACTGAAGTAAGGAAAATGGAATCATCCAAGAAGTCACTTGGTACCATCATAGATTTGTCCAAGGTAAAAATGAAAGTGAACTTGAAAATTATTTTGAGAGGTAAGGCATGTTAAAAAGAATGAGATCACTGTTTCTATGAAAATAACAACAATGATCAAGCAGCTCAACAATTGAGACTTTTACAGCTAATTGGAACAAATGTTATTCCTGGGATATTGTAGCCTTTTCAACTGAAGATCAAGGAATGGCATGTGTTTACTATTTTTCTACTAAGTCAATAACATACTTTAAAATTCACCCCTCTTCCCAAAAATAAAATTTAAAAAACAATTCATCTAATAAGTCACCAACCTTTATATCTACAGAAATTGTAGCATTTTTTAAAAAGTGTGAGAACTAAGACATTAAAGCCTGTAGACAGGCTGGCACTGCTGATCCACTGTTCAGAGGATCCAGTGCAGGTCCTCAGAGTTTCTCAGCTGGGGAAACTGCAACTTTTTGCATAGATTAGACTTAGATTAAACTGCACAGCAAGGCAGCACTCACTGCTCATGCATCAGGGAGTTTTCTGTTTAACAGTACTATTCATCTCTTCAAGGAGACACTAATTTTAGGATAATTTGGAAATGCTGTTCCATCTGCGAATTAAATTGCACTTCATATCTCACAAACACCAAGAACTAAGTAGAAGTCACCTTCACTTTTTTTTAAATTTAACATTAATTTTGCTGCAAGAGGCATGTAATCCACAGCTTTCTTGTGCCTGGCCATTTAAATTTTTGATCCTTTTTAATACACTGTAATAATCAGTCTATAAAGTCCAATTACTCAGGGTAAAAATGACTGGCATCTCTAGACTCAACAAACCCCAGCTGAACAAATTGTACAACTGCGAACTCTATAATTTTTTATGTAAATCCATATCACCCATTTTCATATTGTACCAGCTTGTATCTTCATTGGGAACACAGCTTTGCTCTCATAGGGAGGAAAATTTAACAATAAATTCCAGAGCTCATGAATGCATAAATCATTGCATGCATGTTGAAACAAAAGTGGAAGTAACCTGCTGTTAAAGGAAAAATGTGGTTAAACACCTTTATGTATCACTTCTCCAAGAGCAACCCTGGAAAATTTTGTGTGACTGGATTAAACAAACCTTCAGTTTCATGGAAATTCTGAATGTCCCTGGAGACTCTAGTTAAAATCATCATTTCTAGTAAACAAGGACAAGGCATTAGCGATATCATTCCTCAAGATATAAACTAAAGCTTGGATTAGAAACAACTACAATTGGATTCTCCATTTATCTAATATTTTGCTTTTATCTGAGTCATTGCACTATGTACCTTTCCAAACCAATTTTAAGTTTTATAAATAAGGCACTGTTTCAGTAGATTTGTTAAATTCAAATTCAACACCTTTATGATAAGATGATAAGGATGTTCTATGTGTAAAAAGATGTTCCACTAGAAAGGTATATTTACAAATACCTAGAATATTACATCTCTCATGGCTATACCTAGAGGCAGGAAAAAGTAGCTTTTACACTGGGTAAGTCATAAAGTATTATGAAATGCACTATATTAAGAACTATAGCAAATATTAATATTTTCTTTTTATATTTTAAACTATTATGCAAAGTTAAAAGTTCCTTTTTCCTAAACTTCAAGACAGAATCCTTTCTCTGCTTAAAGCAAAGCTCTTTTAAATAGTAATGCAATATTGAAATCCTAATTCTGGTGTTGCTAGTTTGTACACAACTGGTGCCCATCTGACTGCTGATATGAAGCCAGTTGCAATATGCCTAATAAGAACTGATCAAAACCTTCTACAGTTTCCTGAATTATTTTTATAGAAACCACAGGAGCAAAAAAAGTATTTTGGATAAACTTACAGAATAATATATTTACATGTTTTTTACACTAATAACCTGTTAAAAAAAAAAAAGAATATCCCACAAAGCCATGCAGCAGGCTCCCAGCATAAAAAGGTCATGGACCTGGCTAGAGTGAGTTCAGAGAGCCACTAAATTGATCACAGGGTTGTAGCACCTGTCCTATGAAAGGGAGGCTGAGAGAGTTGTGATTGTTCATACTGGAGAAGAGAAGGCTCCGAGGAGACCTCAGAGCAGTCTCCCAGCACCTAAAGAAGAAAGTTGGTGAGGGACTGTTTACAAGGGTATGTAGTGATAGAACAAAGAATAATGGCCTTAAACGAAAAGAAGGTTGATTTAAGTTAGATATCTTGAATTAATTCTTTAGTGTGAGGCTGCTGAAACAATGGAAGAGGTTGCCAAGAGACGTTTTGGTTGCCAAGATCCCTGGAGGTGTTCAAGGCCGGGCTGGATGGCCAGAAACCAGGTCTAGTGGAAGGTGTCTCTGCCCATGGCAGGGGGTTGGAACTGGATGATCTTTAAGGACTCTTCCAACCCAGGCCATTCCATGGTTCTACAATTCTATGATAAATCAGTATCAGATAATACAAGTAAGCAAGACAATGAGAAATTTATATTATTCCCATTTAGTGACCTCTAATATGTGTGTTGAAATGTCTATGCTCTAATAAAATAGAAAGAAGATATTTTTCTCTGCATGAAACACTGAAAATTACAGAGTAGATCAACCAAAAAATGAGCATGAACAAAGGAGAATACCGTAACATATGAAAGAAGATAATTTCTCAAGTAACAGTATGCAATCTTGTACACTTGGCAACTCAAATTATTTTGAACAATGAGTATTTTATGGCTGTGAATGGTCAAGCACAATTCCTCCTTCATTTATTTGTTTTATTCCCCATAGCAAACAGCAAATAAATAATATTACTTCTAAAGAGACATTTTCTGCTGTTATCCTTTGTGCCTTGAGGAAAAGGATCTTAATATCTTTGAGCTTATGAGAAAACCCACTTACAGTCATACATTCCTCCCTTTTCTCATTCTTCATAATAAATTCCACAAATTTTTATTACGTCACATGTGCTCTAAAGAAAAGCAGTATTAAAAGGTTTAGCGTGACACAGATTTAGGTTTTTAAGATCTTTAAAGTTGGGACATCTGTACAGCATGTCAATAATTATTTCTCCTAGTTGGAGAGATACTTTCTTGTCCTGTTCAATTTGGAAATAAGTCCTGTATATCCTAGTAAGCAGGATACATTCAAAATACTAAAAAAATCGTGAAAGTTATTTAAAATGTAAATAAGTGGCAACTTGTATGTGATTAAAATTATACAAGGTTAATCATCAGAATCCAAATGTAGAGCCATTTCCACAATGACATACTGCATATTAATTAACAAGGTTGAATACTTGGAATTTCATATTAGCAGCATCATGAGAAAGCGTAAGCTGTGCAACCTGGAACAACGATCTAATTCCAATCAAAGCATTCAGTAAAATAGTTTCATAATTTGAAAAAAATACATGCAAGAAAGAATATGTGTGTTGTAGCTAAATCCAGGCACTAACTACTTAGTCTTCACTCTCTTTACTCTTAATGGTGGCAGAGGTTAAGACCCCGCTGAAACACGTTCTACAGAATTCATTTATCTTTCTGGTTTTGTATTGACCACAGATGCATCCTAAGGAGATCATCCTAATGTTTGCTTTTGGGAATACACATCAATGCCATTTTTAGCCAATTTCCCAAGCAGGTGACTACAGCCAGAGGTTCAGGTGTTCCTATACATTGCTATGCAAATGTAGAAAAGACAAAAATACATATTGTTGAAAGATCAAAAACTACTTAAGATATTCCTAAACAATGGCTGGGATTACAAGGAACTAGATAACCAGTAGTAAGTAAATCAAACCTGTTTGTAGTTAAAAGTGTGGGTTGGAATTCATAAACTTAGAAACGATCTTGGGACACAGCAATTTTAGCTGCTGCCTCTTCCTACACTTCTTACAACTGTTGCAATTCATTGATGATTTTACCATCTGTCTCAAAAGCTAAAATACTTGGTTTAAATATATAAAAACCAGACAGACAACTCCATTATTACATGCAAAGGCATCTCTAGATCTGTAAACACAAGCTTAAACTTCCCACCACTTTTACAGGTCTACCTGTGTTAACAGTTGTGAGACTAGAACAGACTTGTCACCAGAATGGCCTAATCTAGGCTTTGTCATGGCAGTGCAAATTAATACAAAATACCTCCTGGATTGTATTAAGGTTGTATCAAATGAAGTGCCTTACTTGTTGATACATGTCATTGAGACCTTTCAAAGACAAGCTGGGAGGCCTATTCAATTAAATGAACCCTTGTCATTATATTCCTTTTCCTGTATGTTGCAGACAAGATTTGGACAATGCAGTATCTCTGTTACCTAAAACATGATAGTCATGCTTTAAGTCAGGTAAGTATAATCAGAAAAGAAATCAAAGGAACGTGCTGAGCTGCAAGACCCCTAAGTGTTTCATTTCTCTTACAACTCTTTTTGTACAAATTTTCAGTGTAACATTGGGCATTAAAGCTTACATAAATTTTATACATCCTAGTACCTGATGATGGGCAGTAGTGGCATAGTGGAAAATATCTATACCTTTGTTAAGTGATCTTGTTCTGGCAGCACAGAAATGTGCTTAATTCCTACGTGAAAACTTGACAAAAATACATTAAACTCAATTTTATAATAAAATGTTTCTGAAATAAGATTATTTGCCATATTTCAGCCCAGAAACATTTAATAACATCCAAATTCCACCTTTTGACAAACAGACATTCTGAGTAAGTCTGGCATGCTTTTAATTGCAGAAGCACATGTATGCCTCTAAAATAAAAGTGTTCAGTATTCAAACTTTGCAGGGATCACTTCATTTAGGATCCTGAGAGTGATATCAAATCTGAAATTACAGTCATGATTTTCAGGCATATTTCCCTCCATAGCACGTACATTCTTCACACTTTAAGAAAATGAAGACACAGTTACAGCTGCTGCCTACTGATCTGTGTGCACTGATAAGCGCATCAACATATTCAGCTTATCACAACCGTTTGCAAGAGCATGTTTGTCAAGCAAAACTATCTCAGAGCATGAGGCGACTGATGTCTCAGTTGGATTACTTCACTAACTCCTCTATAAGAGCATAGAAGGGTTATTTTAACTGAGACTATGCAAAGAAAACCAAAAAATTCTCACAGACTGTTAAGAAACTCAGAAACCTCATCACTTTCAAATCTAAAATTGTTTCAGGCTTGAGGTTCAACATGCAAATAAAATCTAGACCTACTCTGAATACAACAGCAGGAAGAAAATTATAAGCTTTAATACTGGCCTCTTTCCAAAGTACAGGCCATATCTCAAACAACAAATGGGGGTTCTGATGCAGAATAAATTAAAAAATACTGATAATTCCAACATTTTTATAGAGCTACTCCTCAGTGAGCCACAGCAAACTTCATAAGATGGTACCATTAGGCTCACATCAGAGGTGTGGAAATAGGAACAACAGGGCTCTCCTGAGCTTTAAGCAAATACAACTAATGATCAGAAAACACTGATTGTCATATAGAGACCATGTATTTTATTTTGTCACACTAGCTTGGCTTCAGACAAAATTGTCTCTTCATATACTACTTTCAGCTTGAGGGCAGCTGGAGAACAAATTCATTATAACAATGAGATCTCTTTGTTGGCTAACCTTTTAAACCTTTGATGCCTTAACCTAAAATTCTGTGTGTTAAGGGCTGTACTTGCCTAAGGAAAAGACAGCTTTTCCTAAATTGCTTTGAAATGTCACATAAGCATGGACAAAAAAGATAGAATGGCAATTTCACTTTTTAATATTCATTGTTAAAAGAACTTACGGCATTCCCATGGTCTGTCTTCACAAGAACAGAAAAAATGGCATATCTATGATTTTTTTTTTTTTTTTTTTTTTAATATTTTGCTTGTCCAGTCCTTCCTGACTAAGCTCTCTGATACATGAACTCCTTTCCTCAACTTCCATAATGAAACAAGATCAGGAGACCTCAAGGAAACAAGATGAGATATCCAGAAAATTAAAAGTAGATTACTGGAAGTAGAGAATCTAATATTCTTAGCAATTATGTGATTACAAAACTCATCTCTGTATACTTGACGTTACTAGAATATTCCTAACATATTACAATGCTTTATAAATGTATTTGTATACAATGTATTATATTTGTATTTTTATATATAAATATATACAAGGAATATATATTCAGATCTTTATCATAAAGAGAAACACTTGGAGAAAGCTTCTCAGAATGCTTTATTAAAAGCACAAAAGTGTCAATCCTTTTTCAAGTGGTATCTATGGAAAACCTGAGCAATTTCAGTAAAGCCAGGGTTTTGCTAAAGTTCAAAGGAGGCAATCATTTTGACTGGACTGCGACAATGTAAAGAGTCTTGTATGGCATCAGCCAGTTTTAGAAGGGGTAAAGCAATTGACACTACCCATTTAAAGAACATGAAATGTGAGGACAAGGACCCATAAGAGTTCACCTTTTTCCATGATTGCCAAGTTATTCTGATCAAAAAGTATCTCAGCAAAAGCTTCTGTGCTTTCTTAAGTATTTGCAGCCCCTCACCTGTGGCTCTGACTGGCCTTTACTTAGCACAAATAACTTTAACTGTTTTACTGCCATATAGAAAAGATTGGTTCCAAATTAGTCTCTTCTGATACGAGATACCAGCAAAACTGATTGCTCAGTGCCTTCTTACTCACCTCCCACTCCCTTGAATATTAAAATTCCAGAACTGCTATGAACACCTGAAGGGATTTTACATACGTAAGGAATGCATTTGACTACCCTACTGCATACATATATAACTCCCAGTAGAATTGAAGGATTGTATAGTGAATGTTATTAAGAAAATAATCTCATTAATATTTCAAAGGGCCAGACTCCCTTCTCAGAATAGGCAGCAAATAAAGATAGCCTACAGAAAATACTAAGCCCAGGAGACCCTGTACCCCATGTTAATTAGAGACCTTCATATATGGGGAAGACTTCTAACAATTGATGCCATAAAGATATCTGGAAAGAAATGAAAAGAGCCAAGTAGATGTGCCTTGGATGTGTTAAGAATACCAGCCTAGGAAGATGCCTTCATACAGTTAGAGGAGATTCAAGGTGCATCAAGCATTTCTCAAGGCATTCCTTCTCCAAAGGGCTACTACTGCACTGTGATAACCCACTGAAAGTGAATATCACTGTAGAAAGATACAAAATTCCCATGGCCACGGGAAGGTGGCCTCATGAACCTCTGAAGAAGAGACAGTAAACCAGAGACTGGACACACAAAGTAGAAATAACACAGAAAGCAGGGAGCAGCAGCCAGGATTATGCAGCATGTGTGTGGGAACTCCAAGTTAGCAGCTTATGTGCAAGAGGGGCATCCACATGCCCCTCCACAGAAGTTTTTGGAAGAAATACACCACAGCAATCTCTTTTGTGGAGTCTGACCCTGCAGAACATGCCTACCAGGTCTTTGTCTGTCTTCTGGATTCCAAGAAGACAAGCTGGATTGGGGTGCTGACCTCCCTAAAGCATAGCACTCATAGAATCACATATATGGCACACTACAGAAAACTAGAGAATTTTGGTGTCAGGTGGGAAGACACCTTGAAAGTTTAGGATTTTGAGCATTAGGTAAGCACTAGTCAGTGGGGTTTATATTAAAATTTCAGGTTTAGATGCCTGAAGGTCATTGAATTTCCACCTTAGGGTTCTTTTCTAGGATCACAAAGAGTAAATATATTTTATGCTTGTTATGAATCTGATAAATACACAGTAATTTAATTTTCCCAATAAAATTATCAGCAGGGGGAAAAAATTATTTTATTAACTAAAACCAGGGAACAAAAGTGTGATTTGTGCAGATCCCCACCTGTTTCAGTAGGGCTTCCCATAGTGGCAGTTATCTTTCCACTCAGAGTAAATTACAGGGCCAAGATCTAACTGTCTAAACAGATTTGCTAACTATGCACACATTGCAAGCATAAGCACAAACAAAAAAAAAAAGTGGAAGAAAACAAGCTACCTATTTTTTTCCCTACTAATCTTAAATACGGACTAAAACTAGCATTTTAAGGGTGAGATTTCATTTCCAGACTATAGAGAGCTATTAATGAAGTTTGCATAATGATTTTAGACAACTCTTCTCCAATATACACCATATTATAATGTGGACAATGAATGCTTTTATTAACAAGCAGATGAGTTTTCCATTCCTATGCCAAATAAGGATTCTCTCATAATTAGAAATTGCACATCCCCTAGAAGGAAAATTCTTACTGAGTACACAGCTGTGGGGAAACCCTGCTGCAGCTGCACCCTGCTTCCCTCAGAAGAGGTCCCCATGGTGTGGAAATTACTTCCAGCAGTGTTATAGGCATAAATGCAGATTAGATTTTAAATATATTTCTAGGTTTAGTTTTGAAACACGTTTTATACTGAGAGTGCAGTTACAAACAGATTCCACCCATCCCTTCCTCTTTAACCCCAAGTTTATTAGCAGTATGTGTGACTGAAACTTAAAGGTGGAATTGATGGAGAAAAACCAAACCATAAACCAGTGAAAACATGTGTAGTTTCAAGTGGATACAAAGCACTTTCAAGGATAAGGATGAGCTTCATAAAAAATATCTCAGCATACAGCAATGATCTCAGGTAAAAGCAGACCTTCTTCCTTCCACAGGGTTTTCCTGAGCCTTCTATTGCATCTAAGAAGAGCTGCAAGAGTTTTTCCCTTCCTTCTTTCCTTCCTTCCTTCTTTCCTTCCTTCCTTCTTTCCTTCCTTCCTTCCTTTTTTCCTTCTTCTCTATCTCTCTATCTCCCTCTCTCTCTCTCTCTCCTTCTTTCCTTCTTGCCTTCTTTCTGCTCCCAAGATGGTATAGGAAAGCGGTTTAATAGCCCACAACCATTCCAACAACTTTTGGGGAAAATGGTCTACCTAAACTCTTCTAATATCCTTCAGGCCAGACAAACCACCATGGCTTTTAGCTAGATTTCTGCGTTTTGCACCCCGTAGTGTTTGTGTCTTTCCAACAACTTTCAAACGCCCACTCAGCCAAGTGGCAACAAAATGCTCAATTTTGAGACAATCTGGAGATTTTCCCTTGCTCATCACAAAGTTTGTTACATTTTAACGTGTAAATCCTTCATTTCAAACACTTGGAAAACTCATCTGATTTGCTGCCCACTAGGGTCTCTCTCATTATATACTAATGTCTATTTCTGGAATCTAATGTGAGATCATTTGCAAGGTAACATGTGAATCACACAGAATCTACAGATAACTTTTCTATTCACAATGCTGTCAACTTGAGTTTTATATCAAGGAAACATGCTGTGAATATGATAAAGAAGGTAATCTGAGGGCTTTTCAGACATTTATTTTAAGGCTATCAGAATTTGGGGTAGTCTGTAAAGAAAAAGATAAAGATAGACAAACTAGTAGCTTAAAATCAGTAGTTTATTTACCTAAATATTTAGCTTCCAAGTGCCTTTTTCAGTGTGTTCAGCACTGATTCATAATCTCTGTTAGATAGTTAGATATTCTATATTACTTTCTCCAGAACATGTCACTCTAAAGAGTAGAGTAATACCATTAGTATCAGTAGGCAGGCGCAGGCAAACAAAAAATTCTAAACTGAAACATACCCAATAAAATTTCAAACATTTCCAGCTTTTTTACACTCAAACCTATTTTTCTGTAACAAGTAATGCTGGCCCAAACATCAAGGTTATCATCTGCTTTCTGAATCTGCCATAGCAACAACCAGCTCTAGTTTCTCACATCAGCCTTCAGAAATGCTACTTTAAAGTTCAATTAGATAAAGGAAATAAATTCCTCTGCAAATTCGGAGACAACCCTCAATGTGTTTTGCAGGCACAGATAGTCAGTGAATAGAAATATCTGGGTAAAATATTTCTATAATATTTAAAGTAGAAGTGCAGTTCTAAACACTAATAATTTCTATTCTTTAGTGAATATCACAATGACTGCCTATGATCAATTTGTACCTATAAAGGTAGCTTATGAATGCTATTTGTATTGAGTAGCTTAAGATATCTAATTAAAAATTATAATTTTATTCAAATACAGACCTTTTTCTCTAAAACTCTTTATAGTAACAAAGAGAATCAGTTAGCTTACAGCACCCTACATTTTTGCAGACTCCAGTGGGTGCACTTCCATTTTCAGTACAGACAGCTACATATTTACCAATAAGAATGAAAATTTTTAAAATTACAGAAGATGTAAACCTCTCATATTCCAGTGGTATTACAAAACAAACTACCCTCAAGGAAGGAAATTTGATTTACAGATAGAACACAATCAAATGCATGGCAGTTGTAAGATTTTACTCCATCCAAACAAAAGGCTGAAAAGCTGTCCATAATGTAATTAATGGAGCTTAGAGGCAAGTGAGAATTCTGGCCTCTCGTTTGTGTTTATCGATATTCTTGTCAGCATGTTAGTTAGATACACACAGTTGTGTTGTGATATGCTGACAGATTTGGGCTGTATATATTGCTACCAATGGATGTGGGCTCAGTTTGCACAACATATGCCTCCCCAAATGGGGTTTCCTCTAAGGAGGAAATGAAGGGCATCCAGTGCATACTGTTGCCATTATTTGAGTCCCAGTACTCACAACAGTTACTCAAACATTCTTACTGCACACACCTAAAAAAAAAAGAATCCCTGGTAAAGAAGTTTTTTTTTTTTTCAGGACATATGAAGGATTCAAGCAGCAAGTATTTTATCAACAACAGATTCAATTATAAGGACCCTCTACATACACACATCATCATTCTAGCAATCTTATGTCTTTCTTTTGGTTTCTATCAAGGACAGACACGTGTCCTTCTCTCACTGACAATTCTGCACTATCTGACCTGACCTCATGGGCATGGATCATTTCTTGACTGCATTCTTTTGGAGTGCTCACAACATCTGACCCACAGTCCTGAGAAGTCTAGTACATACTAGATTACTACATTAGACGAAAGATGAAAAGAATTCTAAGAAACTACTGGAAATATTCAAAAGCATTAAAAATTTATGTAGCAGGTTCAACTCAGTCCTTTCAAGACTCTCTGTTTATCTTGACTGCCTCTTATACTGAGAAACAGCCAAAGCAAGGAATGTTTTATAATGATTAGGAAGATTTTTGGAACCATTTTAATCAACTCTCTTATCCTACTTGATTGTATACAATGGAGCAACCATCCTGTGTGTATGGTAATATCTCCATGGTAACAGATTATAAAACATAAGCACAGGATTGTGATCACTACTTAGAAAAGAAGGTGACTGAACATGAGGAAATTGCACTCTCAACTACTTCCATTTCCTTAGGATTTCAGCAACGACATTTAAGGATTGGAACAACCCAAGTTGGAATCTCCAAGTTTCACTTAATAATATATTAATCAGACAGTTTATATATTTATACTAGAAAAAAATAGATAGATAGATAGATGGATAGATAGATAGATAGATAGATAGATAGATATTTTTTATCATATTACTTTTTTTTAAGGTAACCTTACTTACGACTCACCATGAGTAAAGTCTTGCAAATAACTTAATATTCCCATCGAAGTCAATTTGTCTGTGGGAGCATTTATGCTCTTAAGGGGCATCACTTATTTTACAGGATGTATGCCTTTAAAGTGTACTGCATATTATAATTTTCATCTGAAGTATAGTCATACAAAAGAAAGTAGCAGAGGTACCTCAATCCACTTAGCTTTGTGAGAATGCATGAGCAAGGAAAAGGATCTGATCAGACATCTCCTTAGTTACAGTTATGGACTATTAATAGGAAGAGACCAAGCACAATATGATTTCAGCAGACTTTTAGAAAATTGCCTTTATGGATAAGTAAGATACTTATGTTTGAAGCATATTTAAGCAGGATGAAAGAAAGGTGTCAAAGCTTTCTCTTCAATTTGTTGCATCTCATCTTCTCCTGTGTAGAAAGAACATATCATCTTCTCCTAACTATAAATCTTCTGGTTTGAGCAGTGATATCTAGTGCCCTTGCTTTTGCAGAACACAGATTACAAGAATTACAAAAATAATTATTTAGTTGTGTTTGCAGCAGCATGAATTTGCAGAGAGAACATAGGCATTTTGCCAGTTTAGTTGACTTTTAGTAAAAAAACATTTAAATATATTATTATTACATTATTATATTTTATATAGGTTGAGCGGGAAGCAGAGCCTAAATACCTAACCATTTATACCATGTCCAAGGCAAAGAGGATGATTTACCTTCAGCAGTGACTATTTCTCTGCACTGGTGGCAGAGGGAGAAACACAACCAGCTAATTTTACAAAGCTTCGAGTTACATGTCATATATTCCAACCACAGTTGCAGTTCAGTGTTTTATTTATTTACAAATAAAAGGGACTGGCTTGCAGAAGATGCACTTCTCTCTTGGCACTTTGTCTCTGAACAGGTTTGTGTCTAAATATCTGCTATTTTGTTCCTGCTCTATCTATTTCCACACAGACCCAGAAGGATATAATCATTGACCAAAGTGCAGACAGCCCACCTGTCATTTTTCTTGCTGTAGCCTGCTTGGAATAGAAGCAGTTTGAAAGATGTACTGTTGCAAGCAGCAGTTTGTTTGCATTACTCGTGAAAGTCCTTCAGCTAAATTTCCACACAGCATGCTCATTATGTCTGTGCAAGTGTGTCTGTGGAGCTTTTAAGCTTATTGAGACAAATAGTGAAAGTAACAAACAGCGAGAGCTTCCTGTACTGTGTTTAAGTAGATTTCCATCTTAGCTTATTTTGATCTCCCTCAGTGAATGATCCTTTTAGCCATTTTCATATCATCCTAAACATGCGTCAAAGGTTGAGAAGCAGCACTGCATTTATTTAAAATCTCTAATTACCAAAAAAAAGCAATTTGTTAATTATATTTCTTCTAAAATTATAGGTATATTATCAGTGGTAATCTTAGAGGAATGTGTTGGGCTCAGCAAACAGTAAAAACATTACTGTGGACTGCATTGTTTATAGGTCACACTTTCCACATACTGAAATAATTTTTCTTCTCCCTAAAAAGCATTTCTGAGCTAGGAAATAACCTGTCTGGAAGCAAAAGATCCTTGGGTAAAATTGGACGTCATTATTCTAGAGATCAGACTAAATCATCCAAAGATCCCTTCTAACCTCCATGAAACTTACAGAAACTACAGGACCTTAATGAGTGAAAGTGTACTCTTTAACAGAGCCACATATTTTAAAGATCATTATGTTAATTTGCTATGAACTTCTACAGTAAGAACTTATCAAAACTTTAACTTGATGAGGTATAGGAAAATTTCTTACTAAGAGACAATATTGATTCTAAGACTGCAAGTGATAAGAATCCAGTACTCTCAGGTAAACTGCCCTGGAGGTTACTGCCCTTCATCATTATTAATTTTATTTACTTTTTATTTTAATTCTCTCGAATTCACATTCCAATCACTTTATCCCATTAGGCTATGTTTCTTAAACCCTTCCTTTTGTCAAAAATCTGAAAATAAAAATCTATTGTAAATAAACACCTACCATACTCATACTGTTCAATGAGATCGCATACTAATATTTTGTTATTAGACAGCAATTCCTCAAACTCCTCCTAAAAAGGAAACACAAGTCATACCTGGTGTTTTTCTGAAAAATTACAAGCTAACATATTCTTCTTTAAAACAAAGTCACGATTTCAAGTCACGATTCCAAGTCACGATTCACCAGCTAGTTCTCTGGTGATTCTATTTGGAGTAGTTCATTCATTTACATAGTTGGTTTTTCTTTGATTAATATACTATGAACCTGCATACAGACATACATGTGTCTGTGCTTTATACATATATATATTTGTCTATATTCTGCTTGCAGGGTCTCTTTGCACCCATTTAAGGATGTCCAAATAAATAAATCCAGAAAATGGCCATGCAATTTCATCTGGAAGTAATGAAACTGAACTGTAATATGTACTTAAAGTTCTACAGCTGCAAACGGTCTGTAGGATCACACTAGAGTTAATTCCAAGATAAAAACCACTGTAGTGTGTACCATGTGATTGACAGGTCATTAGGGCTTTATCACTGTTCAGATCCACTTCTGTTGGTACACACTACTTTCTGAAGTCACTAATTCCACTGTAATTGACATTGTACATAAACTGCTAAAAATTCTACCCAAACCCCTTTAGTTTACAGAATGATATACAGATGTGGAAGAAGACTTATTATGTTTGGAAGTTATGTTATGTTGTCTGTCTTAACTCTTAGTTCTCTTAAAAAGAAAAATAACCTTTGAAATCATATTGATCCTCTATGGATCTAACCTATTTTTATTTTTGAAAGATTCCTTAAAATATATTTCATTAATATTCACACTGGCCAATTAGCCCATATTGCAACTTAATCCAGTCTTTTCATCCCTTGACCCACCACAAGGACTACACTTTCACAGATGGAATGACAGGAAGACAGAACAGAAAGACTTCAGCAGCTCAGCGTGGTTCATGTACTATGTAAGATTTTGAAGCTGTAACACAAAGTTCTTTCAGGTTTTGTACAGATGAGTACATAAAAGCACATTTTTCCTGGAGACTGTTGGTTATTTTAAATACTTCAAAGGCATTGACTTTTATATTTTATTATTCACAACAGAAAGCTATCCCACTTGTTTGACACGTTATGTCAATTACCACCAAAAGGCTCAAATTTGGGAATGAGCAGAACAAATGTGGAAAGACCACCACATCCCTGATCGGGGAGAAGCCAAAACTGCTGTTTCTCTACTAGGTTTTCGAGTCTGAAGTGACAGCAGTTTAAATGAAGGCTTACTTGTAAGGAAGCTTTATTTTAGCTTTCATCTTATTTTTCATTCACTTTATTCCCACTTTTACATTATATCAAAGCTGCCCACACTGAAGGAAACTTACTATCTTTCTTGAAATTCAAACACCCATCTGGACTGAACAATGCAGTATGAAAAGAACCTGACATTGCTTCCTTAATTTCTTTTTGCTCTATTTTTAAGTAAAAAGCTTAATAGAATTGAAGTTTTCAAAGATGAGTGATCACAATTTTTAAGTAAGAATCTTTATGCAGAGGATCACATCCCTATGAAGCCTCACTGTATTATCACCATCTGCAGCCATACAAGAAATAGATGATGCATCCAGTTTGGCCAAAAAAAAAAAAAAAATAGAGACAAACAAAAAGAGTCCGACAATGAAGAGAAAGGAAGAGTTGACATTGCCATAGTATTTTTCTAGCATGTCTGAGCACAGCAGTTAGCAGGAGTTGCTCCTGGTTAGCATAGCTGTTAGCATAACCACATGAGCTAAAGCCAGCTTTTAGGGCCAATAAAAGTAGAAAAGTTTAGGAAATGTTTTGTATAAATAGAAACAGACAAAATGTGATCAATCACCTGTCCTAAATAATAGCCTGCATCTTAAATAGGTTTTGTGAGCTCAAGGTAGCAAAGAGACAAACTATGCCAAGTTGCTGACCAGCAAGAAGTACAAAAGCCTGAAAGAAATGTCCAGACTGTGAGCACCACCAGAAATGCCAGCAAATAAGAAAACAATCACATTTTGAACAGACTAACCATCAACAAGTTGTTCTCTACCCAATCCTATAACTGACGATACTCAGTTGGGGAATGTTGCAGTTTGTCTAGAGCTTCTGTAAAAAGGCTTCTGGGAGGGAAACTTCATGACCCTGCAGAAGCATCCAAAATCACTAGGGAACTGGGAAGAACCCACAGGACCCCACAGCCATGCTTCAAGGGCTGTGCAGAGCCTGACTGACATTACTCACCCACCCCGATTCTCTGTAGGACTGCAGAATCTCTCCTGACAAGATGGCAGGTCAAAATATTTTCCTTCTAAACCTCAAAAACTCTGGTTTATTTTTCAGAATTCTAGTAATTATTAACAGGTGCGTATTGCCTAGACTTTCAAAGGCATGTGTACCCCTATACTACACAACTGTAAAGACATTGTTATCATACACATGCACACATATATACACACACACAATGATGAAAACCAGTGTTTTCTGATTTGCCAAATGCTTCATGGGAGGGCACCTGAATGTATGTAAATTCATGACTGCACAAATACATTCCTCCAAGTGCAATATGGTCCCCAAAGTAGTGTCACTTATTACTGCATATGAAAATATTCCTTTGAATGTTAATGCCATTGAAGTTAATTAGGTTGTTTGGGTTTTTCTTGTAACTGAAAACAACGGTGATAAAATATTTAACAAGTGAGTTAACATTTTTTTCATTTCAGATGAAAGATGTGCACTTGATTGTCTCCTGATTCCTTTGTAAGATAAGACCAAACAAACCATCAATCGTTTCTCAGACCTGGAAGACCTTGCTGTGGTAATCTTGGTACAACAGAAAATAGTTCTGAAGGTTTCTGATTGTGTATATGCATCATTTAAGATTATATTCAGCTCCAATTTTAACATCTTCTTAACTAAAATGTTCCAACGGTTTGGTTTTCTCTTTTTCCTGAAAAATTATTTTCAGCACAATGGGTTGAGATTTCTTCATTGATCAGTGGGAATGGAAAAGACTCAGGACCCGTGCTGCTGGAGGGCAGCATAACAGTGATTCAGAAAACCTCCCTGGCCTCAGCCTTGAAAAGGTTGTTTGGGAACACAGAATGGCAGAGAGCATTATGAACATGGGGAGCTAACCTGCAGCACTGCAACACTTCATTAAAATAAATGCTTGAGGGCTTTGTATGCCCCAAATGAAAAGTTTCGTTTCCTATCCAATCAAATGTTTAATATTGTTCTAAAGTACATTTCAGTATTTTGGTATAATAAAACAAATATAAAAAAATTAAATTAGATTCCCTTTTCCTACATGCTTTTTAGTTCATCAGCTGAACTAAATATCAGTTATTCTTACAGTTGTACTTGCAAGTTCTTTAGAAATATTTAATTTTGTAAAATCTATTATATTTTGTATAATTCCTAGCTGATTTACATTGGTTCAGGCAGACTAGGTTAAATCTTTATTTACCAAGCTATTCTATTATTTTTTCTGGGATCAATGTTAGGCTGATGGGACTAGGTTTAATGGAAGTAGCAAGGTACACTGAGTAGTGCTGCACTTTTTTTTTAATTAAGTTTTATATTTTATTTATTTCATTTGATGCTACAATAAAAAAAATAGATATAGCATTTTTCAGTGAAACCAAGAAAAAAATCACAGACAATACAGAAGTATTGGGAAGAAAAAGGACAGAATTTCTATGCAAGATTTGTTAGCCCACCACTGGGAATTCGGTAAAACTGTTAGCAAATCTGAGGACTTCATCAAACTGAGTAGGAAGCTTAGAGCTATGTTTCATGCTTCTATACATCCAACCTATGTTTTACTTACTCCAAGTTGGACTTAAAGAATGGCGACACATAATCCTGGCTTCCATTCTAGCTACTTAGCCTAACCAAAAGTTACTTTATCCTGAGTTGTGTCATTTCATTACTTATGAATTTTCATCTGGGATGCTTCTCTTCCTCATTGTTTGAACAGACAGCCTTGAGTCACAACTCAGACATACACGTCTAATTTTTAGATAAGATGCACCTAAGATAGGACCCTATTTTTTCTTTTTTTCCTTTATTTTCTGGGGTTTTTTCTTTTTTTTTTTTTTTTTTGCCTAAACTAATTTATAACTTTACTTATTTAGGTGTGAAGAAAAAGGAGTACATTCTGAAAATCATGCCTACAATAGCCATGCATGATGATGTCCAAAATTTTACCAGCTTACCTATAATACTAGTTGTGCAATAATTTTTTCAAAAACACAGATTCCAAATACTTTCTTTAAGTTATTGTTTGCAGTTTTGCATCTCTTTATAGAAAACTGCATACGTTGTATAATCTGTAACATTAGTAAGAATAAACCATAAAGGTTGGATTTTTCCTCATTAATGTATTTGATTTTATATTCCTAATGCACCCAAGTAATGTATTTACTAATTTGACAGTTGTAGAAAAAAATTTAAGGACACCTTTTTCTAAGAGCATAGAACTTCTATATTCATTTGGAGTATCAAAGTGGGTGAAAATTCTCTGCATTTTCTTATATATATTTCTTCAATGTTTAAGTAGTAGATGTAAAATATGTTCCTTACCAGGTCTTTCAGAGAATATAAAAGCTTACTCTCTACACCACACTACAAATTCTGAACATATTAATATTGATTTATACTTTTGAGACAGGTTCGAAAATAAGATAAGAAATGCAAAACTAATTCAGTGAGGCTATGCACATTAAAGGTCATTTATATTTAATACTGCTCTTTCGAAAGGAACTTCTTGCAAACATCATACATATTTATTTAATGATAACTCTGGATTTTAATGGAAAAGTGAAAAATGTAGTTGGTAGAGCAGATTTATTTGCTATATTGGAAATCGGCGTTCAAAACTGATTTGCTTGAATATAGAAGTTTTTTTTTTCCTCAATAATGTATGCTTAAAATAAAAAGGAGAAGACTTACCACAGAGGCTTTTCAAGAGCTGTACTCTTTAATGTATTGCACAATCAAATCACGATAATGGGAGGGAGTAACAATACTGCTTACGCCACTCAGAAGTTCATTGAACCCTTCATATGGGCAGAGAGATGTGTGCAGTCAGCATTCTTGAAGGCTCATTTTCACATTGACAAGTAAAAACAGGAAGTTCATAGGTGTGTAATTGTAATCTCACAACAATGAACTGTGGAGGCAATGATGAATGCTGACAGTAAACACACGTCTCTCTGGAGCAAGTAAAAGCTGGTCAATATGCACTTATAATCCAATTTTCATAAGAATTATTCTTTTACATTTCATTCAAATGCTGCTTTCAGTTTTCCCAACTTTTTTCTTTCTTTGCTTCTTTCTCCTTTGCTTCTTTTTCTCCTCATGGTATTTTTTTCCTAAAATTGTTCTGTTTCTGTATTACACCTTCCTTTCACCTGACCCTGGCTTCTTTTTATCTCAAACACACAGAACAGAAGACCAAAAGAACCAGCAAAATTCTTAGTGAAGCTGGTAAGATTAACTTATGAGTGGTTCAGTTTACACTAACAGGTTCAGTCCATACAACTAGCAGGTTGAGATAAGAGTTAACACTGTATGAGTTTTTACACATGAAGCAGTAAGGAATTAAGGAGTAAGACCAAGCAAGCAAATGGATATGTGAAGCATGAATACAGCTAGCACAGAGCTTAGAGAGACAATCTTTCTGGAGAACAGAATAAAGGGGATTTGGAAATTCAAAGCCTGTTGCATGGGAAGCATGCCGGATTCAGACTGGTGACTTTGAAGCAAGCATGTGAGGGTGTTTTAGGCATTGATACATGTTCTCTGTAGAAGAGAGTATCTCTCAATCCCACAGTATGGTTAGAACAACAGTAAATGGTACAACTCTATGGCAATTTTTTGTAAATTTACTATTTAAAATCATGACACAAAATAGTTGACCAAGTACCTTTTATTTTATACACCATTTTTATTATTTTTCTTTTAAACTTTTTATCATGCTCTTTATTCTAGGCTAGCTGTTCCTCCCCTTCCACTCACAGAGAGTTTCATTTCTAAATTGCACTTACTTCATGCTTTCATTCAGGCCACACTGTAGGAGCCACACTGTTCCATCTTTCTGTCAGTTTACTACCTGTCAACAGCAGGTATCCCTCTGCCATCCCATCTATCTAAAGCTGACATTTTCTCACACAGATTAAGAGTAAGAAATAGGTAGCTCTGAGCAAAATTCTGGAAAGCTTTGGCATTACTGTCTTTTTTAAATGTTGTGCTAAAAGGATGGCATGTATAAAGGAAAAAATGGGGCATGATAATGGAAAAATCTTTATGACAGTGAAAGGGCTGGATTTGAAAATGTTTCAGAAAGGCATCATAGATGACTTTCAATCAAATTATTTCACAGTTGTATTACTTGAAATGTGGCAAATACTTTTCAAAGTGTATATCTCAAGTATCAAAGAAAAGAGTGTTGGAATCAGCCTACATTCATAAACATGACGATGATTTTAGGTGCTTCAGTTCTGAACTGATGAACAATATACCAATATAACTATATATGGGGAACTGCATTCAAGTAAACACAAAACATCCAGCCTTTGAGCTACAATTCCTTTATATTGTACAGTTGGGTTATCAAAACCAGAAATATCAAAACTCAGTTACTTTCTGGAATGCAGTCTAAAGTTTATGTAAAAATATAAGAAAATACATATATATATATCTCCTATATAAATATAAGCTTTTCTTTAAAAAAAAATTACATCACTGCTCTTATGTGCCAATATATCTCTTCCAAAAACAACTATTAAATAAATAAAACATGTAATCAATTTTTCTTCAATTTGCTAGGTTGTTCAGTGTATTTAACTATAATGCTGATGAGTTTTAATGAAACTGTAAGGCTGTTTTTAGTTCAACATTAATTGCCTGATATGTATCTTGTAAGTTAAATTAGATCTTAATATTGGCTGATAATGAAAAAATGGATCAAAATAATAATAATAGGGAAGTAATTATGAGAACATTAATTATTATGATCATTGTGTCTGTCAGTATTAAAATCATGCAATGGTAATAAAATGATACCAGATTGAGGTCAACTTTATTCTCCTGTAGAAGTCTTTGTAACATGAAATTTAAAGCTGTGGAAAGTAACAGTAAAAGAGCCTCTCTAAAGCACATAAAATGGTTTTCAACTAGCAGGTAGCTGGAGGTGAATGGAAACTGATAGGTATTTCCTGAGCATTTTGATACTTAATTAGTTACTCTGAAAAAGAAAATGTAAGAGAGAAATTTTTCCAAGCTGCAGTTGTCATGTCCAGAGACTCTGAGCTGCCCAGCCTAATTTAAGTCTCATTATGCGACATATTTGTTTAGGAAATAAGAGTACCAAGGTGTTCTTTAAGCTAATTGCTTTACAGAATACAGAAATTTTCTCTGAGTAACACAATGAAGCTTTATGAGGTAAATCAAACTGAGACAGCAACAGAGGAAAAAAATCTGGTTACCAGAAATGTTGAAGAGAATTGGTTGAGTGATAAGATTGCTCTAAACTACTCCAAATGGAAATATTGCAGCACTACTTGAATGTGTAGAACAGGATATAGGGAAGAGAACAGATAACTTGACTCACTATATCTTTTAAGACAAAGTACCTTCTGCCTGTTCTTGGTATTATTTCTTTTCTTAAATATCTTTAACTTGTCAATTATATGTAAAGATTTTTTTTTTTTTTAACACAGGAATGTCCAGTAACCATTAGATACATATAGTGCAACACTGAAATCAATTTTCAGCATATAAATGTAACATAATTACCATTTTATCCAACATAATGAAAACCAGCTACATACTATATTAGTATGGTATATACATTTTCACATAGATTAAAACTACAACACAAGCAAACTGGTTGTAAAATAATACTACAAATTAGGAAGCTTTAAAGATCTTTCCTTTAAATCTCATCTTAAAGAAACAGTAAATAGTGCTTTCTCATTTCAGTGTAAAAAGGACACAGTATTTCTGTAAGATCTTTTTTTCTGAAATTATTATGGTCCTTTACTGCCTATAGTTAAAGTCGGTGCTATGTGCGATTTAAATAGATGGTGCTTCATTGTACTTGCATCATAGTATGCAAATATAAATAAAATCGGAGAACAATTAATGATATTAGTTTCAGGGATATTTCATCACTAACTGCTGCTTTCCTGCCAATGTAGACATGAAGTATTTAATTTTAAATGACACCACCTGCTCCAACCTATAAGTGAAATGAAAAACCTGCCAAATAGCATGTTGGGTATTAACTTTCAACCTTTTCTTTGATCAGGCCTTCCTCTATAACATTAGAAGCCAACAATCTTATGGAATGAAAAGCACCACAGTATATGTCTGCAATTCAATTCCAAACCCTCATTGTGATGCCCGAATTAATGTATTTTTTTCGTTAGTATTTTTCTTCAGCTGCAAGGTGGGTCACCAATTACTTCAAGCAGACATACTAGATAAATGTCCACACCTCATTCTGACAAGGACAGTAAAGACAAACAAACATTTATAAATGAAGGCTTCTCTGACTTTAGTTGGGTTTAAGTTCAAGGCCTCTGCTCAAATTTTCACTTTTCAAAATATGAGACAGTATGGACATCAGTGAAAGAGGAAAGATTTTAAGAGTTAAAAAATCATACAGTTCAAAAAGTAGATATGAACTTGTCCATACAAATGCAGAGCAAATATAGCTTTGGGCAACAGGACATAAGGCTGGCTTTGGGAGATAATTCTGTTATCTTTGTGCTTGAAGGTTCCCTATTCCCCTAATAAAGTGCTAATAAAAAGTTAAAATCCAGTACACTGTCATACATTTTCTTCTATGTCCTTAGTGTCACATTTGATGGTTTGTCAAACTGTTTATCATCATATATAGAACTGCCTTAGCAAAAGAAAAATTCATCCTACAAGCACTTTGCATGATAGAAAATAGCAGCATAACAACCCTTTCAGTTTATGATTACTGGCAAGAAAAACCATAGTGATGTTTTGCAACAAGCCGTCAAAGACTGTTTATATCTGGCTTTCCTTGCTGAAGTGGCTACAAATACTTTAACAGCTACAACAAAGTCATTTGCAGTGCTAAAGTTCTTCATCCTAACAACCACTCAAGTTTAACAGCAACGCTGCTGTATGTTTCAACAGCACATAGCCCAGGTTTTATGCCCCATATTTGTGCATGTATATTTGTTTCTGATAAACCCACATTTTTTGTCATAAACATCACATTGTTCTGTATGTGTAAAGAATCACCTGCTGAGGGTTCATTTCCCTACACATACTATGTTTTCAAATTCCTGTATTGAAAGTGTTATTTGTTACCTCCACACAGTCTCCTGATAAAATACTTGCTAAAGTCAAAAACTGTCTTCCCCAAGACAGTTAGTACTAGACAGAGTCAGAGAATCTTAATAAAAAAAGATCATTTAGATTCCCTGGAAGATTACCCTATCTGAATATTTCCATAGTTAGACATAGTGCTCAGATGGGCATATAGCAGCAATAATTTCTTTTGCTGCTATGCAACCAAAAAGTAATAAAAGACCAGATTATGGATATCTCAGAGCTTTTTTCAGAAAACCTTATTTATAATAAAGCAAAAGCAAAAGTAAAAGTGGGTCAAACAAATTTACTTAGCAAGCCCACTCCAAAAGCATAGGAATTACTCTTTATGTAGTCAGTCATAGATGTGACGTAAATGCATAGGGTTCTTCTAGCAGATTTCACAGTAGTCACTCAACTTTAGTTCCTCCTGAAGGTACAGAAGAGAGTTGGGTTCCTAGACTGTAGCTCCCAAAGCTCAATGTGTTGAGCACTGACAGTCTAAATCACATGCAGGAAAAAGAAAAGAAGGAATGACAGAAGATCTAAATGGTGGTAGGCATTCCATGTCACACATCTAAGACTCCGTGCCTGAATTTCTGTGTTTTAAAGCTCAGTTTTATCTCACTTCCTGTACTTTAATGCTAACTTCTACTTTTCTGTCTGTGCAGGCACCCATTTCTAACAGGAGGGACAGACCAGATTAGTTTATAGCTCAGCAATTAAGATACTGATAAGATGTGGAAGTGAAGTATTCAAATCTATTCAGGCTGAAGAAGGCCTTGAAACCATTGTTAAGTGTTTATCCTAGACATGCTTGAACATTTCAAAAATCAGGAAAATCAGAAATACTTGAAGACCTAGACAAAAGGATATGTATCCAAGGAAGTTTTTGCATGAAAAAACAGGCACCAGTAGTGTCTTAGGCATCCAAGCAGTTTAAATAGGTGTCTCATAAACCTTCCCCCTCCACTCTTCTGGCATCTAAGCACATTAAATATTGGTGGTGTCCATTAAATACCACCAGGAAAAGCCTAATCCTCGCCATTATAAATGATTCTAGCATTCAGTTTTTCAAGCAGACTGATGCTGCCAGTCATAAAAAAATAAGCACTGAAGTGCTACTAAACTTGTAGAACATTTGTGATTAGAAATAATTCAGGATCTTGTACCAGAAAAGGCATTTTATCATTAAGCAGAACTTGCATGCTCTTTTGAGAGGGTGCATATGGACCAACTATATTCTCCCTTTACAATCACTGACAAAGCATCAGAGTGCTGGTGCATTGTATAGAGCTGATCTACAGTAGGAAGAGGCAAAAAAAGCTTAGGGAAGTCAAATACTGAAATCACAGAAAAATGGTATTAGGTTTGAAGAGGTGAGGGAGTTGAAAACTGATAGATCATAATTCAGGGTCAGGCACTTCTTTTTTTTAACCTATGGGCTGAAATTCTACTTTATGTGATAGAAAAGATGAATAGTTCCTTCAGGAAGTACCTGAAAATTGTTTACTGTTCTCATCACTTTGCCACAGTAAATACTCACAGCACATAATATATTACCTAGCAGTTTAGAATTATTGCTTTGCAGCAATTTCATAGTGCTTGCTTCAAAAGAAAACATGATACATGCCACATAAAGGATAAATGATGACAACAACAAATAAAAGATATATTAGTGCTATTTTGAATTACAGAAAGTTCCAGTCTATTCTGTTTTGTCCTGCACTTGTCAATAATATATGAAGGCCTTTTCAGTAATTGCTATTTCTAATAATAGAAAGTATTTAAATGGACCTTTCACTAGACTTTAAAGCATTTCAATGTTTTAAATATACTTGTAGAGAAGACATAGGAAAAATGGACACATATACTCATTTACTTACCTTCCAAAGGTCAAATGGAAAATCTAAAACAGATCAGGACATTGAGTGAAGCTCTTCCAGACTGTATTTTGGAGTTTTCTTTCACCTGACCTTACTGTTTGTTACTTGTCTCATTTTCCCACCTCTTACCTTTCATCTTAGGATTTACCTTTCTTTGAAAGCAATTATAAAAAGATGCAAATATATGAAATTATTGCAATCAGCTTCACAGCTTAGAAATTCAAGTATTGAAGCTGTTCCCCCTTTGAATTTCACATGCTAAGAGGTAACTTCAACACTTAAGACTAAAACTCTGTTTAAAAAAGCTGAAGTCTTTAAAGCCCCTAAGTTCTCTTTTTTCTTAAAGATCATAAAAACAGCAACCAAAATGCAATGTCTCACCTAATTTGAATCTTCATCAAAATCATATGGCATTCTTTGTTCAAAATAATATTTCATGGAAAGAACCACATGTTGATATTAAGAAAAGCAAAGCAATTAATCATCCTTTGTATGAAATGTTCTGCAGTCACTGTCATATGCAATTTTATCAGCTGTACTGAAGCCAGAGTACATTCTGAATTTTTCACTTCAGGGCAGGAAATGGAGAACTTCTACTGTTGTCTGGATTATGATGAGCTGCATTCTGATCCATTGTGTTCTAGTAAAGGTTTTAAAACTAATATATTAATAGAGTACAATCACTCCTGGTTATCAGTTTCATAATTTATTGCAGTTTCAAACACATGGGCTGATAAAGCCTTGGAAAATCTGGGAGGAGGTTTTCTGCTGGCATGTACAGTCAGATTTCCTACCTTTCTTATACTTCAGGTTTATAGACTCAGTTTCCATTAGGTATAACATCTAGAAACTGCAAATAAGTAGGGTAGAATATTTTCAGACTTCACAGAAAAACTCTTATAATTTCAGATAAATTACAAGCTGTGTTAACTAATATTTCAATACACCACTGTTTACATATTTTCTGTTTTATGTGTTCTATGTAAGATTAGGCCTAAGTACACTAATACACTAAAAGCATTTGAACTAGTAAAAACCACAGAGGTAATTATAGCTAAAGTGCACATTCAGATATCCTGTTAAGACTTATTTTCTCCTAAGTAGAAGAACAGTTCATTAACTCTTATTTCCCTGTTCATAGATACAGATCTATGACCACAAATGGTCAGTTTCTTAAAATATCCATCGATCCATGAGCCTAAATGAAACATCAACATCTAAAGTAACTGCACTGTTGTGAATATACTAAGTTCGTTAATTAATTAATAGTTAGTAGCCTCTAGTAAAAAGCTGTGCTTGAAAATTGGGGGTTTAGAATTTACAGAGAAATTATTGATTTTCAGGAACTAAAGGCTTAATTTAAAATATTCATGCAAATAAGGAGTCAGCCCATACCTTCATTTAAGTAATTTACACAAGCTTAAAGTACTACAGTGCCTGTCCTAAAGGAGAAATCCATCTAGCCAAGAGAAAAAGGCAAACAGATTCATGGGGCTGAGAGTGACAGGACATATGTGTTTGACAGCACCAGAAGGAGATTTTTACTAGACCTGCAATAAGACAAGCAGGTAGGACAACACCATAACTAAGACAGGTCTCCCAAGGACCGTAATTACATCAAGGACCTCAAAGTAACCTGGTACCAAGGAATTTTAAATTAATCACAGCTTGCAATTACCTAAAGCCTTCTATTTTGTGTTGGGCCTTCTAAGGTACGAATTTCTACCTTCCTGTTTCATGCAGGCAATTGCTTGTATATGAAGAAATCTTCTTTTTTATTCAAGGATGCACAATCCATATGCAAGTATTTCACACACCCAACTTTTACTAAATATCTGATTATGAACTAAAATTCTTTTTGAAATATGCTGGGAAGAAATGCATATCTAGACTGCATTCACAGTGAGAGGTTTTTCCCCAAATACTATTGATCCCTGTTGCCAACTTTGCTGTTACTTTCCTAGTAGTCACAGTGCAAGCACTGGTGCTTACAAAACAGAATATGGGCACTGTGGACACTTGGAAATCCCAGGTTTCACAGTGGCAGAGCAGATCAGGACTTTGAGAAGAACATGCGTTCTTTCTAGTCCAATTGCCACACTTTTTGTCAACAGAAGATGGGGCAGGAGGGCTGAGAATTATGTATATGCAGGTCTCATCCAGACATCCTGCTTCGATGCAGCTGGGCGGGCATGCTCCCAACACTAAGATCTGAAAATAGCTGGCATCCACACACATTAAGTGGCTGCCAGAACTCAACCCTTCTGTTGTCCAAACCTGTGCAGATTACACCTCTCTCAAGTGGTGCTTATGCCATTGGCATCAGGAGTGATGTCATGCTGGTGCTAATTCTAGTGAGCTGCTTCACACCTACTGGCAGTTTGAAATTGATAATGGTTGAAATGAGGGAAACTGATAACGAGGGGGAAAAAACCCAGAGGAATCTAATAAAGGTAGGTGAACAGGAAACATGGCAACAGATGAAATTCAATTTTGAAACAGGCATAATATTGTCCATTAGAGGGAACAATGGAAACTACTTACATATAGTGCCTAGTTCGAGCAACACACAGAAAAGTAGTTATTACTCACAGAAAAGTAGTAATTACTCACAGAAAAGACAGCACAATTGTAATGTAATAAAAAGTAAAAATATTGACCTGTTGAACTCTTAAGTACTGACAAGAAAACAAACCTGTATGGCCTCAGAGAATCATTTCAGTCACTGTACTAAAAAATAAACTGTTTTTAATGTTCTGGGTGAATGTATTTGATTTCAAAATCACTATACAGTACCAAGCATGGACGACACAATTTTACAGGTCCATATCTACACCACAAAATCTGTTCTTACCTCAAGTATTAGCTGATCAGTGTTAAAATGTTATAGATGTAGGGAATAAAAGTAATTGCATAATGAAAGGGTGAATCCCATGGAATGGTGTCATCTCCTGTCTAGTCTCCTTACCAAGTAGCCACCATTTCCATTTCATTACAATGATGTTATGATGTTATAAAAGGCTTGTAAAGTGCCTATAGGTTAAAAAAAAAAATAGCACAGTGATAATCTACTCAGAGATCTGTAGTCGTATTCAGAAATTCAGGTTAAAATGAAGATACATACATAATGACATCCTTGTTGAGAATGAAAAATTTCTCAAAGATTAACAAAATGACCTATCAATTGTAAAGACATTAAAAAAAAAAAAAAAACAAAAAAAAACCAAACATAAGAAGACAGGAAAACAGTAGCATATAATTTTTTTGTCTCACTTCTACTTCTGACCTGTTTAAGAAAAACCTTTCTGAATACATATTGCATGTTTTAGACATACTTTTTATCAATTCTTACCTAAACAAATTTTCTGTCTTTGGGCTGGGTTTGAAATAAAGAAGCTTTTTTTTCTCACGTAGTGTTTTCAATTTGCTTTTTTTTTTTGGTATTGTTTTCTAATGGAGCAAAGAATATTGTGAAACACTTCACTTGTGAAATCCAAGCTAAATCCCCAGGGATAATACATGGCTTCTGTGGGTTGCAGAGCAAGGCAGATCTTTCATTTAACAAATGCAAGCTTGCCAAATATGCAGTTATAAAAGTTGAAGACTTGCAGAGTTTCTGTGCTCTACAATGGACTAGCTTTAAATTTCATAATTCTTTCAAGCTTAATCACATTTCTGGACTTGTAACTCTGTTTATGCTTTTTTCAAATGTTGTTTTCCTTTTAATCACTTTGATTGGGACAATACTGAATTATCTCATACCCTTCCATATAGCTAACTAGTTCTCTATCAAGCAAAAATCTGTCCTTTATATATTTACCATGAGCTATTATAGGAGCATAAGATGCCATTCCTCTTTAATTGCTATTAAAACACAGAGCTTGTTTTTTGTTACCTATCAAGTAGAGTGCACTCTAGTAGAGAACAATAACAACAGCAATAATAACAAAGTTTATTAACTTAAACACAACTTATCATTCAATATTGCAGGAGCATCTGTGTGCAGTGTTTTCCTGCAGCCATACAAATAAAAGCAAAGAATCCTCAGCTGGGCCTGGACAACCTAAATATGACATAAAAAAATCTATTCCACTTTGTTCAACAGGGTTTAACATAAGTAAGAACTTCAGATAAGAAATTTTCTAGTTTCAGAGATTTGGATAGTCTTGAATGGGTATGCAACTTCAATGCTTCCCTGAAACTTACTAATACATGAGTCTATGGAACCTAATTCTGGAGTGGAAATCTCACAGGGATACTTAGCTTGTGAAACCTGTATGAGTTGGCTTGTTGCAGTACAGCAAAAAAAACTGAGAGCAGCCTCTCATGCAGGACTCTTTAGAACTTTCGGTACTAGTCACAACTGAGTCTGTGAATCAGAAAATGTAAAAAAAACTTACATGAATGTGGCCAAATATTTTTGGGCTACACAAAAGATTCCTTACAATTTTATATCTCATCTGGATGAAGTTTCGTTTGGTTCCACTTCTCACCATATTGGTATATAGCTACAGAATTAAATTTCTAGCTAAACTTGGAAAATAAATTTGAAATAAGTTCTGACAAACAAATCTTAAGAAGAATTTCTTTCCTTCTTAAGTTGATTTACCAAAATATGAATATCAATCTAATATCGATATCCAACTGAGACGGACAAAAACTCTCTAACAGTTTAGAGTTAGAAAGTGCATGTTTTATTTGGTGCCAGGCTCTGCGTGGGATAGCTCCCTAAGACACAGGGCCCCAATACAAGCAAACATGATACCTTTTATTTCCAAATATTATGAATACCCAAAATACAAAATGCATATTCATAGTGTTGTCACCTCCCATTCTCCGCTTCGTATGGAAATGAGCTTACATGTCATTAAGCATGTGTAGTGTGTGATCTGAATTGAGTCGGTGGTCTTGAATTGGGTCAGTGTTCCTAAAAAAGACAAAGTAACTCATCTTCCTCATTTTGACCTTTTTGCCTTTCTGAGTTTTAACAATCCTAATTACTTTAGTGACCTCTAAGTTTCCTCTTGCATGACTTTTGGATGAGTTCCCACCAAGGGAGGAAATTGGTAATTGTCCTTGTTCCATGCACCAACTTATCAATGTTTCTATTCCTCGTTCTAAGCACAGCTAAGCAAATATGCAAATGACAGATCATCGGTTATTTTGTAATCAGTTACTAACGTCTGAAACCCTATTTCAGGTCCAGGTCTCGTAACTATTTTAATTAACTCTCACTGGGCCCAAATTCTTTCCTATTCCACCCATTTCAACACAGCTAGCCTATAACTAAAATCTTTATGTTTCTTCAAAATCTATGTTTCAAACATGATTCAACCTCAGTCATACCCAAGACTTACCAAAACACTTGTCCACAGAGAACATTTACCAAGTTGCATTTGTGGGCAAATAACAGAAGCAGCACACTCATAATTGAGACCTTCCATTATCATTATCTCTGCATAAGTACATTTAATTTATTTGCAAATGAAACCAAATTAATGAAAGCTTATCTTTCTTTTTCAATTTCTATTTAATACTTTACCATTCACTTCATAAGTTTATGTGTATTCTACACAATAAAATGGTATCAGCAGGTCCCTTCAATAAATCTTTCTAAATGCCCTGTAACTATGGGCTGTTTCCAGTTTTAAATTCCAATGCATTCTCAGAATGTGTCTGTTCTTATATTCAAGTACAGGTCGCTCCAGCAAATGCTTCACAGGCCAATTCTCATTCCCATGGAAACAAATTAAACTGCAACATTAAGATTAATTAATATGTATTATTTTAAATGTGTAAGCCAACTGTTAAAAATCAGAATTCTTACATTTACTATGTTTTTTGAAAGTCATTATCTGTGATATCTGTGATTCATATTTCTTTAAGAAATTTCCCTTTATGACACTCATACATTTTTTCCATTTGTTGATACAATTTACTATTTTCTGTTAGACAATACTTTGAGTTTAGGTAACTATCAAAAATTCATGGGCATAAAATATCTGGAACATGAGAAGTTGTGTCACAGTGGGATTCATTGACTCAGCAATGAAGCTTGTCAGAGAATGGGATCACAGTATTCTTAATAGCTGTTCTACACTTCCTAATTTCAAGCTCCCTAGATAGTTACTCCAAAACTAAAAGTCAGAAACACGTGAATGGTCCATACACTGATTCAGAGCACATTTGAAAGATGAAATTCAGGATCATGACTAGACAGATACTAAATCTTGTCTTATAGGTATGGATGGTAGGAAAGCTGTAGATTTTACTCCCAAATCTGAAGAAATGTTTCCATTTATTATAAAAACTGAGTTACAAGGAAAGAAGGCATGTGTCCAGTAGATCCAAGCCTGACATTTGGATGATTTTACAGCACAACAATATTCCTCTATCTTAGCCTGATAATGTTACCCACACAGTTTAACATAGAAGTACATTGAGCAGCTCAACTTGCAGACAAAAGAAATAAGGACAGCACAGAAGCAGATAGCATTCCAGAGGGTGGAAAATTGCATGCAGAAAATAACTCATTAAAGGATTTTAGAACCTATTTTTTTGCAGGCAAAGGGAAAAAAAATAGAAAATTCTTTGGTCTGTGCTAGGGTGCTAGGGGTGGAGAAGATGGCAATTTCACAAATCACATGATCGCAAAAATCAACTCCAACAAGACCCTAAATAACACTGGTGTCAAGACAGAGATAGGCTAAGTAGCCAACAGAGAAAAGTGATATAAATTTTGCTTAAAAATATCCACTTTTTAAAATTGAGTATATCGTGGACAATTTGCATCTTGAGAAACTTATATTCCTAACCTGGGACAGACTTCTTCTTTGAAATGTGTGTACTCAGTCAGGTAAAAACAGTCATGACCAGGTCAGGTGGGATGTAGAACAGTTTCATGAACTCATATGTTTAAAACAACCTGAATTTTTAATTTCCTAATCTGTTCCCAGAGTAAGTAGATACTTTCTGTTTTAAAAATCCTTTAATTTTTGGTAGACTAATACCAACGACAAAGTGAAAACAGAACAATCAGATAAAAAAGCTTAAGAACTTGAAGGGTAAATATGGGCTTTGTGCTGCCATCACCATCCTCTAGAAAGACATAAGAGGGGCGGTGGCTACGTGTCACGGACCTGACAGGCCTGAGAGAATGCCACCAGTAAAAAAGAGGGGATATTGATGCAGACCTCATCATGAGAAAGCATTACTGTTAGCCAAATTAATATACCATTCTGTCTTTAAGAAATGTGCCAGTGTCAATCCCCAGTGGATGATTAAGGATATATTAGGTTAAAGAATATCCTTCTTGAGCAATAGGACTAAGAAAAAATATTCTTAAAACAAAAGATGGTAATTACTCCTGACCCTCTTTGGAATACAAAATTATTTTCTTCTGTGATAAATGAGTTTTATCCTTTACTGATATAGACTCCATTGGGTCCATATGAAACTACTTTGCCAATAATAGATCACAGGTTGCTGCCAGTATTCAAATAGAAAAGTTCTGGCGTGCTATGTACTCTTCAGCAATATTGAGTAAAAAGTATAACATTTCTTAGATATATTAGTTCCTAAGTCTCTACTAGTTAATGAACCTACAAGGAGCAGATGATTAATTGTGACCTTGGCAAGTTTATCAGATGCATTTGCAGGACCTACAGTAAAGACTTCAGCAAAAGCACAAGGATTACAACACAGGTTAGACACCTGACACTTTCAAGATGTGTTTATACAGCTGCATGCCATCTTGAATTAGCCTATCCTGGCATCTGCAGCTAATTTAGGTGTTCTTGGCTTGTTTCAGAAATATCACCACTGATGCAGTGGTTGAGGAGATAGACTCTTTCAGTGTCTTAACTGGGACAGATATATTGGGATCAAGTCCCCACACAGAAGACATACAGACTTCAAACACTTTTCTTTTTATCTTAGATAAAGCAAATAGTCCCAGATGTATTTACCTCACTCTTGCGGCATCTGATCTTAGGTCACTTGCAAAAAACTAGAGAGGAGCTGATTTTTAGCTGGCAGATTCCTGCCAGCAGGGTAGGGATCATACTTCTAGTTAAGTGTCTGCCATGCTGAGGGAACTATTTTATATAGTTCATATATATTCTTGCAATTGTCACTGAGATAATAGAAAAATGCAATGTAAAGCTATCTAAATCTTCTTTCAAGACCTAGATCTTGATTCAGTCAGACATTGATTCCTTCATTCATCAAAAGTGTTGATAAAGCTGCCATTTCACCATCTATAGGTATCCATCAGCTGGCTTCTTCTGTAAGTTGGCTGAAAAACTTTAGGATAGAATGCTTGTCCTGCAACTCAGGAGATGTAAAACTCTTGAGAAGATTGTTGCCTATTGCTGCATGGAAGAAAATTGACATAATTTTGTATCTGAAAAAGATCTTTATTAAGACTCTTTCAAGGCTCCCCTTTTTCTCAAGAATAAAGAAATTGCAGAGATTAAAAAACCATCTTCCCTTGAAATCTATAAAATCTCTTCTATCAAACCTAAAATAAAAACATTCACTCTTTTAAAAGCCTTTCATGGAAATAAAGATGATGTTGTGAGATAAAAAGTGTATCTGGCTTGCTATCATACATAACTTTGGCTATTCCATCTAAAGTGCTGATTGAAATGTACTCAGCTCTTTTGACCCCTATTCCATTTTCCCAGTAAAGCCTCTTAAACTCACTTTGCTCAGGAAAAGGCATTATAAGCTTCAATTCAATGAAGGTCTGCAGGACTGGCCCATTGCTGGATAGGCAGAGCATAAAACATGCATAACACAGCAGCAAGATTAATACTGAAAGTGGGATTTCAACTAAAAGTATTAATTTCATGTTCAGTTGTGACTGACATGCAAAAAAGAAGTTGTGTTTTCTTTTTCAAGTCAACGCATTAAGGCTAAGCTCGAAGCTCAAACATTCTCAGTGTGTGCAACATAATTAACACTACAATACCAAATACATAAATTATGAGCTTATCTTTGCATTACTGTATTGATAAATGGATCCAGTTTTAGAAGATCTTAACACCAGCTCTCAGACCAAGAAAATACTTCAGTTTTCCTGAAATCAAAATAATGCTAATGTGACTTGCTTTGAAGCTTTTACTTTTAAAGAAAAATTGCAGGAACTGATCCTAAAATTATGCTGCAATAAATCCTGGAAGAAACACATAACATATTTTTAAATACTCAAGCACAGCTACTTGGTATTTGACAATATTCCCACTGACTATTTAAGAGAACCACATATTCCATACGTAAGATTTGTTTTCTAAAATAAAAAGAATCCTCCCTGTGCTAACCACAGCTGTCTAAAAGTCTAATTTTCAATTTGTCATTTGAGAAGATGCAGTTGTACATTTTCACTTTACAATTTACAAACCTTTAG